>NC_140000.1:3484766-3678286 GCF_964263955.1 Coregonus lavaretus | reverse complement strand
CAGAATCAGTCCTAATACATGTCAATTATCTCAGTCTTTGACTATTTGTGAATCAGTCTGAACTTTGTTCAGATTTGTTCACAGATTTGTTCGGATGTACATAACAAGCTACTCAAGGTAAATCTATTTGTCATGAAATTGGAACAGGAATTAGGTTGAAATCAATAGTCTGTTGAGTGTTTCTGACAGATTATTGTCAGTCTCTTCAGAAAGTGTGTTTGACAGAGCACAGTTAGGGAGCTGCTCCACTCCCTTCAAAGCAACAGGAAGGATTAGAGACATTCCTTCTTGGGTATCAGATGGCATATGTTCGTGCAGAGGTGTGAGAAATGAACAGATTATTTCCCCCTGTTAGATGTCTGTGCTCATTCACAACACTGTAATTACTAAGCCTTTGTCCGTGTCCATCTGTAGGTTAAATTTCCGTCAGTAGGTTATAGAATTCCCTATCAAAATTAAGTTGATGACATTTTCTTTACGTACTTCAACAATAGTACTGAACGTGTTATTACTTATAAATTATAACTTTGTATTAAAAACAATCTGCACTTATTTTAATTCTTTAACGTATTAAAAACATCAACCTACCCCCTTGAATGGCATTGACCACCAAAACGTGTCAATGAGACTGAGTGCGTAATCTTTAAAATGCTAAGCCATTGTCTGATTCACTGGCCGGATGGATCAGATAATGGAACGAGACAAGGGAGCTGTTCCCACACAGATGCATGCCTTTAGCACACTTTTAATCTAATTAAAGGAAATAAACTTATAACTGATCACCTTAGTGACAAAACTCTGCTGAGAAAGCTAATTTGCTTCCTCCCAGTGGCTCCTGCAACAGATAATACCGTTTTATTACACAAAGGTCACTGGGGAAATTAACTTCTGGGCCAGCAAATAAAAGAAAGGCCCTGGCACTCAGAATAACAAGTATATACTGATTACATTGAATCAGGAGAATCCCAGTTGGATGCGACACTGACCTTTCTGCCAACTCTAGAGAAAATCAGATGTAGAAGGATAGGATAGCAGGATAGGACACAGCCATACAACAACCATATGTGTTGTATTGTGAAAATAATCAACCAGGGCAGCGACTACAAGGTAGATTCTGCAAGTTATCAGTTTGAAAGGGGCTGGATTGTAACGCTTGGATTGAAAATTTATGGTTTTTGTCGAGTCTTGCGAAAACTAAATTGGATTAAGGATCATCAGTTGAATTCACAACAGGGAAAGTACAAAAATATGCACACTACCAGTCAAAAGTTTGGACACACCTACTCATTCAAGGGTTTTTCTTAATTTTTACAATTTTTTACATTGTAGAATAATAGTGAAAACATCAAAACTATGAAAGAACACATATGGAATCATGTAGTAAACAAAAAAGTGTTAAATAAATCAAAATATATTTTATATTTGAGATTCTTCAAATAGCCACCCTTTGCCTTGATGACAGCTTTGCACACTCTTGGCATTCTCTCAACCAGCTTCACCTGGAATGTTTTTCCAACAGTCTTGAAGGAGTTCCCACATATGCTGAGCACTTGTTGGCTGCTTTTCCTTCACTCTGTGGTCCGACTCATCCCAAACCATCTCAATTGGGTTGAGGTCGGGGAATTGTGGAGGCCAGGTCATCTGATGCAGCACTCCATCACTCTCCTTCTTGGTAAAATAGCCCTTACACAGCCTGGAGGTGTGTTGGGTCATTGTCCTGTTGAAAAACAGATGATAGTCCCACTAAGCCCAAACCAGATGGGATGGCGTATCGCTGTAGAATGCTGTGGTAGCCATGCTGGTTAAGTGTGCCTTGAATTCTAAATAAATCACAGACAGTGTCACCAGCAAAGCACCCCCACACCATAACACCTCCTCCTCCATGCTTTACGGTGGGAAATCTCACAAAGACACGGCGGTTGGAACCAAAAATCTCCATTGGACACGTTCCTGTTCCTGTTTCTCCAACAGTAATAGAATGTATTTCACCACTACCACCGGGCTACCAAATTAATTATTTTTTATAAAGTGCAGTTTGTTTTTTAAACTTGAAACTAATACGTCCCAGAATCATAGCACCCTTTCATTTCATCTTCTGGCTTTCATTGTGCAGATAGCAGTCAGTCAATGTCTCCTTTGGTGTCTGTGATTAATGCTAACAGGTCATAGTAATACTCTTCACTCATTAGTTAGAAAGGAACAGATGAGAGCACTTGCTGCAGTGAGGTATGGCTTGAAATAAAGGGAGTGATTTCACTGGAGAGAGAGAGAGAGAGAGAGAGAGAGAGAGAGAGAGAGAGAGAGAGAGAGAGAGAGAGAGAGAGAGAGAGAGAGAGAGAGAGAGAGAGAAACTTTGCATCAGTGTTATAATAGCCCCCTGAACTATTGCATGTTTCAATCAATGGAGACAGAAGTGAATAAAAAAAGCTGGGAGGGAAGATTCACAGACATCGATCCCATCTCAACACAGAGAGAGCCGGCTGACAATCTAAGCTCTGGCCCTGTTAATGCTCCCAGTCATCCACAAAATCAATAGAAACTCATCCTTTCAATAGCATCCAATTATTAGCACAAAGTAAAGGCAGCCTTCCACAATAAATCAGCAAACTTTATTGAAAAGAGACACAGACAAGATAAATGTTGATTGGAATGCAAATAATGCACAATACTGCGCTAAAAGATACAGCCTCTCTCCATTGTATTACTTACCATTTATTTGAGATGGTTATGTTTGATGAGATAGTAGTACAATTCAGTGACACGTAGTTTAAGATAAATGAACAGAATGAATATGAGGGTTCATCAATCTCTCCACCTCAAAGTCATAAACTTAATGTCAACAAATGATCAAAAACTAACAGGTTTACCGCCGGCTTTTCTAAGGCCATCTCCATGACACTGTACTATCAGTGTGTCTTTGGAAGTTCAAGCCGTAGTTAAACTAACACTATCCTTTCCTTATGCTACTAATCATTCTCTCAGTGGATTGTACCTAAATAAATGACTGGATGCACATGAGTGGCTCTCATCTGATTGATCCCCAACAGCTATGAATTGAGGGAAAACAACAGTTATTCATGTTCACAGTATAGGCTTTGAAGTCATGGAGAAGTTGGCATAGAGAACTCTTACAAAGGATTGGACTAAATATGACACTCTCTTAAATAATGTATGTTTGGATTTGCACACGCTCTGTTTGTCCTGTATGGGGGTGGTGGGGGTGTTGCGGGCGTCAACCCTTTGCTGTCTCCCCCTCTAATAATCATTAATATCCCATCATAGTTTGTGATAATTAAAAAAGCTACAAATGTAATTGCCGTTAAATGTAATGATGTTAGATCTAATGTTCATTTGTGAGGATCCCATCCATCAAGGCTCTCGTTATTCAGACTTGGTGAGTTTAATCAGATAGAGAGGGAAGTCTTCTCCCCCTTTATATTGAATGATCTGTTCTACTTCATCATCTCATCTTCACGCCGAGACACAATACACACACAGCACTTCACTACCATCGGCTAAGACTTTCCAGTATTCATATTGGCAGAGCTAAAGAAATTATTTAAGTTGACACCAAAACAAACACATCGTTGGTAGTAGACATTGGATTGGTTGGATTGGAGTTCAGCAGCCATGTTTTGCGTAATGGGAATCTTGGTTTGTTTGCCAGTGAGGTATTGTTCATCAGGATATGTGTTTGAGTAGTTTTATTAGGATGTACTGTATATGAGTTTGGTAGTTATAGGGGTTTGGGCAAGTATACACTACCGTTCAAAAGTTTGGGGTGACTTAGAAATGTCCTTGTTTTTGAAAGAAAAGCCATTTTTTGTCCATTAAAATAACATCAAATTGATCAGAAATACAGTGTAGACATGATTAATGTTGTAAATGGCTATTGTAACATAGGCGTACAGAGGCCCATTATCAGTAACCATCAGTCCTGTGTTCCAATGGCACGTTGTGTTTGCTAATCCAAGTTTATCATTTTAAAAGGCTAATTGATCATTAGAAAATCCTTTTGCAATTATGTTAGCACAGGTATCTGGAGCATCAGCAATTGTGGGTTCGATTACAGGATCAAAATGGCCAGAAACAAATAACTTTCTTCTGAAACTCGTCAGTCTATTCTTGTTCTGAGAAATGAAGGCTATTCCATGCGAGAAATTGCCAAGAAACTGAAGATCTCGTACAACGCTGTGTACTACTCCCTTCACAGAACAGCGCAAACTGGCTCTAACCAGACTAGAAAGAGGAGTGGGAGGCCCCGGTGCACAACTGAGCAAGAGGACAAATACATTAGAGAGTTTGAGAAACAGACGCCTCACAGGTCCTCAACTGGCAGCTTCATTAAATAGTACCCGCAAAACACCAGTCTCAACGTCAACAGTGAAGAGGCGACTCTGGGATGCTGACCTAGGCAGAGTTGCAAAGAAAAAGCCATATCTCAGACTGGCCAATAAAAAGAAAAGATGAAGATGGGCAAAAGAACACAGACACTGGACTTTTTCTTTGCAACTGTGTCTCTCTTGCAGCTACAATAGCCTTTTACAACATGAACAATGTCTACACTGTATTTCTGATCAATTTGATGTTATTATAATGGACAAAGAAATTGCTTTTCTTTCGAAAACAAGGACATTTCTAAGTGACCCCAAACGTTTGAACGGTAGTGTATGTGTATATGCAGTATTTCCGTTTTTGACAGATTCTTTATTTTTCCTTGACCATTTTTAATAAAGAGTAGGGGAAGGGTTAATGCCAAGGGGTTCAGGAGTGTTTGGTCTAACAATAATGGCTCCCACTGTAGGATGGTCAGCCTACCAGAAACCAGCCAGCCACTCACTCTCTTTGATCCCCTACTGTCAGAGCTCCAGATAGATATGGATGTATTGGCCTGGGCGGGACACAGTTACCATGAGACACAGTAATGTTGAGCAGCAACCAGATGAAGAGTGCCAACTCCCGAATATGCATGCAAGGCAAAGTCAATTGAGTTGTCTGGACACTCAACACAAGGTAACAAATGGTTCTGTTATCGTAGCCTTGTAAAAAGTAAAGGCATTGGACTGTCACAGCATAATGATATTGGCAATGTGCAAGATTGATGCTCATAACATAGCTTGTTTGGAGCTTTTTTCATATGCATAATTTAGCTATTTTAATTATGTAATGTGTTTTCAAACTAAGTTTGTTCCTCGTTAGTTCCTCTGTTCTTCAGTTACTGTACGTCAATCAAGTCAATTATCGGCCTACTCCAGAATATTAGGCTAGCAAGCTAACAGAGATGCTAAGGGGCTATGCTACTATTATGATTAATCTGGTTCTGGCTAATGGGGCGTTCACATGCTGTCAGAGTTATCGGAAGTTCTGAGTTTCACTTGAACATCCCTCAAAGTCGTAACTACAAGTGGGAAACTCTGAGAAAATGTTGTTACCGGAGTTACCGAGTTGTGGCGTTTCACCACTGACCTTTTACCTTTAAAAAAAAAAAGTTTGACAATAAAAAACTTGGATAATGTAGCTAGTTTGACCATATTGTCAATGTTAAGCAAGCTAGCTAACTTTATTATTAGCAACGTTAGCTAGCTTATCAAGCTAGCTAACATCGTATTGGTTGAAGTATTGGTCCGACTTCAAAAGCACTTGAACACAATTATGTCAGACTTATGACTTCCCAATTCCAAGTTTCCCACTTCCCACAAGCACATGAATGCCCCATAAAGGCTACAGCTCTGTAATAATGTGAGGTGTCTTCTCAATACCCACTCTCGTGACACAGCTTGAAATATAATAATAATATGCCATTTAGCAGACGCTTTTATCCAAAGCGACTTACAGTCATGCGTGCATACATTTTTTTTGTGTATGGGTGGTCCCGGGGATCGAACCCACTACCTTGGCGTTATAAGCGCCGTGCTCTACCAGCTGAGCTACAGAGGACCACAAATATATCAGAAATATATCCATTGTCCTTCATCCTCAATAACCAGGTGTCAAATCACATATTCTTAGTGTTTTCAAGTCCTGTATTTATCAAAACAATAGTTATGAGGGTTTCTGTACTTACTACCCAGACGATGGAGATCATGTAATTCACTTATAGGATAGAATGCTAAAATATTATAGACCATAGAATCTCTATGACCCAGATACTGTAGGGGTAGAGTTGACATGATTGTCAACATCCCTTCACAACATAGCCTAGTCTCTGTTGTGATCCTAACATTTTTGGATAATGAGCCATAACATATGTTCCTTTGCTTTAATGTTGACCCCTTAATTATAAAGTATTGCTGCTATTAAAAACCAGTATATGTCATTCAGCCAAAATAGTGGAGGAGGAGGAGGAGGAGGAGGAGGAGGGGATTACAGTTGTTAATTTATAAGCCTTCTCTCAATACCATAAATCAACTACAGATGTAGGATCTTAATTTGATCACTATTTTCTTACTGAGAATTTTCCTGCACAGCAGGAAATGCAAACTTGTAGTGTATACAAGGTTTAAAAAGGAATCTAACATTTTTAATTTTCATTTAGAATGTCAGACTTGATTTGCCCTAACGAAAAATGTATCAACCACTACAAAAAAATGTCCATTAATTATAATCCACATAATAATTCACATTTCCTGTTGCTGCAGGATTATTTTCCTGCTGTAGCAAACTGGCTCAAATTAAGATCCTGTAGGTTAAACACTTCGTCCCTACAACCACTGTCACTGTAACAAGAGCAGGTAAAAGGCACTGCCAATATGGAGAGGTTTATCTCTCATGTGTTTTACAAGCCAAAGTGACATATATTAAAGTATAGAGAAAAATGTTATTAAATATCTTACAACTAGCTTTAATGTGACCATGCACGAGGCTTTAGTGGATGTTACAACGCCACTGCTAAATTTACGATGGCTACTGTCTACTGTCTACTGTCTTCTACTGTCTACTACTGTCTATTGTCTACTGTTTACTGTCTATGTATGATCTAAGTTCAGATGTTTTAACTCCTCATGTACTGTATGTCCAGCAACACTTTGTTTCTTCTCACACTTATCCACCTACAGATGTAAGGACTTCTGAGTAGTCTAGTCTATACAGACTAAGCCGACTAAGGACAAATACCATAGAAACCCTTTTGTCTCTCTCAGTGGCGGCTGATTACCTCAAAAGTTGAGGAGGAGGATGCATGAAAATCATCTTGGGGGTAAAATTGCTTATTTTTTAAAATAAGCAAATGGGATGATTATACAGTGCATCCGGAAAGTATTCAGACCCCTTCACTTTTTCAACATTTTGTTACGTTACAGCCTTATTGTCAACGTCTGGGTGAAGTGGTGAAACGGAATCAGGTGCAGGACACAGAACTGAGAAATGAATGGATTTACTAAAACAAAAGTAAACCATAACAAACCCTCCACGCAGGGAAGAGCAGTACAACAGCCCTCCCACTCCACGAGATACTGCAGGCCTCCCACCCGATGCCTCAAATCCAGAATGGAACGGACCGAGTACGCCGGTGCCCCCTCGATGTCCAATGGGGGTGGAGGAACCTCCCGCACCTCAGACTCCTGGAGCGGACCAGCTACCACCGGCCTGAGGAGAGACACATGGAATGAGGGGTTAATACGGTAATCAGGGTGGAGTTTTAACCTATAACAAACCTTGTTCAACCTCCTCAGGACTTTAAAGGGCCCCACAAACCGCCGACCCAGCTTCCGGCAGGGCAGGCGAATGGGGCAGGTTTCGGGTCGAGAGCCAGACCCGGTCCCCCGGTGCATACACCGGAGCCTCAATGCGGTGGCGGTCGGCACTCACCTTCTGTCTCCTGATAGCCTTTTGCAGGCGTACATGGGCAGCGTTCCATGTCTCCTCCGAGCGCCGAAACCATTCATCCACCGCAGGTGCCTCGATCTGGCTCTGATGCCATGGTGCCAGGACCGGCTGGTAACCTAGTACACACTGAAAGGGAGACAGGTCAGTGGAGGAGTGGCGGAGGGAATTTTGTGCCATCTCTGCCCAGGGGATGTAAACTGAACAATCTCCCTGCCGGTCCTGGCAATATGACCTCAGAAACCTACCCACATCCTGGTTTACTCTCTCCACCTGCCCATTACTCTCGGGGTGAAACCCTGAGGTCAGGCTGACCGAGACCCCCAGATGGTCCATGAACGCATTCCAGACCCTTGATGTAAACTGGGGACCCCGATCAGACACTATATCCTCAGGTACCCCGTAGTGCCGGAAGACATGTGTAAACAGGGCCTCCGCGGTCTGTAGGTCAGTAGGGAGACCGGGCAACGGAATGAGACGTCAGGATCGTGGTGTTACCTTGTGATCCACAACGACCAGGATCGTGGTGTTACCTTGTGACGGAGGAAGACCTGTAACAAAGTCCACCGATAGGTGTGACCACGGCTGTTGTGGAACGGGGAGAGGTTGTAATTTCCCTCTGGGCAGGTTTCTAGGTGCCTTGCACTGGGCGCACACCGAACAGGAAGAAACATAAACCCTCACGTCCTGAGCTAAGATAGGCAACCAGTACTTCCCACTAAGACAGCGCACTGTACGACCGATGCCAGGATGGCCAGAAGAGGGTGATGTGTGAGCCCAATAGATCAAACGATCGTGAACCTCAGACGGAATGTACACACGACCCACTGGATACTGGGGGGGGGGAGTGGGCTCCGTGCGTAACACCCGCTCGATGTCCGCGTCAACCTCCCATACCACCGGTGCCACCAGACAAGAAGCCGGAAGTATGGGAGTGGGCTCTCTGGTCCGCTCCTCTGAGTCATACAGCCGGGACAGAGCGTCTGCCTTAGCATTCTGGGAACCTGGTCTGTACGATAGGGTGAACACAAAACGCTTGAAAAACATGGCCTACCTTGCCTGACGAGGGTTCAGTCTCCTCGCTGCCCGTATGTACTCCAGATTGCGGTGGTCAGTTAAAATGAGAAAAGGGTGTTTTGCCCCCTCAAGCCAATGTCTCCACACCTTAAGAGCTTTCACAACAGCTAACAGCTCCCGATCCCCCACATCATAGTTTTGCTCCGCTGGGCTGAGCGTCTTCGAAAAGAAAGCACAGGGGCAGAGTTTGGGAGGCGTACCCAAGCCCTGAGACAGTACAGCTCCTATTCCAGCCTCGGACGCGTCCACCTCGACTGTGAATTGCAAGGAAAGATCCGGATGAGCCAGCATGGGAGCCGAGGTGAACAGCTTTTTCAGCTGACCAAAAGCCCTGTCCGCCTCAGCTGACCATTGCAGGCGCACCGGTCCGCCCTTCAGCAAAGAGGTTATGGGAGCTGCTACCTGGCCAAAGCCCCGGATAAATCTCCGGTAGTAGTTGGCAAACCCCAAAAATAACTGCACCTCCTTTACCGTGGTAGGAGTCGGCCAATTACGCACGGCTGAAATGCGGTCACACTCGACCCCTGACTGACAGGCGGTATCCTAAGAAAGAGACGGACTGTTTGAAGAACAGACCTTTCTCTTTCGCCTTAACGTACAGGTCATGCTCCAACAGTCTACCAAGCACCTTGCGCACCAGGGACACATGCTCGTCGCGTGTAGCGGAGTAGATGAGAATATCATCTATATACACCACTACACCCTGTCCGTGCAGATCCCTGAAAATCTCATCGACAAAGGATTGAAAGACTGAGGGAGCATTCATCAACTCGTACGGCATGACGAGGTACTCATAGTGACCAGAGGTGGTACTAAATGTCTTCTTCCACTCGTCCCCTTCCCGGATACAGACCAGATTGTACGCGCTCCTGAGGTCCAATTTTGTGAAGAAGCGCGCCCCGTGCAATGACTCCGTCATACTAGCTATGAGAGGTAGAGGATAGCTGTATTTTATGGTTATCTGATTGGGACCTCGATAGTCAATGCACGGGCGTAAACCTCCATCCTTCTTCACAAAAAATTAACTTGAGGAGGCAGGGGAAGTGGAGGGCCGAATGTATCCCTGTCCCAGAGATTCGGTGACATACAGTGGGGAGAGTATTTGATACACTGCCGAATTTGCAGGTTTTCCTACTTACAAAGCATGTAGAGGTCTGTAATTTCTATCATAGGTACACTTCAACTGTGAGAGACGGAATCTAAAACAAAAATCCAGAAAATCACATTGTATGATTTTTAAGTAATTAATTTGCATTTTATTGCATGACATACGTATTTGATACATCAGAAAAGCAGAACATAATATTTGGTACAGAAACCTTTGTTTGCAATTACAGAGATCATACATTTCCTGTAGGTCTTGACCAGCTTTGCACACACTGCAGCAGGGATTTTGGCCCACTCCTCCATACAGACCTTCTCCAGATCCTTCAGGTTTCGGGGCTGTCGCTGGGCAATACGGTCTTTCAGCTCCCTCCAAAGATGTTCTATTGGGTTCAGGTCTGGAGACTGGCTAGGCCACTCCAGGACCTTGAGATGCTTCTTACGGAGCCACTCCTTAGTTGCCCTGGCTGTGTGTTTCGGGTCGTTGTCATGCTGGAAGACCCAGCCACAACCCATCTTCAATGATCTTACTGAGGGAAGGAGGTTGTTGGCCAAGATCTCGCGATACATGGCCCTATCCATCCTCCCCTCAATACGGTGCAGTCGTCCTGTCCCCTTTGCAGAAAAGCATCCCCAAAAGAATGATGTTTCCACCTCCATGCTTCACGGTTGGGATGGTGTTCTTGGGGTTGTACTCATCCTTCTTCTTCCTCCAAACACGGCGAGTGGAGTTTAGACCAAAAAGCTCTATTTTTGTCTCATCAGACCACATGACCTTCTCCCATTCCTCCTCTGGATCATCCAGATGGTCATTGGCAAACTTCAGACGGGCCTGGACATGCGCTGGCTTGAGCAGGGGGACCTTGCGTGCACTGCAGGATTTTAATCCATGACGGCGTAGTGTGTTACTAATGGTTTTCTTTGTGGTCCCAGCTCTCTTCAGGTCATTGACCAGGTCCTGCCGTGTAGTTCTGGGCTGATCCCTCACCCTGCTCATGATCATTGATGCCCCACGAGGTGAGATCTTGCATGGAGCCCCAGACCGAGGGTGATTGACCGTCATCTTGAACTTCTTCCATTTTCTAATAATTGTGCCAACAGTTGTTGCCTTCTCACCAAGCTGCTTGCCTATTGTCCTGTAGCCCATCCCAGCCTTGTGCAGGTCTACAATCTTATCCCTGATGTCCTTACACAGCTCTCTGGTCTTGGCCATTGTGGAGAGGTTGGAGTCTGTTTGATTGAGTGTGTGGGCAGGTGTCTTTTATACAGGTAACGAGTTCAAACAGGTGCAGTTAATACAGGTAATGAGTGGAGAACAGGAGGGCTTCTTAAAGAAAAACTAACAGGTCTGTGAGAGCCGGAATTCTTACTGGTTGGTAGGTGATCAAATACTTATGTCATGCAATAAAATGCAAATTAATAACTTAAATATCATACAATGTGATTTTCTGGAATTTTGTTTTAGATTCAGTCTCTCACATTTGAAGTGTACCTATGATAAAAAGTACAGACCTCTACATGCTTTGTAAGTAGGAAAACCTGCAAAATCGGCAGTGTATCAAATACTTGTTCTCCCCACTGTATGTCTCCATAGCCACCGTCTCCTCCTGTGACAGAGGATACACATGACTCCTGGGAAGTGCAGCGCCCTCCCGGAGATCTATCGCACAATCCCCTCGTCGATGGGGTGGTAATTGAGTCGCCTTCTTCTTACAGAAGGCGAGAGCCAAATCTGCATATTCTGAGGGAATGTGCATTGTGGAGACATGGTTTGGACTCTCCACCGTAGTTGCCCCTACGGAAACACCTACACACCTTCCCGAGCACTGAGGTGACCATCCCTTAAGAGCCCTCTGTTGCCACGAAATCCTGGGGTCATGGGTGGCTAGCCAGGGAAGCCCCAGCACCACAGGAAACGCAGGAGAATCGATAAGGAAGAGACTAATATTCTCCTCATGACCCCCCTGCGTCTCTATCCGGAGTGGAACTGTGACCTCCCTAACCATACCCGACCCTAAAGGGCGACTCTCTAGGGCACATATGGGGAAGGGCAATATAGTAATCCCTAATTTATGCGCAACATGCCTATCCATAAAATTCTAAATCTATAAGAATCTATGAGCGCCTTATGCTGGGAATGTGGGGAAAACCCAGGGAAATTTACATTGACCATCATGTGAACAACAGGGAGCTCTGGGTGAGTTGGGTGCCTAATCACCTGGGATGGCCCACCAGGGCCCTGCCTGCTGCCTCGATTCCATGAGGGTCCTCTCCTCCACCGGCCCGCAGTGTGTCCTCTGCGGCCACAGTTGGTGCAGGAGACCACCCCCTTGCCGAGTCTCTCCACATCAGCACCTCCAAGCTCCATAGGAGTGGAGTCGGAAGTGCTGGGGGATGGACTGGATGGACCCTGATCCGGACGTCCGCGGGTGGCCAACAGGTTATCCAGCCGGATCGATAAATCTACCAGCTGGTCCAGGTTTAGATTCGTGTCCCTGCAGGCCAGCTCCCTATGAACGTCCTCCCGTAGACTGCATCGGTAGTGGTCAATCAGGGCCCTCTCATTCCATCCCGCGCTGGCTGCCAGTGTCCTGAAATCCAGGGCGAAGTCCTGTGCGCTCCTCCTTCCCTGTCTGAGGTGAAACAGACGCTCCCCCGCCACACTCCCCTCCGGCGGATGATCGAATACTGCCCGGAAACGGAGGGTAAAATCCTCATAACATACGGACTCAGCGTCTATTCCACCCCACTCCGCGTTGGCCCATTCCAGCGCTCTGCACGACAGACAGGAGATGAGGGCTGACACGCTCTCATATCCCGAGGGAGCCGGGTGGATGGTTGCCAGGTAGCGCTCCACCTGGAGCAAGAAACCCTTAAACCCGGCAGCTGTCCCATAATATTCCCTCGGGAGCGAGAGCCGAATTCCACTGGATCCAGGGTTTGATGGTCTTGATGGGGAAGAAATCAGAGGAGGAGGAAGTGTAGGAAAACCACCTCTCTCCCATTGATCCATGGTGTTCACCACTCGATTCATAGCCAAACCTAGAGTCTGCAGCATGGTCGAGTGCTGCTGGATGCGTTCCTCCACCAAGGCGCTGGGATCGTACGTGCCTGCTGACTCCATAGGTGGTGCGTGATTCTGTCCACGTCTGGGTGAAGTGGTGAAACAGAATCAGGTGCAGGACACAGAACTGAGAAATGAATGGATTTAGTAAAACAAAGTAAACCATAACAAACCCTCCACGCAGGGAAGAGCAGTACAACAGCTCACCAAACGACGTAAAACAACGGACAATCACGCACAAACCCAGGAGGGAAAACAGAGGTAATTATAGGGAAACAAATAAGCATAATGGGTAACAGGTGTGAATAATAAAGACAAGACTAGTGTTACACAGAAACATCGATCGGTGGCAGCTAGTACTCCGGTGACGACGAACGCCGAAGCCTGCCCGAGCAAGGAGGAGGGGCAGCCTCGGCTGTATTCGTGACACTTATTCAAAAATTGATTAAATTAATTGTTTTCCTCATCGATCTACACACAATACCCCATAATGACAAAGCAAAAACTGATTTTTTGACATTTGTGCAAATTTATTAAAAATAAAAAACAGAAATATCACATTTACATAAGTATTCAGACCCTTTGCTATGAGACACGAAATTGAGCTCAGGTGCATCCTGTTTCCATTATTCCTCCTTGAGATGTTTCTACAACTTGATTGGAGTCCACCTCAATTTATTGGACATGATTTGGAAAGGCACACACCTGTCTATATAAGGTCCAAACAGTTGACAGTGCAAAAACCAAGCCATGAGGTCTAAGGAATTGTTCGTAGAGCTCCGAGACAGGATTGTGTTGAGGCACAGATCTAGGGAACGGTACCAAAATATTTCTGCAGCATTGAAGGTCCCTAAGAACACAGTGGCCTCCATCATTCTTAAATGGAAGAAGTTTGGAACCACCAAGACTCTTCCTAGAGCTGGCCGCCCGGCCTAACTGAGCAATCGGGGGAGAAGGGCCTTTGTCAGGAAGGTGACCAACAACCCGATGGTCACTCTGACAGAGCTCCAGAGTTCCTCTGTGGAGATGGGAGAACCTTCCAGAAGGACAACCATCTCTGCAGCACTCCACCAATGAGGCCTTTATGGTAGAGTGGCCAAACGGAAGCCACTCCTCAGTGAAAGGCAGGTAGAGACAGCCTGCTTGGAGTTTGCCAAAAGCACCTAAAGGACTCAGACCATGAGAAACAAGATTATCTGGTCTGATGAAACCAAGATTGAACTCTTTGGCCTGAATGCCAAGCGTCACATCTGGAGAAAACATGGCACCAACCCTACGGTGAAGCATGGTGGTGGCAGCATCATCCTGTGTGGATGTTTTTCAGTGGCAGGGACTGGGAGACTAGTCAGGATCGAGGGAAAGATGAACGGAGCAAAGTACAGAGATCCTTGATGAAAACCTGCTCCAGAGTGCTCAGGACCTCAGACTGGGGCAATGGTTCACCTTCCAACAGGACAACGACCCTAAGCACACAGCCAAGACAACACAGGAGTGGCTTCTGGACAAGTCTCTGAATGTCCCTGAGTGGCCCAGCCAGAGCCCGGACTTGAACCCGATCGAACATCTCTGGAGAGACCCGAAAATAGCTGTGCAACGCTGCTCCCCATCCAACCTGACAGAGCTTGAAAGTATCTGCAGAGAAGAATGGGAGAAACTCCCCAAATACAGATGCGCCAAGCTTGTAGTCATACCCAAGAAGACTCGAGGCTATAATCGCTGCCAAAGGTGCTTCAACAAAGTATTGAGTAAAGGGTTTGAATACTTATGTAAATGTGATATTTCCGTTTTTATATTTCGAATATATTAGCAAACATTTCTAAAAATCTGTTTTTGCTTTGTCATTATGGGGTATTGTGTGTAGATTGATGAGGGGAAAAAACAATTTGATCAATTTTAGAATAAGGCTGTAACGTAACAAAGTCAAGGGGTCTGAATACTTTCTGAAGGTACTGTATATCATGATCTGATCCACCTTCTATCTCACCCCACAACACCGCCTATCATCATAACACAGTGACTGTGTCCCAAATGGCACCCTATGCCCTATATAGTGCACTACTTTTGGCAGGAAACTTGACAAAAGAAGTGCACTATATAGGGAATAGGGTGCCATTTGGGACTCCGCCACTGTGTGAGCCTCTGCTGTATTAATGCACAGTGCTGTGGATGAGTGCACAAGAGGAGCCTGACGGTGTGGAGGGGGAAAAAATCAGATTAAACAATTAGTGTCAATTAGCCAGCGGCCAAATCATTCTGCAAACAATTGGTCTCTAGTGCCCTGCTTAATTACGGACGACTTTCAGCTCCTTATCATGAGGCGCGTCGCCCCGTGATTCATGTCCGACTCACGCCTGTCCCTCAAGCACCATCAATTATCCGCCAGTCAACAAATCCCCCAGAAGAAACAAATCACAACGGCGACAACAACACTGGGAGGGAGGCCTGATTAGCATAGCTCTGTCTGCGTCCCAAATGGCACCCTATTCCCTGTAGGCTCTGGTCAAAGGTAGTGCACTATATGGGGAATAGGGTGCCATTTGGAACTGTCCTGTTTCCTGGCTGTCCTGTCTCCTGCGGCTACAGTAGAGAAAACCCAAGTGATCAAAACCCTGCCTGCCCTGATGCCAGAGATGGACAGTGGATGCAGTTAGGTTCCATCCTGCCCTGATGACAGAGATGGACAGTGGATGCAGTTAGGTTCCATCCTGCCCTGATGCCAGAGATGGACAGTGGATGCAGTTAGGTTCCATCCTGCCCTGATGACAGAGACGGACAGTGGATGCAGTTAGGTTCCATCCTGCTCTGATGACAGAGATGGACAGTGGATGCAGTTAGGGTCCATCCTGCTCTGATGACAGAGATGGACAGTGGGTGCAGTTAGGGTCCATCCTGCCCTGATGACAGAGATGGACAGTAGATGCAGTTAGGTTCCATGACAAGGAGGCGGAATAGTGACCACTGTGGCCTGGTTCTGGTTCAAAATATGTATTGTACAATGTGCATTGAGGCTGGGTTGCAGCAATAAAGAATCACTTTAAATTGAGTTAAATCATTGTTTAATCAAGTGTCCAACAATGTTATATACCGTATGCATTGCATCTAAAATTGGTGAAAGTAATGGAAAATAAAATGTCCATGTGGTGACTATAATACTATCTCTGTCTTCTCTACTGATATGCACTGCACTAAGTCATGTGTATTACTGCACTAAGTCATGTGTATTACTGCACTGTCATGTGTATTACTGCACTAAGTCATGTGTATTACTGCACTAAGTAATGTGTATTACTGCACTGTCATGTGTATTACTGCACTAAGTCATGTGTATTACTGCACTAAGTCATGTGTATTACTGCACTAACTCATGTGTATTACTGCACTGTCATGTGTATTACTGCACTAAGTAATGTGCATTACTGCACTAAGTCATGTGTATTACTGCACTGTCATGTGTATTACTGCACTAAGTCATGTGTATTACTGCACTGTCATGTGTATTACTGCACTAAGTCATGTGTACTACTGCACTAAGGCATGTGTATTACTGCACTAAGTCATGTGTATTACTGCACTGTCATGCGTATTACTGCACTGTCATGTGTATTACTGCACTAAGTCATGTGTATTACTGCACTAAGTCATGTGTATTACTGCACTGTCATGTGTATTACTGCACTAAGTCATGTGTATTACTGCACTAAGTCATGTTTATTACTGCACTAAGTCATGTGTATTACTGCACTAAGTCATATGTATTACTGCACTAAGTCATGTGTATTACTGCACTAAGTCATGTGTATTACTGCACTAAGGCATGTGTATTACTGCACTAAGTCATGTGTATTACTGCACTGTCATGCGTATTACTGCACTGTCATGTGTATTACTGCACTAAGTCATGTGTATTACTGCACTAAGTCATGTGTATTACTGCACTGTCATGTGTATTACTGCACTAAGTCATGTGTATTACTGCACTAAGTCATGTTTATTACTGCACTAAGTCATGTGTATTACTGCACTAAGTCATATGTATTACTGCACTAAGTCATGTGTATTACTGCACTAAGTCATGTGTATTACTGCACTAAGTCATGTGTATTACTGAACTAAGTCATGTGTATTTCTGCACTATGTCATGTGTATTACTGCACTGTCATCTGTATTACTGCACTAAGTCATGTGTATTACTGCACTAAGCCATGATTATTACTGCACTAAGTCATGTGTATTACTGCACTAAGTCATGTGTATTACTGCACTAAGTCATGTGTATTACTGAACTAAGTCATGGTATTTCTGCACTAAGTCATCTGTATTACTGCACTGGCATCTATATTACTGCACTAAGTCATGTGTATTACTGCACTAAGCCATGAGTATTACTGCACTAAGTCATGTGTATTACTGCACTGGTATTACTGCACTGTCATGTGTATTACTGCACTGTCATGTGTATTACTGCACTAAGTCATGTGTATTACTGCACTGTCATGTGTATTACTGCACTAAGTCATGTGCATTACTGCACTAAGTCATGTGTATTACTGCACTAAGTTATGTGTATTACTGCACTAAGTCATCTGTATTACTGCACTGGCATCTATATTACTGCACTAAGTCATGTGTATTACTGCACTAAGCCATTAGTATTACTGCACTAAGTCATGTGTATTACTGCACTGTCATGTGTATTACTGCACTGTCATGTGTATTACTGCACTAAGTCATGTGTATTACTGCACTAAGTCATGTGTATTACTGCACTGTCATGTGTATTACTGCACTAAGTCATGTGCATTACTGCACTAAGTCATGTGTATTACTGCACTAAGCCATGTGTATTACTGCACTAAGTCATGTGTATTACTGCACTGTCATGTGTATTACTGCACTAAGTCATGTGTATTACTGCACTAAGTCATGTGTATTACTGCACTAAGTAATGAGTATTACTGCACTGTCATGTGTATTACTGCACTGTCATGTGTATTACTGCACTGTCATGTTTATTACTACACTAAGTCATGTGTATTACTGCACTAAGTCATGTGTATTACTGCACTGTCATTTGTATTACTGCACTAAGTCATGTGTATTACTGCACTAAGACATGTGTATTACTGCACTGTCATGTGTATTACTGCACTGTCATGTGTATTAATGCACTAAGTCATGTGTATTACTGCACTAAGTCATGTGTATTACTGCACTAAGTAATATGTATTACTGCACTGTCATGTGTATTACTGCTCTAAGTCATGTGTATTACTGCACTAAGTCATGTGTATTACTGCACTGTCATGTGTATTACTGCACTGTCATGTGTATTACTGCACTAAGTCATGTGTATTACTGCACTGTCATGTGTATTAGTGCACTAAGTCATGTATATTACTGCACTAATTCATGTGTATTACTGCACTGTCATGTGTATTACTGCACTGTCATGTGTATTACTGCACTAAGTCATGTGTATTACTGCACTAAGTCATGTGTATTACTGCACTGTCATGTGTATTACTGCACTAAGTCATGTGTATTACTGCACTAAGTCGTGTGTATTACTGCACTAAGTCATGTGTATTACTGCACTAAGTCATGTGTATTACTGCACTAAGTCATGTGTATTACTGCACTAAGTAATATGTATTACTGCACTGTCATGTGTATTACTGCTCTAAGTCATGTGTATTACTGCTCTAAGTCATGTGTATTACTGCACTGTCATGTGTATTACTGCACTGTCATGTGTATTAGTGCACTAAGTCATGTGTATTACTGCACTGTCATGTGTATTACTGCACTGTCATGTGTATTACTGCACTAAGTCATGTATATTACTGCACTAAGTCATGTGTATTACTGCACTGTCATGTGTATTAGTGCACTAAGTCATGTATATTACTGCACTAATTCATGTGTATTACTGCACTGTCATGTGTATTACTGCACTGTCATGTGTATTACTGCACTAAGTCATGTGTATTACTGCACTAAGTCATGTGTATTACTGCACTGTCATGTGTATTACTGCACTGTCATGTGTATTACTGCACTAAGTCATGTGTATTACTGCACTAAGTCATGTGTATTACTGCACTAAGTCGTGTGTATTACTGCACTAAGTCATGTGTATTACTGCACTAAGTCATGTGTATTACTGAACTAAGTCATGTGTATTACTGAACTAAGTAATGTGTATTTCTGCACTATGTCATGTGTATTACTGCACTGTCATCTGTATTACTGCACTAAGTCATGTGTATTACTGCACTAAGCCATGATTATTACTGCACTAAGTCATGTGTATTACTGCACTAAGTCATGTGTATTACTGCACTAAGTCATGTGTATTACTGAACTAAGTCATGGTATTTCTGCACTAAGTCATGTGTATTACTGCACTGGCATCTATATTACTGCACTAAGTCATGTGTATTACTGCACTAAGTCATGTGTATTACTGCACTAAGTCATGTGTATTACTGCACTGTCAGGTGTATTACTGCACTAAGTCATGTGCATTACTGCACTAAGTCATGTGTATTACTGCACTAAGTCATGTGTATTACTGCACTGTCATGTGTATTACTGCACTGTCATGTGTATTACTGCACTGGCATGTGTATTACTGCACTAAGTAATGAGTATTACTGCACTAAGTAATGTGTATTACTGCACTAAGTCATGTGTATTACTGCACTAAGTCATGTGTATTACTGCACTAAGTCATGTGTATTACTGCACTGTCATGTGTATTACTGCACTAAGTCATGTGTATTACTGCACTAAGTCATGTTTATTACTGCACTGTCATGTGTATTACTGCACTAAGTCATGTGTATTACTGCACTAAGGCATGTGTATTACTGCACTGAGTCATGTGTATTACTGCACTAAGTCATGTGTATTACTGCACTAAGTCATGTGTATTACTGCACTAAGTCATGTGTATTACTGCACTATGTCATGTGTATTACTGCACTAAGTCATGTGTATTACTGCACTAAGTCATGTGTAATACTGCACTAAGTCATGTGTATTACTGCACTGTCATGTGTATTACTGCACTAAGTCATGTGTATTACTGCACTGTCATGTGTATTACTGCACTGTCATGTGTATTACTTCACTAAGTAATGTGTATTACTGCACTAAGTCATGTGTATTACTGCACTAAGTCATGTGTATTACTGCACTAAGCCATGTGTATTACTGCACTAAGTCATGTTTATTACTGAACTAAGTCATGTGTATTTCTGCACTAAGTCATGTGTATTACTGCACTTTCATCTGTATTACTGCTTAAGTCATGTGTATTACTGCACTAAGCAATGAGTATTACTGCACTAAGTCATGTGTAATACTGCACTAAGTCATGTGCATTACTGCACTAAGTCATGTCGCTCTGGATAAGAGCGTCTGCTAAATGATGTAAATGTAATGTAAATGTAATGTGTATTACTGCACTAAGTCATTACATTTACATTTTACATTTATGTCATTTAGTAGACGCTCTTACCCAGAGCGACTTACAGTTAGTGCATACATTATTCTTTTTTATTTTCATACCCCATGGCAATCGAACTCACAACCCTGGCGTTGCAAACGCCATGCTCTACCAACTGAGCTACCTCCCTGCCGGCCATTCCCTCCCCTGGATGACGCTGGGCCAATTGTGTATTACTGCACTAAGTCATGTGTATTACTGCACTGTCATGTGTATTACTGCACTGTCATGTGTATTACTGCACTATGTCATGTGTATTACTGCACTAAGTAATGTGTATTACTGCACTAAGTCATGTGTATTACTGCACTGTCATGTGTATTACTGCACTAAGTCATGTGCATTACTGCACTAAGTCATGTGTATTACTGCACTAATTCATGTGTATTACTGCACTAAGTCATGTGTATTACTGCACTGTCATGTGTATTACTGCACTGGCATGTGTATTACTGCACTAAGTCATGTGTATTACTGCACTAAGTCATGTGTATTACTGCACTAAGTAATGAGTATTACTGCACTAAGTCATGTGTATTACTGCACTGTCATGTGTATTACTGCACTGGCATGTGTATTACTACACTAAGTCATGTGTATTACTGCACTAAGTCATGTGTATTACTGCACTAAGTCATGTGTATTACTGCACTAAGTCATTTGTATTACTGCACTAAGTCTTGTATTACTGCATTAAGTCATGTGTATTACTGCATATACAGTAGATGTAAAGTTTCTGATATCTTGTTCTGTAATGCTGCAGTCAGACATTAGTCTTTATCCCAGTAGTTCTCAACATTGATAACTGGGGGTTAGGTTGGTTGGGGGATTATACAGACAGACACAAAGGGGGTTGGCAGGGCGCATCCTCGTCCATACCATTTGAGATTGTGGCTGCATGTGTCAACTGTTGCAAACGCCCATGGGGAGCATCTCAGACACACACACACAGACACACAAAACGTGTTGCGGGAAGAGACCGCAGCAGGCGTGATGACATGTTAAATTACCCCCGTGATGTATAGCTTAATGAACCCCTTGTGTTGATCAGGCTCCACATTAATCAACAGCCATGAACAGATTCCCTTATTTTCTCAACGCTGCCTTGATAAACTGCAATTTCATTTAACCTTGGACAGCAACTTTAATAGCTTCCACAGGACAACTGTCAATACTTCCCTGGGTGTACAGTGATTAAATTGCAGGGCGAGAAGTGGGTCCCAGCTTCCTCCTCATACTCATCCTCCTATCCTCTCCCCTTCCTCCTCTATCCCCCTCCTCCATCCCTCCCTCCTCTATCCCTCCCTCCCTCCCCACCCACCACCCTTTACTTCAAATCACAGTTTGTACTTCCACACTTGCACAGTCTGCATGTGTAGGTGCCAAGTGAAGTGAAAACAGACATTTCGGAGGCCATTGTGAAATCATCAAAATAATCCAATGATGTGCATTGTTGGTTTCTCTTTGACACATAAATTACTTTGTCATTCTAGCAACAACCCATGCACATTGCATTAATGTATTGCGCCCAAAAGAGTAAAAGAAAGCCAGCGAAACCTGTTGATGTATTGGCAACCTACAAGATGGTGTTGCTGGGGTTACAAACCAACCTAACAGTTTATGTTTCTCTCAGCAAAGCAAAACATTGCTCCAAAACACCCACGCCACATTGCTATTCTTCAAAGACGAAACAACACCAGAGACGTATAGGCTGCCACGGCAGCAAATATCCTTGTATAGAAAATATAGACATACACCAGGATATGCTGTTTAAAAAACACTGAAGCCAAAGACAGTGACACCAGTGGCCTTAGCCCTGTCATAATGATTTTCAGAGGTATCCACCACCCATGTCAATTTAGCATAAATGATCAGCCTGGGGAGGCATGCTAGCTGATTAAAACCAATTGTCAGGGAAGGACAAGGCAACCTCTTTACTGTATGATAAACAAACTTAATGGAAGCAGACAATCTCCCCCCTCAGGGAAATCGGTCCAGTTCTTAATTAAAGCGTTGTGTTTTCTCTCAGCGCTCTATTATCTCCATGTGTACTTGAGAGAAGAACAAGGCTGTTTACAGGAAACTAAGACGTCAGATGAAGAGAGATGACAGCAGAGGACCGGCCCTGTTGTCTGTCAGTGTAGGCTGATAGAGAGGGGAAATGTTTAGCACACATTCAGTAATTAAAACAGAATAATGTTCTCGAAATGTGATAATTGTGTCACTGCTCACTCCCTCATACTGGAATATGTTCACAGGTTGTAACAATTGATCCTCTGTCACACTAGAATATGTTCACAGGTTGGAAACTTTGATCCAATGTTCTGGAAAGATTGACTTATCTGTAACGTGGCGTTTCACAAGTCTATGATCACGTCTACAACTTGAACATTGTTGAACATACTGTATGTGCTGTAACACTAAAGTCACAACTAAGGCAATCATTGTTTATATCGATTCATTGGCTACAGTTCACAAGTATAAAGAAACTACCCATTGGGCAATAACTGGTTGAATCAATGTTGTTTCCACATCATTTCAACCCCCAAAATTAAATGTGATGATGTTGAGTCAACGTGGAAAACTGATTGGATTTGGAAAAAGGTCAAAGTAAGGGTATTTCGTATTTTTTTCACACAACTTTTAACCTAAATCCAACGACGTGGTGACATTTTTTGTTGATTTCACATTGAATTAAAGTTAGTTGACAACTCAACCAAATGTAAATCCAAACTAGATGTTGAACTGACATCTGTGCATAGTGGGTAGCTAAGTACTTTCTAAGCTAGCTATGCTTCAGCCCCAATCCGTTCCGTTCCGTGAACTAACAAAACAAAGTAATCTGTATCTATTGTGTTCCATGGGTGACGTAACAAGGAAAGCAAACATTTCTCTCCTCTGCTCCGCGACTCTCCTCTCGCTCGCCTTCTCCACCCACACTTGAGAGGTGACGGGCGAACACACGGACTTCCATTATTATCCCACACGGCCAGAATGCCTGCAGGCGGATAATTAGAGAAACTTGAAGAGCCAGGGCTAATCCTACGTACTTGACTCTGTATGCCTGCCTGCCTCCCTCGCCCCGCCACCAGCCCGCTGTCTCTTAGGCTGCCGCTCACACAGACAAAGTGCAACGCTTCGGCTCGCTGAATGTCAACAAGAGGGCCTCATGGCCTACAGATGCACCAGTCAAACCAAATGGCAGCACAATATACTGTAAACGGCCTTATTCCTGGACTCGCCTGAGACGCAGCAATCTATCGCTCCAGTCATGTACCAAACAAACAGCTACTAGACGTATAAAAGAGTGAACGGGGCGTTATGAGCTAGGCCAACAGTTAATCATGACACGCTATAGGGATAATGCAACCACTTTGTATCTATCATAGATGGCCAGTCATTTGCGTGAACTGTGAAGCATATTACGAAACTGAAGAAAACAATAACTCCTTTGTTTCTTCACGCTGAACACACAACACTACTGGAGAAGTTGTCTGAGTGTCTCCCAACAATGATACGTATTGATCCCAAAGTGAGAGTCAAACACACAGGCAGCTTGGGGAACAACAGTGCGTGGTTTCATAGATAAGAAAGTAATTATTATTATATCATATACTGTATGTATGGACCATACAGCCAACATTGAAGCCCAAATACGACCTAAAAGTAGCAACTAAACTTCTATAGTGTATCTTTGAGACTTCTGTTCCTTTTCCCCCCCTGGTTCCTACCGTTGGATCTGGGCCTACATGCATAACAGCTGGAGACGTGCATCTAGGCTGATGTACATAGTCACAGTGACAGACAGGTGTTAAGAGTTATCATTACCACACCATCATGGCCATCACAGTCGTACAGCCTCCACCAGCCGTCACTTCAGCCTCTGGGGGCATGTGTTGTTTAGCGTGCAATTAACTTGATATTATACATAGGACCAATTACGTCCATGTAAATTACCCAGTAGCTCTCTTGGTGTTGAATCTTTTCCCTGTAAACTTAGAAACGTACTGCATTGCGTCAGCAACACCTGTGCAGGGAACAGAGTATAAGGTGCTGTTGTGGGTTGTTAAAACTCAAAAATAGAACCGTGGAGCTAACTAGGACATGGTCCACAAGGAAGTCAAGCGTTTATGAACTATTATCAACTGTATTTCCATTACCTAACTATTACATTGCCATAGCAAAGCTGTTTTTAAATTAAATTAAACCTAAAACATTTATTACACTAAGTAGCAATCAATACATTTCCATGATTTTGTTTTTTATTTCCCCCCAAAAAGCAACAATAAAAGGAGGATAAAAAGCATTTGGAGGCCCCAGCCCCAGTCCATTCATCCCTGAACCAAAGAGCTCCTGCTAGACAATGCCCCAAGCAGCTGGCTGATCGATATGCCACAAAAGCTCAGAGGTTAAGGCAGTCAAAAGATTGTTAAGGAGCCATTTTATCTGCCAGACATTTATATCATTGTTTATGGTCCAGTGCTTCTCTTCAGTACAGGCCATGCTGCACACCTGTGCCTGGAACACTATGAGGGAACACTGTTGATGACCTCCTGACCTGGCCCAGAAAACCTGCCTGCAACATCACTCCCAGTCTGACTGAAGTGACATCCCAGATAATGTAGATTACTTCAAAAGGTGTAAAAAAATAAATAAAGAGAGTAGCACGCTCTATAAAAGCTCCCAATAATGTAATGGATAAACACCAGAGTTTCGGCACACAGTCTCTTGTTCAGGGTTTGTTTACTTGAAAACAAACATTTTACATGTCATTGAGAGTTTTTTTTAAAATAGAATCATTATGACAGCTTATCTTGGTTTTTGAGAATGCTAGCTACAGTTTCAATGTTATTTCTGAACAACGTCTTCAAGTTGTCTGATGTCTGTAGTGGCTATGCGTAGGTAGATCTAGCCAACTAACTGTGATAAGATATTTAGGAGCTTTTAAATGTCTTCTGAGCGGAGCACCACCCACTGATACTAATTTACTGATACAGAGTTGGATGTGATGTGATGTGCAAGCCACTGAAATAAGCTAAATTACACTGTCTGTTGCATTGTTGCATTACACTGTGATTATAAAGGTGCAATCTTTACACAGAACAATATAGTATATTTACTCTAAATCAAAATATGGTCATCTTGGTCACCCATTGGAGTGTGTTTGGTGTTTGTGTGTGTGTGTGTGTGTGTGTGTGTGTGTGTGTGTGTGTGTGTGTGTGTGTGTGTGTACATACTTGAGTGAGTGATATACTTGAGTGCTTGTGTGCAAACATCCTGTGTAACACATACGTTTGCTGCCCCTACTCTGTCCCTGTCCCTGGCTCTCTGTGTCCCTGGCTCTTGGTGTCCCTGGCTCTCTGTGTCCCTGGCTCTCTGTGTCCCTGGCTCTCTGTGTCCCTGGCTCTCTGTGTCCCTGGCTCTCTAGGTCCCTGTCCCTGTCCATATATGTCCCTGGCTCTCTGTGTCCCTGGCTCTCTGTGTCCCTGGCTCTCTGTGTCCTTGGCTCTCTGTGTCCCTGGCTCTCTGTGTCCCTGGCTCTCTGTGTCCCTGGCTCTCTGTGTCCCTGTCCCTATATAGTGCACTACTTTTGCACCCTATGGGCTCTGGTCAAAAGTAGTGCACTATATAGGGAATAGGGTGCCATTTGGAATACACAACCTCTGTGCCCCTGCTGGCTTGCTGGGAGAGGGGAGGCCCTCAGTGAGTGTGGCTCACCCAGGCGGAGACGGGCTTCCTGCACATCCTTTGTCACACCATTTGGGCCCTTGTGTCTGTGGCTCCCCTGCTTCAGACCCACTTGGCAGCTCACAGGGCAGACAGACATCTGCTCCTCCTAACCTCCTGCGTGGTGAACAGAGAGAGGAGAGGAGAGGAGAGGAGAGGAGAGGAGAGGAGAGGAGAGGAGAGGAGAGGAGAGGAGAGGAGAGGAGAGGAGAGGAGAGGAGAGGAGAGGAGAGGAGAGGAGAGGAGAGGAGAGGAGAGGAGAGGAGAGGAGAGGAGAGGAGAGGAGAGGAGAGGAGAGGAGAGGAGAGGAGAGACCACTACTAGCCCACACCAGCAGTCAGTCAGTCAAAAACACTTGTGTCCCAATATCCTGTTCTGTCACTTGAGTTAACACCATGCTATAGACATGATCACATCTATGTGCAGAGTGAGTAACAATAGTGGAATAGTGGAGGAGCAGTCACTCAAAAACACTTGTGTCCTGAAATCCTCTTCTGTCACTTGAGATATATTGCACAAAACAACATAGCATAGGCTAAGTATGATCTGGTTGAAACATGGGTTTGATATGCATCTGTAGGCTACCCTAGGACACTCAACTCTTTATTTATCTTGTAACGTAATTGAACAGTCAGAGGTGGAGTGAGGTGGTGCCCCTAAACCCACAAACAATGGTCTTGTTTTTTTTATTCTTCCAAGACAATTATTTGTATGGTTTTCTTCAAAAATGGGGCTATCTAATTTCAACATGATAGTCGACTAATTGCTGTGGCAAGCCGCAACCTGCAGTTTACTTCTGAGCATGGGTCTTCAGCAGTAAGGCCCTGAGATTATCGAGTTGCTTTGTAAATCACCACATTTAGAGTAAAGTTCTCCATCCCTTTCACCCGGCTACTTCCCCCTCAGACTCTCCTTCCTTCATGTTCTATGCAGAATCATTCTAAAGAAGACAATATTGAGCACATTTTGTTCGTGCTCAGCGGCCCTGAATAACGCGGTCATTGTAGCGGCGAAAGGGACAGGTTTGGAGTTTGATTTCATGATGGTAATATAGTCCATGTGTGTAGGAGAAAGAAAGCCCTAAATGGGGACATCTGTTCATTGTGAGGTACAGTTAGCGGAGAGATAGGCGATCAGAAAGAACAACCTGTGCCCGGCCTCACCATGTGAACTCAGGCCAACCCAACCTCACTGTGACTGAAAGGTTTATGGGACAGTCTGCGCGCACAAATAGCCGACAAAGGGCATTGTTTCAATTGCAAAATACGGATCGGTAAAACCACCCTAGACATATGAAAGTCAATTGACCATTTGGAAGTGTCCAATCTCTCTCTCCCATCAATGATGTAGTTGTCCATCAGTGACATGCTGTCACTGATTGTGGTCCTCTGTAGCTCATTTGGTAGAGCACGGCGCTTGTAACGCCAAGGTAGTGGGTTCGATCCCCGGGACCACCCATACACAAAAATGTATGCACGCATGACTGTAAGTCGCTTTGGATAAAAGCGTCTGCTAAATGGCATATTATTATTATTATTATTACATGCTGAAACATGTTGCATCGTTAACTGTTATCTTGCTGACCTATCAAATCAGTCTGCTTGATAATACAACCCAGCAATTTGTCAATGTGACATACCTTGGTTTTCACACATGGTGACTTGTTTAAAAAGATAACCTCTCCTTCCTTCCCCTTGAATAGCAAAACGCATAACGCAGCATCACATTTTTGCATCCCTTATGTTAGCTCTCATACCTACCTGGGATATTTAGGTAAGCACATGTCTGCGCAACCATGTCAGTTGGCTTGAACACATGTTGTGATTAGACCACCAGTGGACTAGCAAGCCGCTCTCTCCTCAGTTATTCCTAATTAAACGCAATTCCCAAAGTACCATTTATCTTGCAGGGGACCGGGTCTACTGTTGTACCGCCTGCGGGTGGAGGGGATGCAGCGCTACGCTCAGCCTCATGCAGTACAGACAGAAACATCGAGGGCCAATCGATATCAATATGGCGCGGAGTGGAGCACGGTATGTAAGCTTCTATCTAGGCTACACATTGTATTATTCAAATAATTTGGTGTATCTGTTGCATCGTTTTCGGACTTTTTTTTTTGTTGTTGCCATTTGAGCTAAATTGTTTAGGGAGAAATGACGTCAATTAATCAACTGATTGAGTTCTAGTATAGCGTATACTTCTGTTCTTATGGAAACTCTGTATTGCTTTTTTATGGTTATATTAAATAGCATATTAGTGTGTTTTAAGTTTAATATTGGAGACCCAGTTTTCTCGAAATTATAAGCTAAATTAATGGGTTGCAGTAATTAATTTACAGGCAGGTTTTACAAATCTAAAGTTTGAATTATTTTCAGAGAATGTTTCTATTTCAATATTTGCAGAAATTACAGACAATAAAAACCAATGATAAAATATGTATACCTTTACTGCATGAACACGATAAATTATTATGTAAATATTAGTCTACAAATCGACAAACGTATAGACATGATACAGCACAACTGTTACTTAGGCTATATCAACTAAATTTATAGTAATCATTTTTAGTCCATCTATGTAATTGCCACCCTGTATCAAAATTGTGGATGTCCAATTCCAATATGAACTTTATTTCTCCAATGCGCCCTGTTACTTAGCCTAGATATTAATTTATTTCATTTTGTTTTTCCAGCGCTATGTAATCGCCACCCTGTATCAAAATTGTGGATGTCCAATTCCAATATTAACTTTATTTCTCCAATGCGCTCTGTTACTTAGCCTAGATATTAATTAATTTAATTTTGTTTTTCCAGCGCTATGGACACATTTTGATGGCACCTTGTTCGCTCTAGCAGCGTAAATGAAATCCAAAAAGCTGTTGTCCAATCGAAGAAACAGAGGAATTAATCAGAGAGTCCATCTATCACACAGTGTAATAAAGGAAGCGACATGAGTTAGGCAGATGATGTGATGAATAATCCTTGGTCGTTTTAATTAACTTTTCGCTGTCTTGTAATACCAAACTGGTCAACAGACCCGGTCAATAAGCATGTTAATATCAAACAAATAAAACTGCGCATGATTAAAAACCTCCTGCGTTATTAAATTTGAAATTCAAATGAAATGTATGCTGCCAATGCACACTGCATGCTAATAGAGCGAGGAGAAGAGAGAGAGAGAGAGAGAGAGAGAGAGAGAGAGAGAGAGAGAGAGAGAGAGAGAAAGAAAGAAAGAAAGAAAGAAAGAAAGAAAGAAAGAAAGAAAGAAAGAAAGAAAGAAAGAAAGAAAGAAAGAAAGAAAGAAAGAAAGAAAGAAAGAAAGAAAGAAAGAAAGAAAGAGAGAGCGACAGAGAGAATGAGAGAGAGAGAGAGTCCCCGGGTTCAACCTATGTTATGGCCTACAAGTTCCTGTTATGTAACGAACAGAAGCTATTATTATGATGTACTTAGCTACATGGGCTCATAACAGTTGAGATGTGATGGAACATATTCGATATTATCAAAATAGCCTTTCATTTATATATTTGATCGAATGTGTAAGCTCCGCATAGGCTGTACGAAAAGGACAGAAACGTGCCTTGTACCACTGTAATGCGATTAATACTGTTTTCATATCTCAATCTCAACAAAGGCCAAATCTAAGATCACATTGATTAATTATTAACGATATAATTAGGCTAAACAGATCTCATCTGGCCACACAAAACAGGGAAAGGTAAGAATGATGAAATGAAGTTGGTTTCCTTTTACTTGAGATGTGCTCTGCTCTCCTTTAAGCTCCTCAATCTCTCTTTTACACACACACATACACACATACACACACACACACACACATACACACACAGACACACAGACACACACACACACACACACACACACACACACACACACACACACACACACACTGTAACTCCATGGACTGATGTATCAATGTAAACTAACTAGCTAAATTAGGTGTACTTACATAATTATTTTGTCATACTATGAAGTTAATAATAACGTCAGTCATCTATTTTCTGGAATGCAGTCATTGTAATTTTAATCAACATTGGCAAGATAATGGAATGCAATTACAGTAAAGTGACATTTTCAAAAAAGGTAATATTGGTCCTGTGAAAACAATGGAGTCTTTTGTAGGCTTCATAATCGTTGTTTGCATGAACTACTTAAATGTAATGACAACAACTTTAATGTAAAACTTAGAAGGGAAATACGCCACAAAAGGGTAGCTAAGACATTTATTTCCTCAATGTAACACTGGTAGAAAGTGGACAACAATAACAACAACAACGAATAATAACCTAATAACAATAATTACGATAACAATAAATAATAGCACAAGTAGTCTCCTTTTCATCGTAAAGAAATAAAATTCCCAAATTTCCTCTTTCAAATTTCAGTAAGTAAATCTTTTCACTCTCATTTAACTTTACCTTCTTCCGTTCTTTTATTATGAAGAAGGGGTGGAGAGCTGTCTGAAGTAGTCTACTGATGACCTCACGTCAGAATGTGGCGGTGTGGTGGTACAGAGGCGCTGATTGGTCGCCCGTGTCACAGCGGTACTTCAAAGCCGGAGAGGACCTACAATTGTGGTGGAATGGGCGGAACACATCATTGTATTGCACACCTCTAAAAAAAAAACACTGCTGTGATTCATAAATATAAAAAGATCCTCTGAGGAGGGCACTTTTTGTGATGGCAACTTCACTTCTAGGGGTGAGTCTAAGGGGTTTCTTGCTGGTTTAATTAGTTATTTTATTGTCCAGCGGAGGGGATTAGCATTACTTCGGTCACAGTAGGAAAGACAGTTCGTTGATTATGTTTTAAGCAAGTGGGTCACTAGAAAAAAGCTGAGATTCATTTCGCAACGACAGAGAGACGCGCGCGGGATATAACTTTCTACTGATGTGCACAAGACGCGCATGTTGTCGTGCATGTCATATATAACGTAATTTAATAGTTTTGTTATAGATACATTTTGGTGCTTTCTATTTCATCTCAGTCTACAGGTATGTTATGATTCTGTTACGCCTTGGAAAAGATGCCTGTTTAAACTGTCCCGCTAGTAGGCATATTGCAAATGCAAATAGTTTACAAAGTATCTTTCGCATTAGCACGGAATTAACTTTTCACCGACCAAATAATCATTGTTATTGTAGCTTACTATAGAAAAGGCTATTAGGCACCAACTGACCAAGCAAACTGAAACGTTCGTTATCAATATCAACAGGCACTTACATGTTGTTTCTTGTCATTTCAGGAGGAGCCGAGGTTAGGATCGACTCCTTTAGCCATGTTGGCTGCGACATGCAACAAGATAGGGAGTCCGAGCCCTTCACCATCCTCCATTTCGGATAATTCTTCATCGTTTGGGAAAGGCTTCCACCCGTGGAAGCGAGCCACCGCCAGCAGCTGCAGCCTTGGGTCCGGCCTATCCGGTTTCGGAGTGTCCCGTAACGGAGCTGGTCTATCGGACTCGTTTGGCACCAACAGCTCCCCCGGATCCAGTGCCTTCTCCCTCACGTCCGGTACCTCATCCACACCCCACTTTGGAAACGACTATTCTGTATTTCAGGCCTCCGTTACAAACAGTTCTCAAGAACCCAGCCATCAACCCGTCTTTATTTCCAAGGTGCACTCCTCAGTGGACAGTCTGCAAGGCATCTACCCGAGAATGAGCGTTGCTCATCCATACGAGTCCTGGTTCAAGTCGTCCCATCATGGTATCCCCACAGGAGAGGTTGGCACCACCGGCGCATCTGCGTGGTGGGACGTGGGAGCGGGATGGATTGATGTTCAGAACCCGAATGGTGCAGCTCTACAGACCTCCTTGCACTCCGGTGGACTCCAGACGTCGTTACACTCTCCTTTAGGGGGCTACAATTCCGATTACTCCAGCCTAAGTCACTCAGCCTTCAGTACAAGTCCCTCTCCACACCTTTTGACAACCGGGCAGCACCTGATGGACGGATACAAGCCGGTGTTGTCCTCTTATCCGGACTCCAGTCCGTCTCCATTAGGCGGAGCAGGGGGGACTATGTTGTCTGGGGGGCCAACGGCCTCTCTAGCGGGGTCTCCCCGGTCCTCTGCACGGCGCTACTCTGGCAGAGCCACCTGCGACTGTCCCAACTGTCAGGAGTCGGAGAGGCTGGGGCCGGCGGGAGCAAGTCTGCGGAGGAAAGGGCTCCATAGCTGTCACATTCCGGGCTGCGGTAAGGTTTACGGCAAAACGTCGCACCTCAAGGCGCACTTGAGGTGGCACACCGGAGAGAGACCGTTTGTGTGTAATTGGCTGTTTTGCGGGAAGAGGTTCACGCGCTCTGACGAGCTCCAGCGACACTTGCGCACGCACACCGGGGAGAAAAGGTTCGCCTGTCCGGTCTGCAACAAGAGGTTTATGCGGAGCGACCATCTGAGTAAACACGTAAAGACTCATAGCGCCGGGGGCTCCGCCGGGTCTGGCTCGGGCAGCGGGGGAAAGAGGGGAAGCGATACCGACAGTGAGCACAGCGCCCCGGGGAGCCCTCCATGCCATTCCCCCGACCTGTTGCAACCTCCGGAGTCTGCCCCGGGAACGGGCAACGAACGGTCTTTCTAAACTCTCTCGACTAAGTATGATATCTGGGAAAAACAGATGATCTGAGGGAAATGGCTAAACTACAGTGGACATACGTTGAGTATGCGTAATTATGCTCATGTGTACGAGTTGAGTTAATCAAGTGATTTAGACTACTGATCAAATGATATATCCTAGTAGCCTATTGACGACGTGGGGTGTACAGGTCAAATACAGTAGTTGTAAAGTAATCCTGAAGGCACACTGGAACACTGGGGCACAATGTAAACACATTAATGTTCTTCTAACGCACAGACTGATCCAACCCGGAAGCCTATACTTTGGTGTATGTACCCTTTTGAGTGTTTTTACGCAACATGGTTATTACATGGGTATTACAATAAGCAAGACATAGACAACGGTGTTCTATCAGTTGGTGATAATATGTGGCCTGAAATATCTTGTTACTGCTGTGCTGACGTACTTTTATTCAAAACCAAACTGTGGCACTTTATTAGCCTGTTGAACACTAAAATGATCAGCGCGTCTCCTTTTCGACGGCTCCTTTGTAAGAACAAATCACTGTAGCTATGTATGTGCGGTTTTCAACGTTTTCTTTATGCCCTTATCTACCCTATCAAACACATCACCTGTTTATTCATAATGGAGGAAAAGTTATATCACGCATTGATTCAACGCTCCACGGATACTATCAGAAAGAGCCTGACCAAGTTTGTAAGAAATACTTACATTTCACGTCAGTGCAAGGCTGTATATAATGAGAAATGTAATAGCCTAGAAAATTATTCCGCACCAATGTAAAGGTGAGTTATTTGTCCAGGAGACGATTTTGTATAGTCATTTCTAGTTGTACATTTGGCTCTAGTAAACATCTGAACATGTACGGAATTGTATTTAGAAATGTTTGTTTTATTTTGTTTTGTTTGTTTGTCAGGATATAAAACATGTTATTGTGGGGAGTTATATTTAACCACGAGTTTTACTTGTATTTCGGAGTCTTTTAAAAGACGCACTTTGAATTTATTTGTAAGATGATTTCGAAATCATTCACTGTTTATTATTCCCATGTTTTAATTTAAGTAAGCATGTTGTAAAGTGACGTTAATTTCACAAGCATCATTTCTCAGAGACTGGCTTTCTAATTTAAGGCACTCAATAAAGTCGCTATGGATTCAGAATCAATTCGTTCAGACTCAGTTTGTTTGCTTCGTAATTGAAATTGAACACGTCATTGGCACAGTCGACAAAGCTATTCTCTGCAATGAGAAGTAGGCAAAAGGTGTTACTGGTAGAGTCCACCTAAAATGTTGCCATGCTGTGGTAGGCTATTTCATATAGTTGACATAGGCCGATGGAGAACATGACCTGTATGTAATATCAATCAAATTGTCCTTGATTCTCCGATCTGTTGCTTCTTAAACAAATAAGAGAGTTCAAACAAAATATTGAATAGAACATATCCTTTCATCAGAATTTTATAGCCTAAAACATAGGTTTAGTTTTTCTTAAGAAATTAGAATTAGCACTGAACTTCCTTTCTGTGACGTTTTACTTCCAGATGTGCAAAACATTTTATATAAAAACATATACAAATCTATATTTGAATGTATGTAATGAAGTTGTTATTACCGATGGGCAATTATAACAAAAGTATAGAGAGAAATGTATGTCATGCAGGTGACGTTTCCACGCCAAGATATGTGTCTGAAAGTTTGGGTAGTTTGTGTAAACGACCATCCACATTAAAAACAAACATTTTAGCTGGATTGCATGACCATGTTTGAAAAATAAATACTGTAACTACTATTTTAAGTATTATAATTTTCTTGTGGTCCAATCTCATTTTCTGAACATAAAAGCTCGCGTCCAGAGAAACTGCTGCGCCCGTAAAACGGGTTCCATTTTTGGTTGCGAATGTGTGTCACTTTTACAAATAGGCGGAAGTAGTTTTGCTTTCTAATATGTATAACTTTACAGCACTTGTTAATTTGCCATAAAGTAATATTTATAGGATGTTATTGATATCAGAATTATTCAAACAAAACCAAATATCATGGACAAAAATCGGATGAAAAAGTTGAGGCGCAAAACTTTTCTAGATCCGTCAAATTATTTCCATCATAATACTTATTATATTTATTGTAGTGCAAAACTATCGTAGTGCAAAACTTCTCTACATCCCCAAAATTATTCCCACAAAATAATATATTATATTTATTGCTTAAAAAAACTATAGTCTGCCTATTTGGAAAAAATATTTGGGTAATCATTGCAGTGTCACCCAGAACCAAATCAGCTACTGGTACAGCCGTGCATGTTTCACCTGCTGTGGGAAACGTACTAATATTAAAACGACAGGCAAAAATATAGGCTAAGTTCTTATAACTCTTCATAAATAAAATGTAAGGAAGTAAATACATTGGCGCAGAATAATACATTTCTGCCTAGATGGTTTAGGTTGACTTGACTGAGAAGGGCATGCACGATAGGATAACTGGTTCATAGCTTCATGTAACCTGATGTTGTGCCTTTTGAAATAGTCCGACTTCGTTTAACACCAAGCCTGGGCCTATCACGATTTTATCATTTCAAGATTAGATTTTTATGACAACACATTTCTTTAACGTTTTTTATTTTTATCATTCTCTTATGGCCAGCTGTAGACTATTATTTCTGATCTAATTCGGGAGGTTGAAAGAAAGTTAATGTTGCGGCGTGCAAGATAAGAAATGTTACCTTTACATCAATTTTTTAGGAATGTAAACCAAAGAAGCTATTTTCCATAACCCTAGACTAAAACGACGTGGCCATATATTTCTACAATTTATTTTTCATAGGCCAATTTTTTAAATGTCATCTAGTGTTGTTTAAACCTTCATTTACAGTTGGAAAACAATTGGCATTTTTACCGAAGTTAGCTTTGGTTGGAGATAGGCTACATTTAGTGGCATTTGAAATAGGCCTCAATCGAAGTGAAGTCGTTTGAAAGTTATATTTCCCCACTAACGGGTTTCATTGGCAACGTGCGCCATCTTGTGTTCATCAGCCCTCTGCACACTTCAGTGGCCTATTTAGTCGGACTATTTTATGTTCAATAAATATTTGAGCTATAAAAACAAAGAGCGTCGCACACTCCATATGTATAACCTCCCAGTAATTTATTAGGTAAAAAACCACCAACGTTTCGGCATCACTGTGCCTTCTTCAGTGTGAGAACATAGGTTTATCCTTGAAAATGCTCTCAAATAACAAAACTCTTGCGCATCTTTTAACCTGCATTTGGATATGAGTAATTTCTTGGCTCATCGTCAGTGTAACTCGGCATTTAGAATTAACGAGTTCCAAGTTTATTTGAAAATGTATTGATTTATACCCCATAATCCAATTAAATTATAGATTAATTTAATCCTTATGTCACTTTAGAATCAGGTTTAAAATAAAATGTTATGGGATCTAACTTTTAAATTTGAATGTATATTTACAAACAAGTAATAGTGAACTAATTTAAATACATAGATATTCTTCAAATGCATACTTTAGCTTTTACACTTTTATTTTGAATGTATATTTACAAACAAGTAATAGTGAACTAATTTAAATACATAGATATTCTTCAAATGCATACTTTAGCTTTTACACCATAATGTCCCTGTTTAAAATAATCAAAATATCACAGTATTCAATAATATACAATAGTCTTCAGAACATCAACCTATCATATTTACAGGTATACAACCTATTCCAATCACTGCTTTTATCCAGTAATTTAACTGTGATAATGTGGATTATTGTATTTCTCATAGAAATACATATTTGTTGTCTTCAGACAATGAAAGGTTCCATGGTCAAGAACACTTAATTCATTTGAGGCAGCTTATCAAAACTTATCTACGCTAATGTCACTGCTCCAGCATTGCTGCTAAAGTGAGTAATACAGTGAGTAACCCAATAGCACAATAACCCAATATAACCCAATAGCACAGTAACCCAATATAACCCACTAGCACAATAACCCAATATAACCCAATAGCACAGTAACCCAATATAACCCACTAGCACAGTAACCCAATATAACCCACTAGCACAATAACCCAATATAACCCACTAGCACAATAACCCAATATAACCCACTAGCACAATAACCCAATATAACCCAATAGCACAATAACCCAATATAACCCAATAGCACAATAACCCAATAGCACAGTAACCCAATAGCACAGTAACCCAATATAACCCAATAGCACAGTAACCCAATAGCACAGTAACCCACTAGCACAGTAACCCAATATAACCCAATAGCACAGTAACCCAATAGCACAGTAACCCAATAGCACAGTAAACCAATATAACCCAATAGCACAGTAACCCAATAGCACAGTAACCCAATAGCACAGTAACCCAATAGCACAGTAAACCAATATAACCCAATAGCACAGTAACCCAATAGCACAATAACCCAATATAACCCAATAGCACAGTAACCCAATAGCACAGTAACCCACTAGCACAGTAACCCAATATAACCCAATAGCACAGTAACCCAATAGCACAGTAACCCAATAGCACAGTAAACCAATATAACCCAATAGCACAGTAACCCAATAGCACAATAACCCAATATAACCCAATAGCACAGTAACCCAATAGCACAGTAACCCACTAGCACAGTAAACCAATAGGCTACATTTCAGTGCACCACCTACTGACACTGAGACAGTTTATATCATACAATTTGACATCATATTAGCAGTCCATTCAAAGTGAGTTTGGCTGCCATACCATTATCCAAATAGAGTCCTTATTTTTTATTCATTTTTATATATAACCTTCATTTAACCAGGAAGTCCCATTATGGACAGGATACCTCTTTCTCAAGGGGGACCTGGCCAAGAAGGGCAGCTCAATAAAAAGAGCTCACAAAACAACATTCAACAGAACAGTACATATGCAGCGAAAACGTCAATCTGAATATGAGTTAGTGGGTGACCTGTGCGTTGACCAGGGCATAGTAAGCCCCCTCTTTAGCCATTAGGTCAGCATGTGTACCCTGTTCTGTCACCTGACCATACTGAATGACCGCTATTTGGTCTGCGTTCTGGATGGTAGACAGGCGGTGGGCGATCACGATGCAGGTGCGGCCCTGCCGGGCGGCGTCTAAGGCCTGCTGGACAATCTGGGGGAGGGAGGGAGGGAGAGTGAGGGAGAGAGGGAGAGGGGGAAGGAGGGAGGGAGGGAGAGAAGGAGGGAGGAAACAGAGAGACAGAGAGGTTATTTGGGAAGGAGGGGGAGGCCATACTGTGTGAAGATAAGCTTTTGTGTGTTGCCGCCCGTCACCAGGCCATTCATTCATTCATTCATTCATTCATTCATTCATTCATTCATTCATTCATTCATTCATTCATTCATTCATTCATTCATTCATTCATTCATAGATAGAAAATGAGATGGCCAACACTCAATGTCCATGTGACTTACCTTCTCACTCTCAGTGTCCAGGGCAGAAGTGGCTTCATCCAGCAGCAGTACTTTAGGCTGTCTGACCAGGGCTCTGGCGATGGCTATCCTCTGTTTCTGACCTCCAGACATCTGGGTCCCCTTGTCCCCAACCCTGGTGTTGTATTTCTGACAAAACAACAACAACACAATTTATAGTGTGTCTATATTGAACACTTTTAAAATATAAATTTTCAGCAGCCAAATTCTAAGTTATAATAGCCAGTCTTGGGCTAGTCAATAGCTATTGTATATGAATATCTGTAGAGAGACATTAGTTTAAGTTCTACTGTGACCTCACCACTGACATTTTTGGGATCCCCTTTGAGAAGACTTCAAATATCATCCTACAGCTACAGCCTATCATCTCTCCTCCCATCTCCCTCACTATGCTGTTTCTATACCTCTGGCAGGCCCATGATGAAGTTGTGGATGTTGGCGTTCTTGGCTGCCTCCTCTATCTCGTCCTGGGAGACCTCTCTGCTGTTGTCCCCGTACTGGATGTTCTCTGAGATGCTGCAGTCGAACAGGATGGGCTCCTGGGACACCAGGCCCAGCTGAGACCTCAGCCACGACAGGTTCAGGCTCTTAGTATCCAACCCATCCACTAACTGAGACACCACAAAAATACCACAGATTTAGGTCAACCCCTTCACTAACTGAGACACCACAATAATACCACAAATTTAGGTCAACCCCTTCACTAACTGAGACACCCCAATAATACTACAGAGTTAGGATTAGAATGTTTAAATGTTCAGATTAAAAAGAAGTAACATCTTGGAATACCAAAGGAGTTAATAATCCATAATGTTACAAATATTAAAATGCTAAAAAGTGGCCTTACAGTTTTACTATATTTGTTGCATTCTAATACACAGTATACTGGTTTAGCACCTTGAAATAGTTTTGAAAAGCGTGTTTTACATTACATGTATTATTTTATTATTTTTGTGGTTGTCTCACCACTTGTCCTTCAGCAGGGCTATAGAAGCGCTCTAGTAGTTGTATGGAGGTGCTTTTCCCACAGCCACTCTCCCCGACGAGCGCCAGGGTCTGACCAGGCCCCACTGACACGTTCAACCCCTGGAGAACCCTTACGTTCTGACGGGTCGGGTATGCAAAGTGGATCCCTCGGAACTCAATGTCCCCGGCAATGTCCGTCTGGAAAAGACAACATTTTTGTTCCAGAAAGAAAACAATGTTATATCATTGTTTGTTTGTTTGTATTGGAGTAAGACGCATCATAGCTCACTCACTGGCTTCCCTCCCTCCTCACTGTAAATGTCAATCTCTGGTTTCTTCTCCAACAAGCCAAGAATTCTCCCTGCTGCTGCTTTCGCCTTGGCAAAGTCAGGAGCAAAAGACGCAGACTCTCCTATGTTCATGGCAGCAAATATAATCACGGAAAACACACTGCGAAAGAAAAGGACAATGTTGTACTATCACTGCCACTATATTGGCAGACCCTGGCCATGACCCAACTCAACGAGGGTGTCTCGGGGAGATTTGGAATATGCAAAAAACACATTTACAATTCACACATGCGCATTAATACACACTTGTACATGTGTGAAATAGGACAAATGTAAGCACCCTCCAAACTATTATTATTTTGGAGGGTATTATTATTATTATTATTATTATTATTATTATTATTATTATTATTATTATTATATTACTGTGTAGTGACAATGTGGCAGCCAGGGGTTCTAGTCAGGGTTGGGGTACATTCCATTTCAATTGCCGTCAATTCAAAAAGTAAACCCAATTCCAATTCCACATTTTCCTAATTGAAAAGCATTGAAGAGAACTGGAATTAAAATCTCAGTGTACTTCCTGAATTTACTGGAATTTAAGTGGAATTGACTCCAACCCTGGTGTGAGTGTATTTATTTAGATGAGGATATACTGTAACAGTAGCAGTATGTATACTCACAGGAAAACATTTTCATATTCTGTGTAACAGTGAGCAATAAGCCAGGACCCAAAACGGAAGATTGCAGCGTTGACCATGTAAGGGATTGCTTGGGCAATGGCAAATGTTAGTCCGTAGATGGGTGCCTTCACCAAACCGTTCCTGATGTATTCAATTGAAACCAAATCAGTACTTGATTGTCGTTTATGAGGTCAAGCAATCCAAAAGCTGAGTCTATAAACAATGTGAATAATTGTATTCTTACTTGTATGGTCTTTCTAGACTGTCCATGAACTTGTGAAAGAAGACGTCCTCCCGTGTCAATCCAACAACCGTCTTGAAGTTTTCAACGGTCTCAGTAGATATCTACAAACATATATGAACATTTTATTTGAACAAATGGTATCACACACTGATATAGGCCACTGTCCCAAAGTGCATTGCAATTAGGGTTGCATAATAGCAGTAACCTTCCCGAAATTCCCTGTTATCCAGATATCCTGTTTGAAGGTTTCCCTGATTTCCTGCTGATTCCCTCCTGATTCCGGAAAACCTAGAACTGGGATTACTGGAAAACCTGGGAATTTTGGGAACATTACCGGAATTTTGCAACCCTAATTGCAATAGAAGGTTGATGTTTACCTTCCCAGACTGTTCCAGGGCACCCTGGTCTTTGGAGGCGTGGCCTGCCATGGCCCTCATCTGAATGATGTTGGCTCCGATGAGGAAGGGCACACAGGCGAGGATGAGGAGGGTGAGCTGCCAGCTGTGGATGAAGGCCACCACGATGGCGATGGTGAGAGCACACACTGTGTTGGTGGCCAGACCCAACCTAGACCCAGTCGCCTGGTGGTGAGGAGAGAGGAAACAAGTTGGATCCATCCATTCTCAGACATTGGAACTCTAAATGATGTAAATGTAAATGGTCACAAATACATAGAAGCATATGTACAGGTAGATATTTTCAAAGATTTGTACAGTAGAATGATTCTGAATTGACATTGACTTGATGTGATAGGTTTTGATTGCTAGCTCAATGTGTACATTAGGGCATTGTGCTTACCCCTTTTACCAGTGATGCATCTGTGGCCAATCTGGTGGTTAGAACTCCCACTGCATTGTTGTTGTCATCAAACCATCCAATCTCCTGTAAGGAAAGCAATTTAGAAAGGTTCTGAGGCAAAACACTACAAAGTGGCAGTTCAGAATCATCATTTTAGCAAGATTCTGAGGCAAAACACAGCAAAGTGGCAGTTCAGAATCGTCCTTTTTTTGTGTATTATCAATACAGTAAAGCCAATTAAAAATGACAAGTCAGTCTTTTTGAATTTATGTACAATGTCTGAAGTATTTATTTTCCTGCATGACAGTTTGTCCTACCTGTCTCATCATGGCAAGGAATACCTGCCTCCTCAGCCTCATGGTAAGAAGTTCCCCTGATTTTCCAAACATGTAACCCTGAAACAGCAGAGATTTACCCAACCAGTTATACCCACAACGTATTAAGGCTTTGAGATAGATACAGAATTGTACTTTAAAGTGTGTCCCAAATGACACCCTATGGGCCCTGGTCAGACGTAGTGCACTGTATAGGGCATAGGGTGCCATTTTGGACACATGTTAGATCTATAGATTAGCAAACCTTTAGGAAGTAGGTGACAAAAGCCACTCCTCCGATGAGAAGGAAAAGCAGTGAAAACATCATAGTTCTCTGTCGTTTGACTTCCGGGTCAACCTCAGCAAACACCTAGAGAAGGTCAAGGGGTGGAGAGAAACCCCCCCAAAATAGATAACAACATAAAATGAACAGGACATTTAGGAAAATAAGACCCAAAACCCACCAACCAAGACCATCAAATAAATGATGTGGAAAAATAAGACCACCTCCTTTAAATCAAACTCAATCAAGACACCAAGAAAATGTAAGTAGTCTCTACAGTATTTAACAATACTTCATATGAACACAAGGTGGTGCTCTTGTGAAACACTTACTCCAATGATCTTGGCGAAGATGATGGCGACGCAGGGATAAACGGCTCCCCCCACCAGGCTAGACAGGGTTCCTACCAACAGGTACGGCCACTCAGGCTTGTTCAGGGCCAGGATTCTGGTGAAGGGGACGTCTGGAGCTTCCTCTGGTTTCTCTTCCTTCTGTCATCAAACATTGTCATCAATGACAAAACTAAATGACCAAGGACCAACATGATATAACAGATCTTATTTCTGATGATGATAGACTATCACTATATAAAGTAGGGTGGCAGGTTCGAATCTCCGAGCCGACTAGGTGAAAAATATGTCGATGTGCCCTTGAGCAAGGCACTTAACCCTAATTGCTTCTTTAAGTCACTCTGGATAAGAGCGTCTGCTAAATGACTAAAACATAAATGAATGCAACCATACATTATAAACCATACATTATAAACCATACATTATATACCATACATTATATAGTAAGTACTTATGATGATAGTTCAGCAATAGCACTATAACAAAGCCATGTTCCTATAATATAACATATAAAGGATGTCATATTACTCCCTTAAGGATAATCTATGTAATAGTACCTTCTTGTCTTTCTTGGACTTCTTAGATTTCTTCTTGGTCGGTCTCATTTCCACGCGGCCACTGCTGATTGAGTTCCTTTCAAAGCCGCCATTTTCTATTCCTTCCTCGTTTACCACTTCCAGCTCATCCATGTCAGAAGAGTCATACAGGACATCATCCAGATCCTCATATTTAGGAGGGTTGTCCTCTTCTTCCACAGGGTTCTCTTCATCTTCCTCTGGCTTCCCTTGACTCTGAACAACAGACAAGGTGATGATTGTGGGCTTCCCTTGACTCTGAACAACAGACAAGGTGTGATAGTGGGCTTCCCTTGACTCTGAACAACAGACAAGGTGTGATAGTGGGCTTCCCTTGACTGAACAACAGACAAGGTGATGATAGTGGGCTTCCATTGACTCTGAACAACAGACAAGGTGTGATAGTGGGCTTCCCTTGACTCTGAACAACAGACAAGGTGTGATAGTGGGTTTCCCTTGACTCTGAACAACAGACAAGGTATGATAGTGTGCTTCCCTTGACTCTGAACAACAGACAAGGTGTTATAGTGGATTTGATCATGTTACACACAGAGCTTGTTTACTGCTGTTCATCATTCATATAGACACAGGCTTGATAAGGTATATCGCTCTGATGCTGATGATATGTGGCTCTAAATATGACTCTGATCAACATGATTTAGATGTTGACTGATTCTACTGTTGAGGCAGAGTTGGGGCCATGGTCAAAAGTAGTGCACTATAAAAGGAATAGTGTGCCATTTGGGACTCAGTGAGGCGGATACAGTACCTGCTGCATGACCAGAGAGTAGTAGACTCCCTTCCTGGCCATGAGTTCCCTGTGTGTTCCCTGCTCCACCACCTCCCCATTGCTGAAGCCAGCGATCACGTCAGCTGTTCTGATGGTGGACAGGCGGTGGGCGATCACTATCGTGGTGCGGCCCGCCCTGGCCTATGGGATTGGGAGAAGACAATATTGTCATCATTTATTCCAAATTTTTAAAATGTTGTATTAGGTCTTCATTTTCGCTGAGATGGATTCCAACCAGATCTCATGGATTCATTGTGATTCTTGACGTTTGTCCGACTGCCGCAAACGTGAATTTGCAAGGCTGCAGTCAAGCAAATAGAATTAGGCTATGCCGTCAAATGTGAGATTAGGTTGCGCAAAACCAGGTGTGAGAACAACCTTAACCATGGGTCTGGTCCTCAGGGAGGGTACTGACCTTATCCAGAGCGGCCTGGACGACCGACTCACTCTGGGTGTCCAGGGCGGATGTGGCCTCGTCCAGCAGGAGGATCTTTGGATTTTTGACCAGGGCCCGGGCGATGGCAATCCTCTGCTTCTGTCCTCCACTGAGCTGGGCTCCCCGCTCCCCCACCATGGTGTTCAGCTTCTGTTATCGCCACATGAAATGGGATGGAGATTCAATAATTATATTTAATTTGTCCATTTGGATAATATCATCACTATTCGGCCATTTCCTTACTCTAAATACAATTTCAAAACAACAAAATTTTTTTTTCAATTCAACACAGTCACCATAGAAACAACATAATATCTGCTGTCGTACTCACTTCAGATCATTTGTACACCCTAGATAATTGAATGTATAGTACATGTGAAACACTGAAGCCATTGTATGCTGTCATTTGTGAGTATCCTATCCCACATACATCGGGGAGCTTGGAGATGAAGTCGTATGCGTTGGCCTCTCTCACGGCCCGTTCGATGTCCTCGTCTGTGGCATCTTCTCTGCCGTAGCGGATGTTCTCTGCGATGGTTGTTCCGAATAGCACAGGTTCCTGACTGACGATACCCATATTCTCCCTCAGCCACTTCACATTCAGGGTCCGGATGTCCCGACCATCCAGGGTAATCTGACAACAAACCAGGGTCATATTCACTAGGCATGCAAATTTCTCCGCTTTGCTGACAAGTATTTTTCTCTGCTCATAAAGGAGTTATAAAGTTGGGAATTTTGTTTATTATTATAAGAATTATTATTGTATTTATTATTTTTGATTTATCAGGGTGTGATGCAGCAGCCTTAACACCCTTTACCACCCGTGGCTATGCAACCCAGACCAGCAGCGTTCCTGACAAATTATATATCAATATTCCACAAGAGGGCACTATAATACTATTTTACTCTTTACTGAACTGATGTCAACCCTAAACCTGATAAACCAGAACTTGAGAATGAGTGTACGTGAGTGAATGTTTGTGTGTGTGTGTACGTTACACGTGTGTGTGTGTGTGTGTGTGTGTGTGTGTGTGTGTGTGTGTGTGTGTGTGTGTGTGTGTGTGTGTGTGTGTACATTACACGTGTGTGTGTGTGTGTATGTGAGTTTCTGTATGCACTATGGGTCAGTTCAGTGAACTTTAAATGCACTCCTGTCCTGCATACCTCTCCTGAGGTTGGATAATAAAGCATGTGAGTCCTTCAGTGGAGGCTGGTGGGTGGAGCTATAGGAGGACGGGCTCATTGTAATGGAGGAATTTATTCCGTCCTCTTATAGCTCCACCCACCAGCCTCCTCTGGAGTCTTTATAGTGGGACATGTGTCTCTTCTTCATGACTCTGTATGCACTCTGGTTCTGTTCAAATGCACTTTATATACACTTTGAATAAACCTTGATTAGATGTGTTCATACCTCTCCTGAGTCTGGATCATAAAAACGCTGCAGCAGCTGAATGGTGGTGCTCTTCCCACATCCACTGGCTCCAACCAGAGCTATGGTCTTCCCACGAGGCACTGTCAGATTCACTCCTTGAAGAATCTACAGCGACAAGGAACACATCCCACAATGTATTTAACATGTATTTTTATCTGTCATTTTACTATTGTACGGCTTGTCATTATGTTTTTGTAATCATTTATGCAAGTATGCTAATCCAACTGGAAACTGTGACAATTCAACAAAACTTCTTCCTTATTTTGCATTTTACAAATCATTTGGAGACAGGTTAGTGTCTGGATCTGGTTCGATTCAAATCCACTACTTACTTTGACATCTTTCCTGGAGGGGTAGCTGAAGTGGATGTTCTTGAATTCAATGTCTCCTTTCACACAGTCTGGTTTGTGACCTTCCTTTGAACTGCTGTCTATGGGCCGCGGCTATGACAAACAAATCAACTCACATCAACTACGGCAGTAGGACAAACGTCTAAATTTGACTTGAATTCTTGAGATCATGTTGTTCTGAGTGAGTTAGAGTGAGTTCATACAGTTTCAATGCTATTGTGATTTAGGGGGTTAAACCGGATACTTCCGGTACCTGGTCAATGGTATTGTAGACTTCATAGGCAGCACCCCGGGCTTTGGCGATGGCTTCCAAGTTAGGAGCACCCTGGCCCAAAGAGAACGACCCAATCATCACTGAGAAGAAGACCTAAAATGAACAGCAATAAAAAATGTAATGAAGAAAGAAATTATACTGCATGCCAGACAGAATAACAGGTGTGAAGACATTGCAGAGGCCTCTTCACAATAACATTTTAATTATCTTTTGGATCTTCCATAAAAGCTTACTGTAATGGTTTTTCCAATGGTGTAGTTTTCAGGCTCGTCCACAGAGAGCTTGGTCCCGTACCAGAAAGCCAAGGCGTACGTCCCAAATATGACGAACTGGGTGAAGCCCATGGACACATTAGTGGTGATGGCCTTCTTTATTCCAAAGTTTTTAGCATCCTCCAAGTTGTTTTCATACCTAAAATAGATAGAAGACATGCATCAATTGTGGAATGTGTCTTGATTTTGGTAGACTGTATTAATAATTATGGGAAGAGATACACTGTTTTATGCAACACATTAATGAGTTAATAACTGACTAACCTTTCCACAGCTTTCTTCTGTCCATTGAAAGCCACAACTGTCCTGATAGCCACTAGTATCTCTTCAGCGACCGCCCCTGCTTTGGCATAGGCAGACAGCTCCTTACTGGTCAGGGTGGCAAGTATCTGAAATCAAATACAAACGTTAATGAATACGGTATCTTACACTGCTGAGGTAAAAAGGGCTTTATACAATAAATGTGATTGTGGAAATCTGAAAGGATTGGATAAATATAAACTAGAGGTCATAAGTATAAACTAGGGGTCATAAGTATAAACTAGGGGTCAATTTGGGTTTGGGCACAAGAGTAGAGATGCCACCACTGTTTAGTGGCACATATGAAAACAATATTTTGTCTGCGTCCCAAATGGCACCCTATTCCCTATATAGTCTACTACTTTCGAAGAGGGCCCATACGGTCCAAAGTAATGCACTATATAGGGAATAGGGTGCCATTTGGGATGAAGATCATTGTAGGTCATTGGTAGTCTTACTTTGGACCAGACGGCAGCTGACCCTGCCAAGAGAGGACTGACGGCCAGGATGACAAGGGTCAGCTTCCAGCCAAAGATGAAACCAATGATGAACCCTGACAAGAAGGTACAGAAGAACTGCACAAACACACAGATCTTGTCTCCAAGGCCTTCGTTGATTGTGTTGATGTCACTGTAGAAAGTCAAATGATTGGCAGTGCGCTAAAACTGTCATAATCCTGATTATTGAGACAATCTTAATAGCATTGTTTACATCTGTAGTTGTTCAATGTGATCATCTAGGCTAAAATATCACACTTTCTTTGATATAAAATAAACCCCAATCATTCATCCAATGTATCAAACTTACTCTGTCAACCTGACGTTGAGAACTCCTATCTGGTGTGTATCAAACCAGGACATCTGCTGGTGGAGGATGGCATGGAAGTATTTCTCCCGGATCCGTTTGGTCTGTTTGGTGGCTGTCAGCAAGAACAACATCACCTGAAAGGTCCCCAGCAGGAACACAGCACAACCGATCCCGATGAAGTAATAGGCATGTCTGGAAATTCAAATGTATACATCAAAGAGTATACAGTGGGGGAAAAAAGTATTTAGTCAGCCACCAATTGTGCAAGTTCTCCCACTTAAAAAGATGAGAGAGGCCTGTAATTTTCATCATAGGTACACGTCAACTATGACAGACAAATTGAGAAAAAAAATCCAGAAAATCACATTGTAGGATTTTTAATGAATTTATTTGCAAATTATGGTGGAAAATAAGTATTTGGTCACCTACAAACAAGCAAGATTTCTGGCTCTCACAGACCTGTAACTTCTTCTTTAAGAGGCTCCTCTGTCCTCCACTCGTTACCTGTATTAATGGCACCTGTTTGAACTTGTTATCAGTATAAAAGACACCTGTCCACAACCTCAAACAGTCACACTCCAAACTCCACTATGGCCAAGACCAAAGAGCTGTCAAAGGACACCAGAAACAAAATTGTAGACCTGCACCAGGCTGGGAAGAATGAATCTGCAATAGGTAAGCAGCTTGGTTTGAAGAAATCAACTGTGGGAGCAATTATTAGGAAATGGAAGACATACAAGACCACTGATAATCTCCCTCGATCTGGAGCTCCACGCAAGATATCACCCCGTGGGGTCAAAATGATCACAAGAACGGTGAGCAAAAATCCCAGAACCACACGGGGGGACCTAGTGAATGACCTGCAGAGAGCTGGGACCAAAGTAACAAAGCCTACAATCAGTAACATACTACGCCGCCAGGGACTCAAATCCTGCAGTGCCAGGCGTGTCCCCCTGCTTAAGCCAGTACATGTCCAGGCCCGTCTGAAGTTTGCTAGAGTGCATTTGGATGATCCAGAAGAGGATTGGGAGAATGTCATATGGTCAGATGAAACCAAAATATAACTTTTTGGTAAAAACTCAACTCGTCGTGTTAGGGGAACAAAGAATGCTGAGTTGCATCCAAATAACACCATACCTACTGTGAAGCATGGGGGTGGAAACATCATGCTTTGGGGCTGTTTTTCTGCAAAGGGACCAGGACGACTGATCCGTGTAAAGGAAAGAATGAATGGGGCCATGTATCGTGAGATTTTGAGTGAAAACCTCCTTCCATCAGCAAGGGCATTGAAGATGAAACGTGGCTGGGTCTTTCAGCATGACAATGATCCCAAACACACCGCCCGGGCAACGAAGGAGTGGCTTCGTAAGAAGCATTTCAAGGTCCTGGAGTGGCCTAGCCAGTCTCCAGATCTCAACCCCATAGAAAATCTTAGGAGGGAGTTGAAAGTCTGTGTTGCCCAGTGACAGCCCCAAAACATCACTGCTCTACAGGAGATCTGCATGGAAGAATGGGCCAAAATACCAGCAACAGTGTGTGAAAACCTTGTGAATACTTACAGAAAATGTTTGACCTGTGTCATTGCCAACAAAGGGTATATAACAAAGTATTGAGAAACTTTTGTTATTGACCAAATACTTATTTTCCACCATAATTTGCAAATAAATTCATTAAAAATCCTACAATGTGATTTTCTGGATTTTTTTTCTCATTTTGTCTGTCATAGTTGACATGTACCTATGATGAAAATTACAGGCCTCTCTCATCTTTTTAAGTGGGAGAACTTGCACAATTGGTGGCTGACTAAATACTTTTTTCCCCCACTGTATGTTTAGGCAATAAGGCCTGAGGGGGTGTGGTATATGGCCAATATACCATGGCTAAGGGCTGTTCTTAGGCACGATGCAACACAGAGTATATTGGCCATATACCACAAACCCTAGAGGTGACTTATTGCTATTATATACTGGTTACCATGTTTTGTCATACTCGTGGTATACGGGCCAATCAGTATACCACGGGTCAATCAGCATTCAGGACGCGAACCACACAGTTTATAATCATAAATAAAATCAACATTGTATTTACATGAGGATTATATTTATGATATAATATATTTATAATGTGTTTGTTATCTACTGTACTCATTATCACTTACCGAGTCATTAGAGCCTCTATGTCAACTCCAGGAATTTGAATACATCCGTCAGTTGAGTTCAATAAAGCACTGATCTCCTCCACAGTCAAATTGGCTATGGAAAAATGACAATACCAGTAGTCAATGTTCACAATCTGGCGTGCCTAACATATGATATGTGTAGTATAAAACATAATCCACAAATCACCATCATGTATGGTGAAGATATGCCTAAACAATACAACCATAATAGAAATACTTTAATATGTGTATCTCATTCTGTAATACATGGACACAAAGGATCCCTGCACTTTATAGCCACTACACATGTAAGATCTTAATTTGAGACAGTTTGCTACAAGCAGGAAAATAATCCTGCAGCAACATGATGGGTGAATTATCTGGATTATAATTAATGGACATTTTCATAAGGGAAAATCAAGTCTGAAATTTCAAAGTGGAAATGACAAACTTCAGGAGCCTTTTTAAACCTTTTCAAATCAGCTACAAGTTAAGAATGGCGCTGGATTGGATAGCGGCCGTTTTACGAGCTCCTGACCAATTCTGCTATTTAGGTTTTTATTTCTTTATTTGTTTTATTATTGGCCCTGTTTTTTTCGACTTGTTTTGGTTAGGCTAGATATACATTTTACACACATGGTACTTTTATACACAGTAATTAGACAACAAATATATATATTTTTTGATTATACACATTACATTTTGGATAGATACTGGATAGGTACTCAGAAATCTATATAATGGTTTCAGTCAAAACTATTACTGATCATGAGCTTTTTAATCCCACCCCTCTGCTACTCTCAGTCCACCCCACCTAAATGTATCTCCGTAGACCATCCTCTTTAGATTTTCACGTGCCACATATCTTTCGACTGTGCTGTGATGTCTTACATGAATTTTGAACCTTTCTAATCTCACAGTATCCAAAGATTGTAAGTTAAAGATGAATCTTTTTACTAAAATGTTATAATATTGTTGATTGATTGACTATGGCTTTCCAAATATCCCAACAGTGCTATTTGTAGAGTTAATTTTAGGTAAATGTTATAATTTTTCAGCCATTCCTGAACCTGAGACCTGATCTTAACGTTTCCCCCATTGTTTCCTATGACCGAAAAGAGCTTCTGGACATCAGAACAGCGATCACCAATCTCGTATTGGATGAAGATTTCTACTTCAACGAGTCGGCGGCACAGGACATACTGCTCACCCCGGAACAGGCACTGATTCCCGACACTCGGAAGAGAAAGAGACAGCGCGAGAGAGGCCGACGTGCGGACACCCTGACAAAACTACATTGGCGAGTACATAAACCGCCTCTACCCTCTGTTCTTTTGGCGAACGTGCAAGAGAACAAACTGGACGAGCTCTGTTCGAGACTATCATATCAATGGAATCTGAAGAACTGTAATATCCCATGTTTCTCGGAGTCGTGGCTGAACGAAGACACGGACAATATACATCTACCCCGGATAAGATCAAGGGGGGAGGTGTGTGTCTCTGTTAACAACAGCTGGTGCGCAATCTCTAATATTAAGGAAGTCTCGAGGTTCTGCTCACCTGAGTAAGAATACCTCATGATAAGATGTAGACCATACTATTTACCAAAATAGCTGTGTATTTAACACCACAAGCCTAGAAGACGGTGTGTCCCCTCCGACATGGAGGGAGGCAAAGGTCATTCGGCTACCCAAGAATAGCAGAGCACCCTTAATGATTCAAACAGCCGACCAATCAGCCTGTTACAAGTTTGATCAAATACAAAGTTATTTGACAGAAAACAATAACAGACAACTGACTTTCAGTTTATAGGGATGGACTCAACATGCTCAGCACTGACACAAATGAGTGATGACTGGCTGAAAGGAATTATACTGAACAAAAATATAAACGCAACATGCAACATGCAACATGCGGCTATTCTGTGTTGACAAAGAGCAAACGTCCTCCTATATGCTTAATTTAGAGTTATTTATGCAACTTTAGTTGTGATACAAATGTTGGGTTATATGTTTTGACTTTGAATACATTCTAAGGCTGCATGATGTGACTCTAATGACATGATTTGAAAAAGGTTGCATGAAAGGCATGAGCTCTGCTTTGTTTTTTGTGCAGGCTGTACACACGTCATCAGTCACTTAATCACAATTTGACAAGCACTTGACAATGCCTCGAATTTCCCAGCTGCATCCCCTTTGTGTGGCCGTAATGCCCCCTAAAAAAAATCCATGCCTTTTGCGGCCAGTGGCCATTATGCCCTTGGGCTGAATATAACAATTACAATTCCCTTCTCCCGGCTGCGTGCCAAAGCACCTCTCACTCGCATGGCTCTCCATCACGTGATCGGGTCTTTCTCACAGGCTACAAGTGAAGACAGACACATTGGGGACGCAAATGCGCGCATCCTTATTCAATTCCGAGGTGCATATTGAAGATATTGGAAGAACTGTCCACATTTACTTTTCGTCAGCCAACAAGATGAGTAGGCCTAACGAACAGCAAAAGCACTAGCCTATGTCAATCTACTATCCCCCATAGTACAAAAGTTGACCTATTCTATTCTGTGCAGGAAATAAATATTCCAAACATAGTCTGGGACAGTTGTGGGATGAGATAGATTCCAAATTAATACAACCACTAACATCAAAAAACCTGTTTTAAGCAATGAGCCTGACGCAACAGATGAGAACGTTTAGCTTAAAATGTTGATAAACTATTAGGCTATTTCTTCACATTATAAGCGCAGCAATGCTCACACGGCAGTAGGCTATAAGCGCGAATGTTCCATTAGCAGGAAAACACCATTCTCGAAAGTGACCACATATGTGATTATGCATGTCATGCTTTTATTATAAAGGCGCATTTGTATGGTGAAAATTATCTTACCCAAACTTGAAACTCATGCGTATGTCTGCCAGTTAGGATCTACACCCGTTGTAAAGCGGATTAATGTGCTTCATTTTAAGAAGTTATTTGGCCACTTTAGTTGTGATACAAACCTTATCAAAACGTATGGGCTAGGCTACTTGAGATGTGCGACTATGATTAGAAAAAGACGCCAAAAAAAGTTTATTGCCTTAAGCTGGGCATCATTCACAAGTGATAATATATCATTCACAAGTGATAGGCTAATATTGTCACCCCCATCACACTATTCTTGATTTAATCTTGTCTTTACATATACTAAATCATATATATGTGTGAAATTTGTTTTGAATTAGAATGGACCGTTGTCATGCACCTGTCTCGGAACAGGTGCAGCAGAAAAGAATACATGTCATCTATGCACTTAAATTGTGAATGGAGGACGCTTTTCCTGTGGTTCATTTTCATGCCAGCCAGGTAGGCTATACTCCTGTTGTAAAGAGAAGCAATGTGCTTAATATTAGGAAAGTTGAGAAATAAATATAGTAGGCCTAGCCTATAGAATGCTGATGGGATCCTCCTATTTTTAATAGAGGCCAACACTCTGTTTTCTCACGCAATTGCGTAGCCTATAGAAATGTTGCGCAACATGAGCTCAAGGGCTCTCCTGAAGTGTATGATTAGATTTTCAATTACATTTGCATTGATGTCAGAATGACTAGAGTGACAATAGAGTGCTGAGTACCAGACAGTTAGCAAGTTTGGTAGGCTACTTCTGACCACCAGCAACATCAGAGCTTGGAGAAGCCTAATTACCGTGACTAAACGGTCACGCGGAATTTGACTACCGTCATGACTCGTGACCACCAGTGTGGCAGTAATAAGGTCACCATAACAGCCCTAATTATGTCATGTTTCATGTGGAGACGCATACAAAGCTCTCCTTTGCCCTCCATTTGGCAAATCTGACCATAACTCTATCCTTCTATGCTAGCTTCGAGACAAGCAACACTGAACCATGCATGAGAGCACCACCTGTTCTGGATGACTGTGTGATCACACTCTCCGTAGCCGATGTGGGTAAGACCTGAAGGGCCCTTTTGCTCTTAAAACAGCCTCAATTCGTCAGGGCATGGACTCTGCAAGGTGTCAAAAGCGTCCCACAGGGATGCTGGCCCATGTTGACTCCAATGCTTCCCACAGTTGTGTCAAGTTGGCTGGATGTCCTTTGGGTGGTGGACCATTCTTGATACACACAGGAAACTGTTGAGCGTGAAAAACCCAGAAGCGTTGCAGTTCTTGACACAAACCGGTGCGCCCCATTTAAAGGCACTTAAATATTTTGTCTTGCCCATTCACCCCTCTGAATCCATGTCTCAATTGTCTCAAGACTTAAAAATCCTTCTTTAAACCTGTATCCTTCATTTACACTGATTGAAGTGGATTTAACAAGTGACATCAATAAGGGATCATAGCTTTCACCTGGATTCACCTGGTCGGTCTATGTCATGGAAAGAGCAGGTGTCCTTAATGTTTTGTACACTCAGTGTAAGGTCCCACAGTTGACAGTCCATGTCAGAACAGAAACTATACCATGAAGTCCAAGGAACTCTGTAGATCTCTGAGATAGAATTGTGATGAGGCATATACAGTATCTGGGAAGGGTATAAAACAATTTCTAGAGTGATGAACTACAGAGTTCCCTGGGTGGCAGCCTAGCGGTTAAAGCGTTGGGGTAGTAACCGCAAGGTTGCTGGTTCAAATTCCTAAGAGGGCAAGGTGAGCAAGGCAGATAACTGACTAGATCCCCCTTTCCCTTTCCTTGGCTGAGAATCTTCCAGAAGGAAAACAGTCTCTACAGCACTTCACCAATCTGGGCTTTATGGGAGAGTGGCCAGATGGAAGCCACTCCAGAAAAAAAAGGCACACGACAGTTTGCAAGTGAAATACTAAGATCATAGTGCACAGCTCATCACCTGTCTAACACCATCAGAATGGGAGACTGGTAAGGATAGAGGGAACAATAAATGGAGCCAAACAGAGGCAAATCCTTGGCGAGAACATGCTTCAGAGTGTACATGACCTTAGACTGGGGCGAAGATATACATTCCAACAGGACAATGACTGCTGACAGAACCAGGAAGTGCTGGAGTCAGTCAACATTCTCCGTGGGGAGGGATGAAGTATACAGTGCATTCGGAAAGTATTCAGACTCTTTGACTTTTTCCACATTTTATTACTTTACAGCCTTATTCTAAAATGGATTACATTAATTGTTTTCTTCATCATTCTACACACAATGCCCCATAATGACAAAGCAAAAACAGGTTTTTAGAAATGTCTGTAAATGTATTACAAATAAAAAACTGAAATACCTTATTTACATAAGTATTCAGACTCTTTGCTATGAGACTCGAAATTGAGCACAGGTGCATCCTGTTTCCATTGATCATCCTTGAGATGTTTCTACAACTTGATTGGAGTCCACCTGTGGTAAATTCAAATGATTGGACATGATTTGGAAAGGCACCCATCTGACTATATAAGGTCCCAGAGTTGACAGTACATGTCAGAGCAAAAACCTAAGCTATGAGGTCGAAGGAATTGTCCATAGAGCTCCGAGACAGGATTGTGTTGAGTCACAGATTTGGAGAAGGGTACTAAAAATGTTCTGCAGCATTGAAGGTCCCCAAGAACACAGTGGCCTTCCATCATTCTTAAATGGAAGAACCACCAAGACTCTTCCTAGAGCTGGCCGCCCGGCCAAACTGAGCAATCGGGGGCGAATGGCCTTGGTCAGGGAGGTGCAGAGTCCATGCCCCGACGAATTGAGGCTGTTTTAAGAGCAAAAGAGCCCCTCTGTGGAGATGGGAGAACCTTCCAGAAGGACAACCATCTCTGCAGCACTCCACCAATCAGGCCTTTATGGTAGAGTGGCCAGACGGAAGCCACTCCTCAGTAAAAAGGTACATGACAGCCTGCTTGGAGTTTGCCAAAAGGCACCTAAAGACTCTCAGACCATGACAAACAAGATTCTCTGCTGATGAAACAAGATTGAACTCTTTGGCCTGAATGCCAAGCGTCACGTCTGGAGAAAACCTGCCACCATGCCTACGGTGAAGCATGGTGGTGGCAGCATCATGCTGGGGGGATGTTTTTCAGCGGCAGGGACTGGGAGACTAGTCAGGGTCGAGGGAAAGATGAACGGAGCAAAGTACAGGGAGATCCTTAATGAAAACATGCTCCAGAGTGCTCAAGACCTCAGACTGGGGTGAAGGTTCACCTTCCAACAGGACAACGACCCTAAGCACACAGCCAAGACAACACAGGAGTGGCTTCGGCACGTCTCTGAATGTCCTTGAGCGGCACAGCCTGAGCCTGGACTTGAACCCAATCGAACATCTCTGGAGAAACCTGAAAATAGCTGTGCAGCGATGCTCTCCATCCAACCTGACAGAGCTTGAGACGATCTGCAGAGAAGAATTGGAGAAACTCCCCAAATACAGGTTTACCAAGCTTGTAGCTTCATACCCAAGAGGACTCGAGGCTGTAATTGCTGCAAAAGGTGCTTCAACAAAGTACTGAGTAAATGGTCTGAATACTTATGTAAATAAGGTATTTCTGTTAAATGTTTTATATACATTTACAAAAATTTATTAAAACCTGTTTTTGCTTTGTCATTATGGGGTATTGTGTGTAGATTGATGAGGGAAAAAACGATTTAATCAATTTTAGAATAAGTCTGTAACGTAACAACATGTGGAAGTCAAGGGGTCTGAATACTTTCCGAATACACTGTATACACTAAACATTCACAAAGTGGGATACACTAGCAGTGGGGACAGGGTGAAGTGGGATACACTAGCAGTGGGGACAGGGTGAAGTGGGATACACTAGCAGGGGGGACAGGGTGAAGTGGGATACACTAGCAGGGGGGATAGGGTGCAGTGGGATACACTAGCAGGGGGGACAGGGTGAAGTGGGATACACTAGCAGGGGGGATAGGGTGCAGTGGGATACACTAGCAGTGGGGACAGGGTGAAGTGGGATACACTAGCAGTGGGGACAGGGTGCAGTGGGATACACTAGCAGTGGGGACAGGGTGAAGTGGGATACACTAGCAGGGGGGACAGGGTGAAGTGGGATACACTAGCAGGGGGGACAGGGTGAAGTGGGATACACTAGCAGGGGGGACAGGGTGAAGTGGGATACACTAGCAGGGGGGACAGGGTGAAGTGGGATACACTAGCAGGGGGGACAGGGTGAAGTGGGATACACTAGCAGGGGGGACAGGGTGAAGTGGGATACACTAGCAGTGGGGACAGGGTGAAGTGGGATACACTAGCAGGGGGGACAGGGTGAAGTGGGATACACTAGCAGGGGGGATAGGGTGCAGTGGGATACACTAGCAGGGGGGACAGGGTGAAGTGGGATACACTAGCAGGGGGGACAGGGTGAAGTGGGATACACTAGCAGGGGGGACAGGGTGAAGTGGGATACACTAGCAGGGGGGATAGGGTGCAGTGGGATACACTAGCAGGGGGGACAGGGTGAAGTGGGATACACTAGCAGGGGGGACAGGGTGAAGTGGGATACACTAGCAGGGGGGACAGGGTGAAGTGGGATACACTAGCAGTGGGGACAGGGTGAAGTGGGATAAACTAGCAGTGGGGACAGGGTGAAGTGGGATACACTAGCAGGGGGGACAGGGTGAAGTGAGATACACTAGCAGGGGGGACAGGGTGAAGTGGGATACACTAGCAGGGGGGACAGGGTGAAGTGGGATACACTAGCAGGGGGGACAGGGTGAAGTGGGATACACTAGCAGGGGGGATAGGGTGCAGTGGGATACACTAGCAGTGGGGACAGGGTGAAGTGGGATACACTAGCAGGGGGGACAGGGTGAAGTGGGATACACTAGCAGGGGGGACAGGGTGCAGTGGGATACACTAGCAGGGGGGACAGGGTGAAGTGGGATACACTAGCAGGGGGGACAGGGTGAAGTGGGATACACTAGCAGGGGGGACAGGGTGAAGTGGGATACACTAGCAGGGGGGACAGGGTGCAGTGGGATACACTAGCAGGGGGGACAGGGTGAAGTATAAACAGTAAACATTCTCTGCATTTCACTGATATGACTCTATTTTGGGCTGCCGTTAAGGCAGCACTAGTGTCAAACGCACGTTAATTTGCGCTCTGCTATTGTTCAACTATTGCGCAAGGATTGGTAATGTACCTCTCTTATATCAGCTTGCTTGCACTCAGATGGGAGGGGTGGAAATATTTGAGGTGCGTCCTTAAAAACATGATCAAAGTGCTAATTTCAGGGAGTGCTGGAAGGGATATTTAAGACCAAACAAAAACTGGTTTTAGCGGTTATGCGGTTGGTTATGGCATGAATTTTGACAGTGAAAACGCAGCCTATCCAGCCGTGATGCACACTGCCCATATGCGCATGGAACAAGAGTAATGTTCTTTTGGTGCCTGTATAGGCCTTCTTAGTATTTAAAAACATAAAACACTATATTTTCCCCCCATTTTGTTTCATTTTATTAAAAACCAAGCATAGCCTCCCCTCCTCTCAATGAAGCCTGTTTTATTTTTGTCCTGCCCAATGTAATCAAGTCAAGCTAGTCAAGACCATATAAAGGGTTTGGCTCAGTGAGACCTCTTAGAAATCAATCTTAATCACCAAAGCTTTATTAAAAGATCAAGTTTGAGGAGCAAAACAATGAGCTGACATTCCCTTTTTGTCTATGTATTGTAGGCAGCCGTACATTATTTTAGCCATGCTTTGGACATGTGTAAAACCCTACATGTGTCCATGCCCATCTAACGAGAGATGAGAACCTCAGTGAATACCTGTGAACCTCATATTTAGAAGTTATTTTCCTGTAACGATTGCTTGTTTTCTGTTTCATATTTTTTAAACCCAAGCCCTCTATAGGCTACCGTTACCCTATAGGCCTACTATAACGAAGGATGGATCAACAGCAATGCGTCAGTCTTTTTTATCCTGGAGGTTTTATAACATCTCTACATTTTACATGTATTTATTGTTGTTGTTGTTGTTGTTGAAAAAACGAACAGTGTGAATGAGATCTGTAAGATGGTTCCAATATGTATTAAAACACTATATTTGGAACAATGTGATGGTGAGTGGACATTCTCCCTTTATTAAATCCCCTTTTTCAATCTTGTCTCTCATCGCTGCAACTCCCCAAAGGGTTCGGGAGAGGTAAAGTGGGATCGAACCCGGGTCTGTAGTGCGATGCAGTGCCATAGACCACTGTGCTACTCGGGAGACCCCTCCATTTCTCTTTATATTGGATCTTTGTCCAACTACTGTGAAAAGTTTGGATGTGTGTAAAACCCTCCATAGTCTGCGTTGTTTTAATATTATATGCTCACTGGGAGCAATTATGGTGCCTGTAAGTGTATTTGGAAATAGCCTATTTAAAACAAGTTGTTGTTTTGTTTAAAATGTGATTAGAATTATTCGCTCTCTTTTTAGGCCTTATCAATAATGAATTGTATCTTGCCTATTGACAACTTTTGGCATGTCCATGCTCTGCCATAATGCAATTTACAGTAGGCCTAGCCCCAATATCAGTGCGAATGCTATGTATATATGTCCACATTGAAGCCATGCAATTACTTTGAACAATGGTGACTGCAAACAGGTTCAAGTTAACATATTTAGCAAAGATGGGATAGGTCTACATTTTATTATTTCTGTAAGCTGTTTAACAAACTATAATGGACTAACTTTGGAATTGGAGTTGATTCCAAGGCAATACATAAAATACCATAAATACACAACTTGAATAGACCAAATATTTAGCCATGGAGCACTTTCTGAATGGCCAGTGAGGGGCCAAGCCTGACACACCCACAACTGGTTTAATTGTCAAAAAACCCAGCCCTTTCTCGCCACCTTCAGCACTGCACGGATAATTTTGGGTTGTGAAAATAGAAAATATATTTCTGACAAAACCCCCAACCTAAAGCCCTACCTCCAGCACTTAGATGTACCATTGCATTAGGTTTGTTAAAATAGAGCCCTTAGTTTACACCTGTTTTTTACGAAGCATGTGATGAATAAAATGTGTTTTGATTTGAAGTTTTAAATGTCCTGTAACAGAGTGATCAAATTAAGATCCTACATATGTACCTTGTCAAACAGAATTTGTACCTGTAACGTTGAGCCGCTGTCCACTTTGTACAAAGCTGTCGGTCATCTGTCCAAACACGACACACATAAGGGGCAGCGCTATCCCGTGGAGGGCAGCACATAGCAGGCCGATTATCATTAGGAGCACCTCACAACCCGTGGCGTAGCGGAACTACAACCACAACACACAGAAAACCACTGTCATATGCAGCCGACATTGGAATGACTGGAGAATATGAATCTTGTCATGATCACTTGTAACAAATTATCACATTTTGACATATACTATATGTACTATAGTGTATGTGCAGATTGCCAAAAGATTGTTGTGTATTTCCTACTATATCTGAAACCAAAGTCACGACATACCAACTGGAAAAATCCAACTGCTTTTGCAGGTTCTTTTTTCTTCCTTCTTGAAAATGAAACATAGATTAATGAGCAAACAAAATATATTTAACAGTACTAGCACACTGTGACAGGAATAATGTAGGAATACCATTATGGCAATGTTGCTTACCCCAGGCCCTTCTTTGGCTTGCGCTCTGTGTCAACAGTTGGCTGCCCCTCTGTCATCCGCTCCTGAGGCTTCTTATCCTCATCGATGGCCAGCTTGGGGTAACCTTTTTCAAATACCTCTGAATCAATTAAACATTTACCAATGATAAATTGAACATTTACATCATTTAAACAGACACTCTTTATCCTGCGCGATTTACAGTGACAATTAGGGTTAAGGGCCTTGCTGAAGGACACATAAACAGATTTTTCACCCAGTCAGCTCCAGGATTCAAACCACCGACCTTTCGGTTATTGGTCCAATGCTCTCAACCGCTAGGCTACCTGCTGTCCAATGAGGCAGCTTGGTCTCATAGATTAGACATAACATAGTAAATGTAAATTCGGGACACTCAAATTAGTATGTTAGCTAACCCTTCCCCTAACCTTAACCCTTTTAACTAACCCTTCCCCTAACCCTAACCTTAACCCTTTTAGTTACCCTTCCCATAACCCTAACCCTAACCTTAACCCTTTAACCTAACTCCTAACTTAACCCTAACCTTAACCCTAACCCATAAACCTTACCCCTAGCCTAGCTAACGTTAGCAAGCTAGCTAACCTTAGCCACCTAGCCACCTAGCTAGAATTCATTACATATCCTACTTTTTGCAAATTCAGAACATATTGTACATTTAGCAAATTCGTAACATATAATACGAATAGTAATTCGTAACATGTCATATACAAAATGGGTGATGGACATCCACAAATTAATACATACCATAAAAAAACGTAACATATTCTATTGTATTTTAGTCTATGCCGCTCCGACATTGCTCATCCAAATATTTATTTATATATTCTTAATTCCTTTACTTTAGATTTGTGTGTATTGTGTGTACTGTTGTGAAATTGTTAGATATTACTTGTTAGATATTACTGCACTGTTGGAGCTAGAAACACAAGCATTTCGATACACCCGCAATAACATCTGCTAAACATGTGTATGTGACCAATAACATTTGATTTTATTTGATTTTATTTGATATCATACTAAATTGAATTTTATGATTTACATAGAGAATAATACGAAATGCTCTGAGACCAGGTTGAAAGATACCTCTCACTTTGGTGTACTGACTGTACAGAATTATTTTATTTAACCTACTGATTGTATCAGTCAACCACAACTCCTTCTAATCTACTCTTAACTAGGAATCCTATGCTAATAAATAAGACAGTAAATTATGTGAAACAGACGTTACCCTCAGGGATGGTTGGTAGAGAGTCTGGTATGCCCCCATCCTCTCTCCCCATGGTGAATGAATTCAGACACTGCGTTCCTGGAATTCAGAGAAAGCGATTTAAAACCGTAATTTCAATATAGTAAATATGAGAATATTTGCGGACCCTAAATTAATGAGTTAATGTACATTTTGAAAAGTTAATAATGATTTCTGTCCTAAACAATCTGTTGAATGCTATGCTAGGGCGAGTTGAGGTTGCCTTCATTTATGTATACATGTTGTAATACATGTTTATGCTGCTTTTAACTAGACGAACATGATTTTGTCCAATGGACGCGTCATGACACATTATATAAATATTTTTTTTAAATGTTTTTGTCATTTAGCAGACGCTCTTATCCAGAGCGACTTACAATTCATCAAGAATGACACTTCAATACAATTCATCAATAATGACACTTCAAGTCACTGATGGCATATTTCATATACAGTATTTACAAAACTAGGTAATTTGATAATGATTTATCCTGCCTTCGATTAGACGAATGTCTAATACATCTTATAAACATTTGCTCAATAAATTATTTAAAGATAATAACGCCATTAGTGTCTGACTAATGTTTTCCTTTTGGTGGTTTTCAAAAGATATTTTACATTTTCTATCGCATCACATTTTCACATCTTACAATATGTGGCATAGCATTGACCAACTATTCAGACCATGAGATCAGTGAATCACTCTATGCAGGCAGTCACAGTCACTCAAGTGCAGATTTATGTGACAAGTGAATTAACTTTTGCATGTTTTAAGTTCCTAGGACATGTGCACTGTCACAATTCAAAGTCATCTGGTTGGCATAATATTTCTGCTTCTATGGGTGTGACAAGCAACTTTCATAACCTTTGAAACGGATCCAAGTGCTAATCTGAAATTGTCATCAACTAGGATCCTTAAATCTCAAAAGAAAAGAGAGACACATTGTCATTGTAAGCTTATTATTATAAATGTTGTTATTTTGTTCATGAATGAATATTCAGCATATACATTTGTACCATTGTTCTAATGGCATGACACATTCATTCAAATGATATTTGCCAGGGGCTTGGAGCAAATATTGGCAAATGTAGTATTAAGCTACATACCAAAAGGTGCATATTGGTTTTTATACCTAGTGGAACTAAGTTAAATATTTAAAACGAATTAATCACAATAAGAGGGGTTTTGCCAACAACAACAAACATTTAAGCTGTGGAAAAACATTTTTAAAAAGCATGTTATACAAAATGTTGTAGTCTACAAACATTTATGAATACAGACGTAATGTGTACAGATGTGGGCTACTTACCTTCAGAGAATCCAGTATGTGCCGTTTAGACAATCCACAAGCTATTCTCTCAATAATACCACCCTTACTAATTGTCAGAGGAATTGTATCATTATTTTGGGAGCTGGGAGATTTTATATCGCTATGCAGGACGGCATCATCATCAGGTGTCAGGTGTCAAGTTACCTCAAGTGCAGGAGCCTATTGACATTCCACTCACCTAGGGGAGGTGCGTCATGACACATTATACAATTCATCAATAATGACACTTCAAGTCACTGATGGCATATTTCATATACAGTATTTACAAAACTAGGTAATTTGATGATTATTTATCCTGCCTTCGATTAGACTCATGTCTAATACATCTTATAAACCTTTGCTCAATAAATTATTTGAAGATAATAACTCCATTATTGTCTGAATAATGTTTTCCTCTTAGTGGTTTTCAAAAGCATATATTTTTTTTAATGGTGAAAATATTTTACATTTTCTATCGCATCACATTTTCACATCTTACAATATGTGGCATAGCATTGACCAACTATTCAGACCATGAGATCAGTGAATCACTCTATGCAGGCAGTCACAGTCACTCAAGTGCAGATTTATGTGACAAGTGAATTAACTTTTGCACATTTTAAGTTCCTAGGACAGTCACACCTCAAAGTCATCTGGTTGGCATATTTCTGCTTCTATGGGTGTGACAAGCAACTTTCATAACCTTTGAAACGTATCCAAGTGCTAATTTGAAATTGTCATCAACTAGGATCCTTAAATCTCAAAAGAAAAGAGAGACACATTGTCATTGTAAGCTTATTATTATAAATGTTGTTATTGAGTTCATGAATGAATATTCAGCATACACATTTGTACCATTGTTCTAATGGCATGACACATTCATTCAAATGATATTTGCCAGGGGCTTGGAGACCGCAGTATGCTGCCAAGTGAATATTAGGATGATCAATACAATGTTTGAATATTAGGATGATCAATACAATGTTTGAATATTAGGATGATCAATACAATGTTTGAATATTAAGGATGATCAATACCATGTTTGGCCCCACTATGGGTCTTCTTCAGGACTATGGTTGCCCAAAACACTGGCCCCTCAAAGCCAATGGCTGTCGTACTTCATGCATTCATCCCATCACACATCAGTAAAAGTGGAATAAATATCATCCTTATAAGTGGAATAAATATCATCCTTATAAGTGGAATAAGACTACTCTTACTACCAGATAGTCGCCAATCAGACAAAAATGTTTCCAGTTTTCAGAATAAAATGTGTGGTTAAATTAGATGCCAACCTAAGATTCCCTGTTTCAACATTTCTTGTTATTTTATTGCCAGAATAAGATCCAGATCAATACTTTAATTTGAATGAGCATTTTAATGTTTAATTGTATTAATATAAACAATCTCGACCCAGTGATCCAGTCAGATTAATCAACCTGACATTGATCTGATTTTCCCTACTGATTTTTTCCTCTACTTAATGGTGAATCGCAGGAAAATGTAATTATTTTGATGTTAGTGATCGTGCTACTCAAGATTAATTAACTCTCCTAAAACTTTGTTGTTGAGGACCTACAGTATGATCTGGTTTTGGCACTGAAATATACCTGATGTGCACGTGTGTGTGCGTGACAACCGTGTGCCTGACAACCGTGTGCGTGTGTTAGCATAGCGCACAGCTCATGGCGAGAATGCAGAAGATGCTATCTACAATGCATGAGATGCTATCTAGAAAAAACTGGTTTGTCTGAATATTTGGAGAACTGTATTGTTTTTGGGACTGACAACATCTATGAACTCTGAACATACTGTCTTGTATAACCATCCATTCCAGATGTAATTACATAAAATACTACCCTACTGTTTAACCTAGAAAACGGGTTCAGGCTAACTATGTTCTCTCAACAACTGTTGGTCCCACTTTAGACAAAATGGAACTGTTAAGGCTTAATTGAAGCCTATGGACAGTAGATGCAGCATTCACATTGCATTCATATGCCACATTTGGAAAAGCATAAGAAGTAAAGACCTTTGACCCTGAATGATGTTTCCATATCAATTATTTGTGAATCACCTACAGTGAGGGAAAAAAGTATTTGATCCCCTGTTGATTTTGTACATTTGCCCACTGACAAAGGAAATATCAGTCTATAATTTTAATGGTAGGTTTATTTGAACAGTGAGAGACAGAATAACAACACAAAAATCCAGAAAAACGCATGTAAAAAACGTTATAAATTGATTTGAATTTTAATGAGGGAAATAAGTATTTGACCCCTCTGCAAAACATGACTTAGTACTTGGTGGCAAAACCCTTGTTGGCAATCACAGAGGTCAGACGTTTCTTGTAGTTGGCCACCAGGTTTGCACACATCTCAGGAGGGATTTTGTCCCACTCCTCTTTGCAGATCTTCTCCAAGTCATTAAGGTTTCGAGGCTGACGTTTGGCAACTCGAACCTTCAGCTCCCTCCACAGATTTTCTATGGGATTAAGGTCTGGAGACTGGCTAGGCCACTCCAGGACCTTAATGTGCTTCTTCTTGAGCCACTCCTTTGTTGCCTTGGCTGTTTGTTTTGGGTCATTGTCATGTGGGAATACCCATCCACGACCCATTTTCAATGCCCTGGCTGAGGGAAGGAGGTTCTCACCCAAGATTTGATGGTGCATGGCCCCGTCCATCGTCCCTTTGATGCGGTGAAGTTGTCCTGTCCCCTTAGCAGAAAAACACCCCTAAAGCATAATGTTTCCACCTCCATGTTTGACGGTGGGGATGGTGTTCTTGGGGTCATAGGCAGCATTCCTCCTCCTCCAAACACGGCGAGTTGAGTTTTGTGTTTCTTCCATTTGCGAATAATCGCACCAACTGTTGTCACCTTCTCACCAAGCTGCTTGGCGATGGTCTTGTAGCCCATTCCAGCCTTGTGTAGGTCTACAATCTTGTCCCTGACATCCTTGGAGAGCTCTTTGGTCTTGGCCATGGTGGAGAGTTTGGAATCTGATTGATTGATTGCTTCTGTGGACAGGTGTTTTTTATACAGGTAACAAACTGAGATTAGGAGCACCCTTTAAGAGTGTGCTCCTAATCTGTCACGTTCGTTGAATGACGGGTCAGACCAAGGCGCAGCGTGATATGCGTACATGTTTATTGAACTTAACAAACACACGACAAAACAACAACGGAAACGAAACGTGAAGTCCTAAGGTAGAATACACAACTAACCTTACCAGGAACAAGATCCCACAACTAGACAGTGCCAATAGGCTGCCTAAGTATGGTCACCAATCAGAGACAACGAGCGACAGCTGCCTCTGATTGGGAACCACACCGGCCAACATAGAACTAAACATACTAGACAAGCCACATAGAAAAAGCACAACAAGAAATATACACACCCTGACTCAACAAATAAGCGTCCCCTGAGTCAGGGCGTGACAGTACCCCCCCCCCCCCCCCCCAAAGGTGCGAACTCCGACCGCACAACATAAACATAACAGGGTAGGGGCCGGGTGGGCATTCCGCCTCGGAGGCGGATCCGGCTCGGGGCGTGATGACCTCTCACTCTCCGCCTCCCTGTTGCGACCCTGGTCTGGTCTGGACCTCGGCGCGCTGCTTCCCCTCTCCTTCCTCCCACGATACGCCAGGCCCTGTCTGGACCCTGGTGTGGGAGACCCCGAACCTGGAGAGGGGCTGACGTCATGGTCTGGACTGGAGCCGCTGACCGGAGCTGGACTGGGCACCGGTGGAGCGGACTGCTCTGGCTCCGGAATGGAGCCGCTGACCGAAGCTGGATCAGGCACCGGTGGAGCGGACTACTCTGGCTCCGGAGTGGAGCCGCTGACCGGAGGTGGACTGGACCCCGGTGGAGCGGACTGCTCTGGCTCCGGAGTGGCGCAGCTGACCGGAGCTGGATCAGGCACCGGTGTAGCGGACTGCTCTGGCTCCGGAGTGGAGCAGCTGACCGGAGCTGGACCAGGCACCGTTGGAACGGGCACGGGCCATGCCGGACTGGACAAACGCACCACTGGTCTGGTGCGAGGAGCAGGCACGGGCCGGACCGGACTAGGAACACGCACCACTGACTTGGTGCGAGGGACAGGAACGGGCCGGGCCGGACTGGCGACGCGCACCACTAGCTTGGTGCGAGGAGCAGGAACAGGCCGGACCGGGCTGGCGACGCGCACCACTGGCTTGGTGCGAGGAGCAGTAACAGGCCGGGCCGGGCTGGCGACGCGCACCACTGGCTTGGTGCGAGGAGCAGGAATAGGCCGGGCCGGGCTGGCGACGCGCACCACTGGCTTGGTGCGAGGAGCAGGAACAGGCCGGGCCGGACTGTGGAGGTGGACTGGAGGTCTGGAGCGGAGAGCTGGCACAACCCGTCCTGGCTGAATGCCTACTTCCGCACAGTCTGTGTGAGGCATCAGCACAGGACGCACTGGGCTGTGCACGCGCACTGGCGATACAGTACGTAGAACTGGCGCAGGATATGGGGGACCGAGGAGGCGTACTGGAGACCAGGAGCGTTGAGCCGGCACATCCCGTTCTGGCTGGATGCCCATCTTCGCACGGCACGTGCGTGGTGCAAGCACAGGACGTACAGGACTGTGCCGACGCACTGGCGACACAGTACGTAGCTCCGCATTACACGGAGCCTGCCCAGTCACACGCTTCCTCGCGTGAGTACGGGGAGTTGGCTCTGCTCTGACACTAGCCTCCGCCAACCACCCCGTGTGCCCCCAAAAAAAATGTTCTTGGGGCTGCTTCTCGGGCTTCCTCCTCGACCGGCCTCCTCCGTGTTGCCGTTGCACCTCTCCTGCCTGGGCATCTACCTTAGCCCATGGTCCTCTCCCCGCAAATATCTCTTCCCATGACCACAATTTGCCCACCTGTGACATGGCTATTCGCTCCGCCTGGGCACGCTGCTTGGTCCTCGTTTGGTGGGATCTTCTGTCACGTTTGTTGAATGACGGGTCAGACCAAGGCGCAGCGTGATATGCGTACATGTTTATTGAACTTAACAAACACACGACAAAACAACAACGGAAACGAAACGTGAAGTCCTAAGGTAGAATACACAACTAACCTTACCAGGAACAAGATCCCACAACTAGACAGTGCCAATAGGCTGCCTAAGTATGGTCACCAATCAGAGACAACGAGCGACAGCTGCCTCTGATTGGGAACCACACCGGCCAACATAGAACTAAACATACTAGACAAGCCACATAGAAAAAGCACAACAAGAAATATACACACCCTGACTCAACATATAAGCGTCCCCTGAGTCAGGGCGTGACATAATCTCAGCTCATTACCTGTATAAAAGACACCTGGGAGCCAGAAATCTTTCTGATTGAGAGGGGGTCAAATACTTATTTCCCTCAATAAAATGCACATAAATGTATAACATTTTTGACATGCGTTTTTCTGGATTTTTTTGTTGTTATTCTGTCTCTCGTTCAAATAAACCTACCATTAAAATTATAGACTGATCATTTCTTTGTCAGTGGGCAAACTTACAAAATCAGCAGGGGATCAAATACTTTTTTCCCTCACTGTAAGTAGAGCTTAAAATACTTTATGAATGCTCTTATGAAGCTTCTTCAAGTCTGCATAAAGTGGAGCCCCATCTTCTGTTTTGTTGAACATAGTGTATTGTGAGAGTCAATACTAGCCTACACATTTGTAGGCCTAACATAGCACACAGTAAATGAACTTTCTTCACATTAAATGAACCTGCTATGGCATTTGAAGCACCAGGAACCCACATCCTGTCACGGTTCAGACAGACGACCAGAGGACCACAATTGCGTCACACCAGAAAGTTTATTAAAACTTAAGGGAAAAGGGAAGTAGGGAGTGAATGAAGGCTCCAGGGGTAACAGGGATCCCGTCCAATGTGCTGGGTCTGTGCCCCCCCCAGTGGCAGCGATGCGTCCTATGAAGCCGGTGGTGGGTGGTCCAGAAGTCCTGGGGGGGGGAGACACAGACACAACAGGGCGGAATGAAACAAGGCAGCAGTACAGTTCAAGGGAAATCCAAAATACGTAGTAGCAAGGCAGAAGGCTGGTCAGAGTTACCGGGAATGAAGAGTAGTCAGGAGTCGTAATGGCAGAAGCAGGTCTGGATCTCCTGGGGCAGAAGAGTATCCAAAAATCAGGCAGGTCCGGGGTCACAAAACCAGGGTGAGCCAGAAGCGCGAGCAAACAGGTTCCGGGTGTGAGCTTTGCAGACGATCTGACACCGGAGAGCTGAAAGACAGGGCCTTAAATACTGGGAGAGGTAGTGGGTAATGCAGCGCAGCTGGCAGAGTAATTAGAGCAGAGCAGAGCAGGGACAGGTGGAGCTAGTTAGGCTGAGTAGAGAGAGAGGTGAGCAGAGTGGAAGAAAATTAAGGTGGTAACCCGGTGGAGTGAGAGGCTCATGACAGAACCCCCCCCCCAAGGGACGGCCCCAGAAGTCCCAAGAGCAACACCACGCCGGGCGGGAGGAGGGGAGCCGGAGGAGGGCTAGAACTCCTCCGAACGGTCCGAGTGAACGTCCTCATCCTCGGAGGAAGCCGGAGGGCCGTGGTCGGGAGATGGGACAGGTCCCGAGACAGGATCAGGCACAGGACAGGAAGCCGAGCGGGCAGGACGGTTAGGGACCCCTCTGGGGCGGCCCCTACGGATTGCAGGTTGATCAGGATGCCGTTGGTGGAAAGCGGTGATGAGAGTCCTATCCACAATCCGACTAGCTGGCACCCAGGTCCTTTCCTCAGGTCCATAGCCCTCCCAGTCAATGAGGTACTGGAGACCCCTACCCCTCCGTCTGGACCGAAGCAGGCGGCGGACGGTGTAAACCAGACCACCATCGACGAGCCGTGGAGGAGGAGGACAAGGCGCAGCAGGGACCAGCGGACTCTCATGGATGGGCTTAATCTTAGACACATGGAAAGTGGGGTGCACCCTCAGGGAATTAGGCAGTTGGAGCCGGACAGCAGTTGGGCTAATCACTCTTATGATAGGGAATGGGCCAATGAACCGAGGTGCCAGCTTCTGCGACTCCACCCTGAGTGGCAGGTTCTTCGATGACAACCACACCCTTTGACCAACATGGTAGGTGGGAGCAGGAATTCTCCGACGGTTGGCCCCGGTAGTGTAGCTGGCAACGGATCTGAGGAGTGTGGCTCGGGCTTGTGACCAGGTGCGGCGACATCGACGGGCAAAAGCAAGTGCAGATGGGCAAGTAACCTCCTCTTCCTGGCTGGCAAATAGAGGAGGCTGGTATCCATAAACACATTGGAAAGGGGACATACCGATGGCAGAGCAGGTCAGAGAATTGTGTGCGTACTCCACCCATGTCAATTGCTGCGACCAGGAGTGGGGGTTGCGTGAAGTCATGCATCGCAGTGCCTTCTCGAGCTCCTGATTAGCCCGCTCTGACTGCCCATTGGATTGGGGATGGAATCCGGAAGTCAGACTGACTGTGGCTCCCAGCAGGTGACAGAACTCCTTCCAAAAAGCAGAGGAGAATTGTGGACCACGGTCAGAAACTACATCCTTTGGCAGTCCGTGGATCCGGAAGACGTGTTCCAGGACCACCTGGGCGGTCTCCTTGGCGGTTGGGAGCTTGGGGAGGGGAATGAAGTGTGCCATCTTGCTGAAACGGTCAACTATGGTGAGAATGACGGTCATGCCACTTGAAGGGGGCAGCCCCGTGACAAAGTCAAGGGCGATGTGAGACCAGGGACGTCTGGGCACAGGCAGGGGCTGCAGCAATCCGGCTGGGGGCTGGCAGGACGACTTGTGTTGGTTGCAGATGGGGCAGGCTTGGACGAATTCCCGTACATCCTTCCTCAGAGAGGGCCACCAGAACCTCTGGGCGAGCAGGTTGTAAGTGCGGGTGGAGCCAGGGTGACAAGCTAGGCGGGAGTCATGTCCCCACTGAACGACCTGGGACCTCAGGTCTTCGGGGACAAAAAGGCGGTCAGCTGGGCAAGTGCTGGGACCTGGCTGGTTACGGAGAGCCTCCAGCACCTGTTCCTCAACAGCCCAGGTCAGAGCTGCAACGATGCAGGGACTTGGCAGAATCGACACAGGGTCCTTGGAGGGGGTGTCATCCTTCTGGAATTGACGGGAGAGGGCGTCTGGCTTGGTGTTGCGTGATCCAGGCCGGTATGACAGAGTGAAATTAAACCTGGTGAAGAACAGGGCCCAGCGGGACTGCCTGGAGTTCAACCGTTTGGCCGTGCGGATGTACTCCAAGTTCTTATGATCGGTCCAAACGAGAAATGGAATGGTGGACCCCTCCAGCCAGTGACGCCACTCCTCCAAGGCAAGCTTCACAGCCAGCAGCTCACGGTTCCCTATGTCGTAATTGCACTCAGAGGGGGACAACCGACGTGAGAAAAAGGCACAGGGATGGAGCTTCCTATCCTCCGCAGCCCACTGAGAAATCACAGCACCAACTCCCACATCCGAGGCGTCCACCTCCACAATGAATTGCCGGTCCACATCAGGCATCTGGAGGATGGGAGCGGAGGTGAACCTCACCTTGAGGGTACTGAAGGCTTTGTCGGCTGCTGGGGTCCAGGTGAAGGGTTGCTTGGTGCTGGTTAGAGCAGTGAGAGGGGCAGCAACGGTACTGTAGTTCCGGATAAACTTTCTATAGAAGTTAGCAAACCCCAGAAACTGTTGCAGCTTCTTTCTGTTCTCCGGAACTGGCCATGAAGTGACTGCTGATACTTTGGCAGGATCCATTTGGATACTTCCCTCTGCCACTATGTACCCCAGGAAGGCCACTGTCTTGACGTGAAACTCACATTTCTCTGCCTTGGCGTAGAGGGAATTCTCCAGAAGACGATGAAGGACTTGCTGGACATGACGGGTGTGTTCAGACAGGTTTCTGGAGTAGATTAAGATGTCATCCAGGTAAACGAAGACAAACTTGTTTAACATGTCCCGCAGTACATCATTCACTAGAGCCTGGAACACAGCAGGAGCATTGGTGAGGCCAAAAGGCATAACCAGATACTCGTAGTGGCCTGTTGGTGTATTGAATGCGGTTTTCCATTCATCTCCCTCCCGGATCCGCACTAGGTGGTAAGCGTTTCTGAGATCCAACTTGGTAAAAACAGTGGCTCCCTGGAGCAACTCAAAAGCAGAGGTGAGCAGAGGCAGAGGGTAACGGTTCTTCACTGTGATGTCGTTGAGTCCCCTGTAGTCGATGCAGGGGCGAAGAGATCCGTCCTTCTTCCCCACAAAGAAGAAGCCAGCACCAGCAGGAGATGAAGATGAACGGATTAATCCTGCGGACAGAGAGCCATTGATGTAGTCCTCCATGGACTTTCTTTCAGGAGCAGACAACGAATAAAGACGACCCTTTGGAGGGGCTGTTCCAGGGAGGAGGTCGATGGCACAGTCGTACGGTCGGTGAGGGGGCAGAGATGTGGCTCTTGCTTTGTTAAACACCTCTCTGAGACCATGGTAGCATTCTGGGACATTGGAGAGGTCAGGAGCGGAGTTAGTAGGTACTGGCCGAGGGGGTAGTGCGGCAGCAAGCAGGCAGGTTCGGTGGCAGTCCTCTCCCCACTCCCTGATCACCCCGGTCACCCAGTCGAGCTGAGGGTTGTGCCGGCGGAGCCATGGGTAACCCAGGATGAGGGGTTGGCCTGGAGAGGGGAGCAGGTGAAACTGGATAGTTTCTTGATGGTTTCCGGACAGACCCATCGAGACCGGGGCCGTGACATGAGTGACCGATCCGAGTAAGTGTCCGTCCAGTGCCCGGGCAGGAATAGGAGGTGTCAAACGGAGGTTCTCCAGTCCCAGTTGGCGTGCCAGCTTGATGTCCATTATGTTGGCTTCGGCGCCAGAATCCACCAGAGCAGCCAGGGTGTGAGTTGAGTCAGAGAGGCGGAGGTGAACTTGCAGCAGGGGTTTGCGGTCGGAGGACTGGATGGTCATTGAACTCAACCGGACTCCCCCTATGCCCGGTGAGCTTCGGCCCTTTAAAGGGCAGGTTACCACACGATGTCCATCACCTCCACAATAGAGGCAGAGGTTTGAGGTGAAGCGGCGCTGGCGCTCTGCAGGAGTGAGAGAGGCTCGCCCAATCTCCATAGGCTCAGACTGATCAAGCTGACCTGGGTGAGTGGCAGTAGATGACAGGAGCCCAGTCGGATCTCTCCGAATGCCGGTAGTAGGTGGACCTTGGCGCCCCCTCTCACGACGACGGGTCTGTATCCTTCTGTCGATCCTGACAGTCAGTGCGATGGCTTCATCAAGAGTGGAAGGCAGTTCATGGGAGACCAACTCGTCCTTGATATAGTCAGCCAAACTATGGAAGAACGCGTCCACCAACGATGGTGTGTTCCAAGAACTTCGTCTAGCCAGGGTTCGGAAGTCGATGGAATGGTCTGCGACTGTACGTCTGCCTTGTCGAATACTGAACAGTTCACGAGACGCCTCTGCGGTTGGTGAATCCAGGTCAAACACCTTCAGCATCTCCTCAGCAAACAGGTCGAAGGTTGCACATGCGGGGGTTTGACGTTCGAACTCTGCTGTTCCCCAGAGTCGAGCTCGGCCCGTCAGGTGAGTGATGGCATACCCAACTTTAGCCCCCTCCGTGGCGAAGGTCCTTGGCTGCAAGGAGAACTGAAGTCGGCAGCTAGTCAGGAATGGCCGGACCTGGGTTGAATCGCCGTTGAACCGCTCGGGGTTTCCAATCTTGGGTTCCGGAGCAGCGGCTGCAATGACCGGGGCAGGTAACTCGGGGGCAGGGCTGGTGGGCAGACTGGCTGGGGTAAGGTTGGTGAGGAGTTGAATGATCATGGCGAGTTGTTGTTGCTGCTGCTGGAACTGCTGCTCATGCTCATCGGTTTCCATGTCGGGGAAAGTGTGCGCTGAGTCCATAATGGTCAGATCGTACTGTCACGGTTCAGACAGACGACCAGAGGACCACAATTGCGTCACACCAGAAAGTTTATTAAAACTTAAGGGAAAAGGGAAGTAGGGAGTGAATGAAGGCTCCAGGGGTAACAGGGATCCCGTCCAATGTGCTGGGTCTGTGCCCCCCCCAGTGGCAGCGATGCGTCCTATGAAGCCGGTGGTGGGTGGTCCAGAAGTCCTGGGGGGGGGAGACACAGACACAACAGGGCGGAATGAAACAAGGCAGCAGTACAGTTCAAGGGAAATCCAAAATACGTAGTAGCAAGGCAGAAGGCTGGTCAGAGTTACCGGGAATGAAGAGTAGTCAGGAGTCGTAATGGCAGAAGCAGGTCTGGATCTCCTGGGGCAGAAGAGTATCCAAAAATCAGGCAGGTCCGGGGTCACAAAACCAGGGTGAGCCAGAAGCGCGAGCAAACAGGTTCCGGGTGTGAGCTTTGCAGACGATCTGACACCGGAGAGCTGAAAGACAGGGCCTTAAATACTGGGAGAGGTAGTGGGTAATGCAGCGCAGCTGGCAGAGTAATTAGAGCAGAGCAGAGCAGGGACAGGTGGAGCTAGTTAGGCTGAGTAGAGAGAGAGGTGAGCAGAGTGGAAGAAAATTAAGGTGGTAACCCGGTGGAGTGAGAGGCTCATGACACATCCAGTATGGTCCCTGGAAGCAAACAGTCCAACTGATATAATCTACAGGTGTAGGATCTTAATCTGATCACTCTTTTGTTGCTGAGAATTTATGGCGTAAACATTCTAATCCTTATTTTGCTGTGTGTCACGCCCTGGCTCTGGGGACTCTTATATGTTGAGCCAGGGTGTTAGTTTATATGTGTAGTATCTATGTCTTGTTTTCTATGTGTTCTTATCTAGATCGTGTGTTTCTGTGTTGGCCCGGGGTGGTTCCCAATCGGAGGCAGCTGTGTCTTGTTGTCTCTGATTGGGAACCATACTTAGGCAGCCTGTTGTGCACTTGTCATTTGTGGGATCTTGTTCCGGAGAGGTTTGTGTTTGTTAACCTCAGGACTTCACGTATCGTTTTGTTATTGTTGAAAAGTACGCATTAAAAGATGTACGCATATCACGCTGCGCCTTGGTCCACTCATTACGACGATCGTGACACTGTGACAATATAAGTCAAATGAAGATTCTACATCTGTACACACTTTAAACTTTTAACCAGGTGAGAGAGCTTAAACCACCTGCCACTTACTTCTCTCCATCCTAGCTGGTTTGGCCATGCAATTCATACATGTTGCTGCTCTGAAGTTCATAGTTAGTGGCAGTTGCGAAGTAAAACCAATAATATATAATTAAAGTCTCTTCTAGCCCATAGACTGCTTTCAGGGCAATGAATCATCTAATGTTGTAATTTGGGTAAACTATCTTTATGCAATTCAAACATGCTGCTGCCCCAAAAAATATTTGAACGTGGAATAGTTTCTTCTGGCTCATAGATGACTTTCAGTGGTTCCCAACCTTTTTTGGTTACTGTACCACCAATTGAATTTTGCTCTGCCCGGGGTACCCCTGAAGGATCCTCTCATGCATTTTACCAGTAGGCCTATGGTCTCATGAGTCTTCTCAAGTACCTGCTGTGGATAGGCCAAGTACCCCCAGTGGGAACCACTGATCTAACTAATGTTGTAATTTGGGTGAACTATCCCTTTAATACAAAGTGATTCACATATTGCTACTTTCCACAGAGACTCTGGCCCCGTTTATACCTAGGTCTAACATGTGGTCCTCTGTAGCTCAGCTGGTAGAGCACGGCGCTTGTAACGCCAAGGTAGTGGGTTTGATCCCCGGGACCACCCATACACAAAAATGTATGCACGAATGACTGTAAGTCGCTTTGGATAAAAGCGTCTGCTAAATGGCATATTATTATTATTATTATTATGCGTCCTTTGTCCTGATACTGTCCACATTCTGATTGTGCAAACATTTTTAGACAAGTGTAGACGATTAAAAGACGCATTATGAACTTATTTTGATCAGATTTTATAAGTGTAAACGGATAAGATCAGGATGAGATCAGGACAAAGGACGCATGTTAGCGGCAGGTATAAACAGGGCTTATGATGATGACCATGGCTCCTTTTTGAGTCGGAAGGCTCTATATGAGGGGTAAGACGCTTTCGCTCAATGTACATTCAGTCAGTCATCTAGAATCTTTTTTATCCTGGCACAACAACACTTTTAAAAGCACCACTAGAGAGCAGCTTAGTATCTAACCAGCGTTGTGATGTGAGTTTGTTTAAGGTTGACCAGTAGGAGGCATACAGTGGGGAGAACAAGTATTTGATACACTGCCGATTTTGCAGGTTTTCCTACTTACAAAGCATGTAGAGGTCTGTCATTTTTATCATAGGTACACTTCAACTGTGAGAGACAGAATCTAAAACACAAATCCAGAAAATCACATTGTATGATTTTTAAGTAATTAATTTGCATTTTATTGCATGACATAAGTATTTGATCACCTACCAACCAGTAAGAATTCCGGCTCTCACAGACCTGTTAGTTTTTCTTTAAGAAGCCCTCCTGTTCTCCACTCATTACCTGTATTAACTGCACCTGTTTGAACTCGTTACCTGTATAAAAGACACCTGTCCACACACTCAATCAAACAGACTCCAACCTCTCCACAATGGCCAAGACCAGAGAGCTGTGTAAGGACATCAGGGATAAAATTGTAGACCTGCACAAGGCTGGGATGGGCTACAGGACAATAGGCAAGCAGCTTGGTGAGAAAGCAACAACTGTTGGCGCAATTATTAGAAAATTGAAGAAGTTCAAGATGACGGTCAATCACCCTCTGTCTGGGGCTCCATGCAAGATCTCACCTTGTGGTGCATCAATGATCATGAGGAAGGTGAGGGATCAGCCCAGAACTACACGGCAGGACCTGGTCAATAACCTGAAGAGAGCTGGGACCACAGTCTCAAAGAAAACCATTAGTAACACACTACGCCGTCATGGATTAAAATCCTGCAGCACACGCAAGGTCCCCCTGCTCAAGCCAGCGCATGTCCAGGCCCATCTGAAGTTTGCCAATGACCATCTGGATGATCCAGAGGAGGAATGGGAGAAGGTAATGTGGTCTAATGAGACAAAAATAGAGCTTTTTGGTCTAAACTCCACTCGCCGTGTTTGGAGGAAGAAGAAGGATGAGTACATCCTCAAGAACACCATCCCAACTGTGAAGCATGGAGGTGGAAACATCATTCTTTGGGGATGCTTTTCTGCAAAGGGGACAGGACGACTGCACCGTATTGAGGGGAGGATGGATGGGGCCATGTATTGCGAGATCTTGGCCAACAACCTCCTTCCCTCAGTAAGAGCATTGAAGATGGGTCGTGGCTGGGTCTTCCAGCATGACAACGACCCGAAACACACAGCCAGGGCAACTAAGGAGTGGCTCCGTAAGAAGCATCTCAAGGTCCTGGAGTGGCCTAGCCAGTCTCCAGACCTGAACCCAATAGAACATCTTTGGAGGGAGCTGAAAGTTCATATTGCCCAGCAACAGCCCCGAAACCTGAAGGATCTGGAGAAGGTCTGTATGGAGGAGTGGCCCAAAATCCCTGCTGCAGTGTGTGCAAACCTGGTCAAGACCTACAGGAAACTTATGATCTCTGTAATTGCAAACAAAGGTTTCTGTACCAAATATTAAGTTATGCTTTTCTGATGTATCAAATATTTATGTCATGCAATAAAATGCAAATGAATTACTTAAAAATCATACAATGTGATTTTCTGGATTTTTGTTTTAGATTCCGTCTCTCACAGTTGAAGTGTACCTATGATAAAAATTACAGACCTCTACATGCTTTGTAAGTAGGAAAACCTGCAAAATCGGCAGTGTATCAAATACTTGTTCTCCCCACTGTCTCAATTATTTCATGTCATTGTCAGTAGAGTTGTCCTAAGCATAGACTACTACAGTATCAGCTTCAGGGGTATGATATGTACAATACTGAAATATTGTTCATCATGTTTTATAAAAAATAATAATAATACAAATTTAAGGGTTGAGCACCAAAGGGGCATAACCTTAATCTGTAGGTGAAGTTTTATTTGCAATTTGCCTTTCACAGTCATTGCATGTGTTCCCCAGAGTTTTAAATAGGTGCTGTATGACCGTCTTTTCCCCATTAAAAATTAACATTCATAATCTACTCAGGAGCGCTTAGTCGCATTCCTCGAACACCAGCTACTTTCAGAGGCCAAGGTCCACACGCCACCAAACCAGCTCTGGCCACAATATTAGCGGCTCTGGCCACAATTCAGCCATTTCAACTTTTCCCTGGTTATACAGACACATTTGTAAGTCATTTTGTCAGATGGATAAATTATGGTGATGGATATATCCTATTTTTTCCTAGAAGACAATAAGACATCATGTAAAATTTGATTTGAACTCACTCCATCAGCAGTATGCTGATACTAAACTGAACATTTTTACAGGTCTATGTCCAGGCTATACCTGCTCCTTGTCAAGAGGCGGCAGGTAGCTTAGTGGGTAAGAGCGTTGTGCCAGTAACCGAAAGGTCGCTGGTTCTAATCCCCGAGCCGACTAGGTGAAAAATCTGTCGATGTGCCCTTAAGCAAGGCACTTAACCCTAATTGCTCCTGTAAGTCGCTCTGGATAAGAGCGTCTGCTAAAATGACGTAAATGTAAACGTAAATGTAAGATCAACATGACGAGGACTGTATGTAAATTACTTGGGTTAAAGTGAGTATCTGAATGTTTCAGTGTTATTGAAGTCAATGAGAACAACACTACTACATTACCCTATTTAGAGCATAGGAGAATATCAGCATGCTTTGTTCAAAGGTAAAATGTCACCTAACATCTAAAGAGACTAAGTAAGCCTTCCTTGTCCCAGCCAGAATGGCCCATAGGCCCATCTGGATACTAGGTAGGCTAAATGACCAAAAGGAGTGATTGTAGCAAGAAACTGAGTTTGGATGTTGAGTTTGGATGTTGAGTTTGGATGTTGAGTTTGGATATTGAGTTTGGATGTTGAGTTTGGACAAGACAAGATATATGAGCGCAATCTCAACACCACAAACATATGATGTGCATAAAGCCATAGGCTAGAAGAAACACACCCATGTTTAAACAAAGAGAGAGGATCACAATGTTATTCACATATATTTAATGTAGGCCATATTAGGCTACAAGTGATAACACATATTTTGAGCAATACACTAAAATGCACTAATTGAGTAACACAATGTATAACTTCTAATCAAAAACCCTTTGTATAAAACAATTAGTAAATAGCTTATACATGTGTTATTATGACCCATCATTTATAATAGCTTAAATGATTATGCATGATGAGCCAACTTTGTCATTGAACTGTCTGCCATTCACATAATTGCATCCATGGGAGAAAAAAAGAATATCTCATGTAATGACAGAACACTGAAACTACTTAGTTTCTGCTCCAGTTTCAGTGTTGCAACGCTCTTTGTGTAAATACAGGATTGCATTACGGATATTGTAGTTTTATAATCAACTTAAACCAGTTCATTTGAATAGTAGCCTCATTGTTTTGAACTACTAGTCCCGGAATGCTTGTAGTTTCAAAGCAAACAGAGGCGAGAGTTGTGGCGTGAAGGTGTAATGATATGATTCGATATGATTCGATATGACTCGCTTCCTAAAAAAAGTTGGTGTTTAAATAAGGCTATGATGGAAACCTTATTACCATGGATGAAAAGTGAGATTCCCCGACATCTCTGAAAGACCGTTTGGCGAGACATGGTAAGTAAATATTGTTACAATCTATTTTTCAATATTTTTGTCTGCTGCTGCTTCTAACGTTACCGACGTTGGGAATAGTAGGCAAGTTGGCAAATCAGTTAAATATATGGTAGCCGAACGGAATCATAATATTTGTATGAACGTAGTACAGGTAGGTCTATCTTGTGTTTGAAAGTTTGACATGTAGGCTATATATATATATATATATATATATATATATATATATATCTTTTTAAAATCATACAGAACTACATAGCCACTGGTTTACCGTAGTTGAAGCGCACAAGCGGGCGTTTGTAATGCACCTGTTGACTCCGCGGAAACTGTATTTTAAAAAAAATTAATCTGGCATAGACAGTGGGACAGCATTTCTATATGTGTAAAAACAACTATTACAGTAGTCATACTGTATGTAGCCTAATTTTTATGATGGTTTTGTCGATGATGATGGTGTGTTCACACCTAGCTCTGGCTTTATACATTTTCTCAACGATAAGGTAGGCTATCCAACAGGTGCGCCTGAACTAGGCTTCTGTATTTCAAGATGACGCAACAGTCAAATTCGACAGGAGGGTTGGTACCCACCCACCCACCTACACACACACAAGAAGCGGCTTTGCGAAATAACTGATTGTTGAATCCCAGACAAGAGCAACCTGTTTGTGTGCACTCGTGTACAAACCAAATTAATAACTACTGACTCACTGCGACAGCTACATAGGCTATACATGAATGTTAAGAAGTCTCCCTTTACGCAAACAAATGACAGTCTGAATGAGTTCATGCTTTATGCTCTGTAAAATAGGTTACCTCAAACTAAACCCACAGGTAGCCCCAGGTAAAGAATCTCAGGTGTGAACCAGTGTGGAGGAAATGGACTAACAATGGCAAATGGCTGGGCGATATGGCCTAAAAATATTAATTGGAGATATCAGCCAGCCCTACTACAGCACCACAAAACAATTTTTGGTAAAAGAAAGAAACTGTAGGCCTATCTAGATATGTTGTTTCTCTGTGTTTTCATAGTTTTTTTTAGCTTCAATTGTAGGCTACTTTATCCGTATTTTTTAACTATTGTGTATGTAGCCAATATTTATAGAATAAACAGCCAGGGTAGAAAACATATAACATTGTAGGACATAGGCCTATATCGTAGCGACCTTAACTCAACACCTAGCGACCTCGTCAAGGGGTTCGGACCTCTTGGCATAACGGTGAAGGTCTTGGTTTGACAGTCGCTGGACCCGGTTACGAGCCAGGGCTACCCTCCGAATTCGCTAAAATATTATACAGGATATACTGTATATGTTATTATGCAAACTGATTGCAATTTGAGCTGTAGTCATTGTGTATGTAACTTATGAATCTTAATGTTTACAGATGTAAAGATGGCAGCTGTCAGAGCAAAGTCATTTCGTCGCCAAGGAAGTCTAATTAGGAGCAAATCTGAGGGGATGTTGATTGATCTAGACGAAAATGGAACGCTGAACATCAACAATTTAATTGGTAGCCTACTCTAACGTTTATTAAATATGTTGTCTTTGAACTAAATGTCATGAATAGGGTTGCAAAAATCTGGTAGTCTTAGGAAAGTGACTAGATTCTTGCAACCCTAGTTATGAAACAATTTCAAATATAGGATTGCATTATGGGTATTGTAACTCCTTTGAATGGTTGCCTGTTTAAAGAGCTACAACCAGTATTGAAGCCCATTCTATGTGATTTTACCATGCTCTCATATGTACAGTATGTTTTATATTAGCAAATAAGGCATTGATTTCACACATATATTTTGTATTTTCACAGGGAGTAGTTACATAATAAATCAAGTGCCAAAACATTCTGAGTGGCCTGTGTTGCAGCCAGAGGTCAAACATGGAAGTCAAACCACAAATCCATTCTGGAACAAACTATCTGGATCCAATCCATTTTTGGATGACATTGTACACACAAACAATGACAAAACGTTAAACAATGCTGATCTATCAATACAGCAAGATGAACCTTCGGCTCTGTTTGACAGTGAGAACTTTGACGCCAGTAGCACATCTTCGGACGAAACAAACTTCGTCCATTTTGCGGATACGAAGCGAAAGAGCATAAGACAGTCAGGGAGATGGAGGAGTGCCTCGGATATTCTCGGCGACCTGGAGAGAAAGGAACCCAAAAGAGACAATAGCCTCAAATCGCCAGCAAGCCTGTTTCTGAATGCAGATTTTGAGTGGTTGAAAAATGACCGGGAGGCTTACAAAATGGCCTGGTTGAGTCACAGGCAGCTAACGAGGTCATGCCTTGACCTAGGACTGATGAGTCAGAGTCCTGGATGGGCCCAGACCCAAGCCACCGACTCTCAGATAGTCTGCAAGATAGGTCACAGCGGAGGGTCACTACAGTTACCAGACTCTGATATTACAGCCCATATCCCAGAGGGCCATGTTCCTGCTGGGGAGGTTCAGGAGGTTGCGCTGAAAGCCATCCTGGAGCCCCCTCACGGGCTGAACAACAACTATATGACAACCGTGAGTCCGCTCCTGGAGGTGAGTCTCAGCAACACGAGCGGAAAGGAATCCATCTCTCTGGAAATGAAAATGGTTGCGGAGGTTAAGAAGGATCCGATAAGTCAGGTCATGACCACCTTTGTTGGACTAGTGTCCAGTAAGAGAGAGGGACCTTATCAGAAAGTCAAGGACTGTTACATTTACAAGAACATCATGCAGATGAAGCTTCAAGACTTAAAGTCTCATTTCTATGTTATTGTAGCCGCAGAGGCATCGGTTATCCAACCCCCTGCTACATCTGTTTGGGATTACCTGGATCGTCGAGTCACTGTTGCCGTTTATGGCCCAAAGTATATCCATCCGTCTTTCAAAGTGGTCGTGGTCGTCTCTTGCCACGATAATGTTCCACCGAGGCTTCCGTTCTCAGATATCCACAGAGGCAGCAGAAACCTGCCCCCTCTGGTTCTACAGCTCTGGGAGAAGCACCAGTTTAGCCCAGAGAGACTGAATGACCTACACATCGCGACTACCGTCATAGCATCAAAGTTCAAGGTCAAAGCCCAGGATAAAAGGAAAGAGGTGAGACAAGGGCTACTCAAACTGGGCAAAGTCATTCACCTGCCTCTTGAGCTGGCCAACATGGGCAATGGGGAGATGGATTCCTTTAAGCTACGCCTCCAGGTGAGGGATTCAAACAGTGTCACTGTAGCAGAGTTCCAGGTGTCTTCCCCTGCAGCGGCACCTATTCGCTCTGAAAAGCGAGGTTCCAGGCAAAACAAAATGTGTCAATCGCTACCTATCCCGGAGGAATCCGTCCCAGAGTTCCCCAAATTTGGGAGCAGACCTGTGAAGGTGCAGTGTTACGGGGTGGCACTGAAGTCAGTGCTCCGTCAACCGCGAGTGGAATACCTCCTGGAGTACTTCAAGGGAGACACAGTGGCTCTCCTCTCCAGAGAGACCGTGAGGTCGGTGGGCCAGTCCAAAGTCAAGGAGTGGTACATTGGCTTCCTCCGAGGCAGGACCGGCCTGGTCCATTGCAAGAACGTCAAGCTCATCACCCGAGACCAAGTGATCGACTTCAACGGCACTGACTTCACCACCGAGACCCTCTTGGACAACATGGCACTGCCGTTCAAGAAGCTCACCTACATGTACTCAGACATCCAGACACTGGTGACCAAACACATTCCCAGCTGGAGGGGCTTCGCTGATGCCCTTGGCTACTCAAGCTTGTCGCTGGACACAATCACACGGAGACATGCTGAAACAGAAGCCGAGAAGGTTGCATGCGTGCTGGAGAAACTGAAGGAGGACTGCCACACTGAGAACAGCAAGAAGAAGTTCCAGCACAAGCTTATAATCGTAAGTGTAGAAAAGGACGGGGCATGAAAACATTTGTTTGATAGGTCTCAGGTTTAGAGAAGAAACTTCAAACCAACTTGACCTTTGTTTTGAGTGACTTTTTCTCTTTTCTAAATGCGCTTCATTTGTTGCATTTCAAGTATGTGTTTTGTATGGTGCTTTTTACATCCTAGGGCCTGTTGAAGATGGACTCTCAGGCTCTTGTGGCTCATTTGATCCAGAACACGGTCATCCTGTCCACGGCGGTGGAGCTGGGTATCAGGTGGAGGGAGCTCGCTGAGAGGCTGGGGAAACTCTCCAGTGCTCAGATCGCTGATTACGAGGCACCACACCGGGGGAAGAGTGGAGAAGTTAGCGCCACGGTTTGTTCATTTGACTTGTATTTGTTGTATTTAGGAAAATGTGTTGTTTTTAGAAGATCACACCTTCATGATCTCATTGGATCAACAGACAAGGATTAGTAAGGCTGTACCAATACTTTTATTCATATCGTCCATTATAGATGGGCAATAGATTTATTTCCACTGCTCTTTTGAGAGCACGCAAGTAAGCATTTCATTGTACCGTTTATACCCTGCTGTATCCTGTGCATATGATGAATAAACTCTGATATGATAGATGCTCAAACTATCAATTAACTATCAACTGAACTGAACTCGTGGTTCCTCCTCTCTCCTCTATTGTAGTCCATGTGGAAACCTGCCTATGACTTCCTGTACTCATGGAGCCAGCTGTATGAGGAGGGCTACCAGGACATGATCCAGGACCTCCACCTGGCCCTGGACAAGATGAAGAGCCCAATCACCAGACAGTGGAGGCAGCTGACCGGGGCGCTCATCGCAGTCAACTGTCTGGAGATCCTCAGGGTCTCGGCCTTCCCCAAACCATAGAACCATAGAACCATAGAACCCCACTGAGGAGAAGAATGAACGCGCTGGAGCGCTCCAATGGGTAAGAACTGAGGCCACAGAGGCCCTTTGATGAAGCTTACTGTACAGTTCCCACTATATTTGAAAATGGAGGTCCTTGTTTACGATGCAGAGTCAATGTTTGTCCTTGTTCTTGTATTGTGCCGTATCTTTGCCCACTTTTTCAGAGTTTCTTCTTATAGTTCAGTTAATGTCGTAAACAATAATTATAGCAATATTGCATGTTTCATTGTGGCCAGATACTTAAACTATATTGCTAGATTTTGTTCATACAAATCTAGAACCAGTGTATGGACAGATTCTGTTACACAGGATGCAAACAAACATATTTCTCTGCCATATTAACCATTTACATGATAATTTCTCTAACAGATTATCATCTAATTTGCCTCCATTTACATATTTTCTTAAAACAGCAGAAACTATATTGACGTCTGTTACTTTTGATTTTTCTGTTCGACACTATGTGATAGAGCTTGTTATTGATCTTACATTAATAGTAAGGCAACATACAGTAGTTAGCTCTTCCAGTTGTACACAATATGTTCTCACACAGTTTTATACTGTATATATTTTATGTTACATGCAATCCCCCTGCTTTTTCATTACATTTTACATTTAGTAATTAGACAATGTTGATTTTAGACACTGTATTTACGCACATTTTGATTAAGGTTGGAATGTTTTATCTGCCAAATCCAATCCTAAGTATTTAGATTGCTGTTTTCTATCTCAGTGTCTTAAGCCCATCCATTGAAACCTATTAAAGGGCACTCAGTGTTGTCTACTTGAAAATAGCATATTATGTTAAAAACTATTTTAAATATGTAATATAATGTAAAACAACCTTGTTGTGCTTTTTCTGAAATATAATATTTCACAATGTAGATTTATAACTGAAATGGTGACCTGGTGTGTGTGAAGTATGAATAAATATTACTTATATATTACTTATCTGTGAAAATGTATCTATTTTGTAAAATGTAAATTTATTTTCAATTAATTAGCAACTAAAACTGTAAGTAGTTAATTGAGAAGAAGACCCATTATTCATGTTGTAGTTTATCACCAGGTTGTGAATCCCATTTTCTTGTAAGAGTAGCAGGGATAGTGAGCAGGAAGGGTCTGGTCTGTGTCTTGCATTGTGGGTAGTGGAATCATGTGACAAGATACTACAAGTAGTGTCATGCGGTTCACTTTGGTCTTTAACATGTCACATCCATTCAGTTAAAGATAAATGAGAATACTTGGGCTCCGTTAGTGACGTCATTGACCCTAATACTGAAGTCTGTTCATAGAGGTGGATTAATAAAATGGCCTGATTTACCATGGCAAAAACGCTTTCATTACATAGGCCTGAATCACATTTTGGCCTGTTTTCACTTTATCTTCCAGGACTATATAGGCTTAATCAGTGTCTGGGAAACCGGCCCTACGTGGAGGTAAATGTACAGTAACAGTCAACACCAACTCCTCATATTCTGCACTGAGGAAACAATAAATGATTACTATGTGTTTTCATATCCACGTAATAAGAGGGATGGATATCACTCCTCCAGCTTGCATGGGCAGTATTCTTTCTTTCTCCGCTGGACTGGTCAGCAGTGAGTGAGTGAGACACACAGAATTCATGTGTTGTCATGTGTTGCTGCCATGCTAGGTCTCTCTTTACGTAGTGTTGTGGTGTCTTAGGTCTCTCTATGTAGTGTTGTGGTGTCTTAGGTCTCTCTTTATGTAGTGTTGTGGCGTCTTAGGTCTCTCTTTATGTAGTGTTGTGTTGTTGTCGTAGGTCTCTCTTTATGTAGTGTTGTGTTGTTGTCTTAGGTCTCTCTTTATGTAGTGTTGTGTTGTTGTCTTAGGTCTCTCTTTATGTAGTGTTGTGTTGTTGTCTTAGGTCTCTCTTTATGTAGTGTTGTGTTGTTGTCTTAGGTCTCTCTTTATGTAGTGTTGTGTTGTTGTCTTAGGTCTCTCTTTATGTAGTGTTGCGGTGTCTTAGGTCTCTCTTTATGTAGTGTTGCGTTGTCTTAGGTCTCTCTTTATGTAGTGTTGTGGCATCTTAGGTCTCTCTTTATGTAGTGTTGTGGTGTCTTAGGTCGCTCTTTATGTAGTGTTGTGGCGTCTTAGGTCTCTCTTTATGTAGTGTTGTGGCGTCTTAGGTCTCTCTTTATGTAGTGTTGTGTTGTTGTCTTAGGTCTCTCTTTATGTAGTGTTGTGGTGTCTTAGGTCTCTCTTTATGTAGTGTTGTGGCGTCTTAGGTCTCTATTTATGTAGTGTTGTGTTGTTGTCTTAGGTCTCTCTTTACGTAGTGTTGCGTTGTCTTAGGTCTCTCTTTATATAGTGTTGTCTTAGGTCTCTCTTTATGTAGTGTTGTCTTAGGTCTCTCTTTATGTAGTGTTGTCTTAGGTCTCTCTTTATGTAGTGTTGTGTTGTTGTCTTAGGTCTCTCTTTATGTAGTGTTGTGTTGTTGTCTTAGGTCTCTCTTTACGTAGTGGTGTGGTGTCTCTCTTGTCGTGATGTCTGTTTTGTCCTACAGTTTTATTTTTAATTCCAGCCCCCGTCCCTGCAGAAAGCCTTTTGCCTCTTGGCAGGCCAGCATTGTAAATCAGAATTGGTTCTTAACTGACTTGCCTAGTTAAATAAAAGTTAAATAAAAAAATTCAACCAATCCCAGCCTTCAGATCAATTACATTTACATTTTAGTCATTTAGCAGACACTCTTATCCAGAGCGACTTACAGTTAGTGAGTGCATACATTTTCATACTGGCCCCCCGTGGGAATCGATACCCACAACCCTGGCGTTGCAAACGCCATGCTCTACCAACTGAGCTACATGGGACCTATTAGGGGGCCATTAAATGTGACATAACCCAAGACAAAGAGGTCCTGTTTTCCGGGTGAGGTTAAAGCACGGGTGAGCAGGCAGTAACACAAGGAGGACACCAAATCCTGTCCAGATATCTGGCTCATGTCCGACTGTTTCCTAGGAGAAGAGAGGAGGAACATAGATGGGACATTTACTGTTTATTCCTCACTATTAAAATTAAAATATTTTAATTATAGGCAGAGCTAGAACCACAGTATTTAAGTGTGTTTGAACATAGATACTAATCTACCGTCCTGAACATCCCAAGTCATGACAGTTCTCTGATGTGACAGGCTAGAGAGAGTACTGTCTGACTGGATTACCACCCCAGGTCAGGATGTCTGCCCATTTAGTCATTGACTGTCCACACTTACTGGGACAATTCCTCTGATTCACTTCCTTGTTTCACTAAAGAAACAGGTGTAGTATCTGAGGTTTTCATATTGTTGGTTAGATGAACTTTACTCTACTTTGCTGAAACATCTGGAAAGTGTTAATATAGGGGCCCCCTAAAACAGTGGAGATTCGGATATGTGGAGGCCAGGGATTGGTCTATTCAAATCACGCCATCTTATGTTACATGAAGCATAGGATATATATATCATGTTTTAACAAAAGGACAGGGAGAGCGATCATATTTGGGATTGGTTTCGTTGCTCTCCAGATTCTGCAGAGTCTGTAAATTGATGCTGAAATCTTTGATATAATAAACCTTTATAATCAAGTACAGTGTCAGCAGATTTCTTATCAACACATCATCGCAGCATCGTTGTTCGGACACCACAGAAATTGGCGACGAGGATTTTGGGACGTGTTGCGTCTGTTTCAACGTTCCATCATGGGCTCGGAGCTGACTCCCGCTCCAGAGGCCGGCAGATACGGTGAGATGACTCCCGCTCCAGAAGCCGGCAGATAAGGTGAGCTGACTCCCGCTCCAGAGGCCGGCAGATAAGGTGAGCTGACTCCCGCTCCAGAGGCCGGCAGATACGGTGAGCTGACTCCCGCTCCAGAGTCCGGCAGATAAGGTGAGCTGACTCCCGCTCCAGAGTCCGGCAGATAAGGTGAGCTGACTCCCGCTCCAGAGTCCGGCAGATAAGGTGAGCTGACTCCCGCTCCAGAGGCCGGCAGATACGGTGAGCTGACTCCCGCTCCAGAGGCCGGCAAATAAGGTGAGCTGACTCCCGCTCCAGAGGCCGGCAGATACGGTGAGCTGACTCCCGCTCCAGAGGCCGGCAGATAAGGTGAGCTGACTCCCGCTCCAGAGGCCAGCAGATACGGTGAGCTGACTCCCGCTCCAGAGGCCGGCAAATAAGGTGAGCTGACTCCCGCTCCAGAGGCCGGCAGATACGGTGAGCTGACTCCCGCTCCAGAGGCCGGCAGATAAGGTGAGCTGACTCCCGCTCCAGAGGCCGGCAGATACGGTGAGCTGACTCCCGCTCCAGAGGCCGGCAAATAAGGTGAGCTGACTCCCGCTCCAGAGGCCGGCAGATACGGTGAGCTGACTCCCGCTCCAGAGGCCGGCAGATAAGGTGAGCTGACTCCCGCTCCAGAGGCCGGCAGATACGGTGAGCTGACTCCCGCTCCAGAGGCCGGCAAATAAGGTGAGCTGCCTCCCGCTCCAGAGGCCGGCAGATACAGTGAGCTGACTCCCGCTCCAGAGGCCGGCAAATAAGGTGAGCTGACTCCCGCTCCAGAGGCCGGCAGATACGGTGAGCTGACTCCCGCTCCAGAGGCCGGCAGATAAGGTGAGCTGACTCCCGCTCCAGAGGCCGGCAGATAAGGTGAGCTGACTCCCGCTCCAGAGGCCGGCAGATAAGGTGAGCTTTCTCACAACTTTGGGCGCTGGTCAGTTCGTGTGGCTGTGTGTGCGTTGAGGGGATGCACCGTGAAGAACCTGTGTGTGCCATGCTGTGATTGCTGTGTGATGAGATTCCGTTCTAAATTTCCTAAATTTTGTTTGCGTTGGAAACGACGCAAACAGGGGGGAGTGTCTATATAATAAAGGATCAAAGGAAAAAAGGAATTGATAACACTGGGCCCAGGGAAATTTGGCTTGAATAAAATTAAAGCGAAAAAGGAATAAAATAGAGGAATAAAATAAGGGACAAGGAATTAAGGAAAAAGGTATAATGATTATGACGCCGCTGATCTACGGAAGCCCTCAAATGAGGCGATCATTAGATGGGCCGCAAATCCTGGAAAGTCACTAGGTGAATTTTCGGGTCCGTTCCAAGGAACTGGGAGATTGTAGAATACACATTCAATTGTATGTTACCTTTCGTTATATAGTTGACGAGCTATATATCCGAAGTAGCCTCTCATTGAATATCTGCAACTCAAGGTAGCACAAATTTAGGAAGGAAAATAAAGGAAAAGGAGCCGGCGGAAGCATGCTTTAGGGAAGTTTTCATGTGTGTGTGAGAGAAAGAGAGTGTGTGTGTGCGCAAAGAAAGATGTCTCTGCTGTGTTTCAGCTGTGTGGATTGTGCAGAGATTTATATGCTCGACTCATGCTATGATAAGATTTTATGTTAGATATATATACATATATATGTTTTGGTTGAGAACAGGGGTTTTAGTTTTTTGTAAGGAAATCTGTTAATTACGGTTAAAACCTTATGAGTCTCCATTTGAGAGAACGTTTTCAAATTTGTTAAAATCTATGAGCCCCCGGGAGGACGTTATGATTGTATAGAGAGGATTTGTAATGGATAAGAAAATGGGTATAGATCTGCAGATTGGAGTAGAATGGGTGAATAAAGAGGAGAGAGAAAATAGACTAAAGTAAAGTTAAGAAACTTCGAAGTAGGATTTGTGTTCTATGTTTTGTGTTGGTTTGTGCATTTTGTTCAGTGTTACTGTTGTCTGTGTGGTAAATGTGGTTTGTTGGAAAGAACGGAGAGACAGCTGGTCTGTCTGCTGTTTGACTTAGAGAAAAATTGCTTGCGGGAATGCTCATCTCACTCTGAAGTCACACTAATAAATGAACTGCGCATGTGTGGAGTTCTAGGAGTTTACAGTTACACAGAACAAATATGCCACTCCCCTGCCTGCACTGAGCTGCTGTGACACGCAGACTTATACAGTGGGGAGAACAAGTATTTGATACACTGCCGATTTTGCAGGTTTTCCTACTGACAAAGCATGTAGAGGTCTGTAATTTTGATCATAGGTACACTTCAACTGTGAGAGACGGAATCTAAAACAAAAATCCAGAAAATCACATTGTATGATTTTTAAGTAATTCATTTGCATTTTATTGCATGACATAAATATAAGTATTTGATACATCAGAAAAGCATAACTTAATATTTGGTACAGAAACCTTTGTTTGCAATTACAGACATCATAGGTTTCCTGTAGGTCTTGACCAGGTTTGCACACACTGCAGCAGGGATTTTGGCCCACTCCTCCATACAGACCTTCTCCAGATCCTTCAGGTTTCGGGGCTGTCGCTGGGCAATACGGACTTTCAGCTCCCTCCAAAGATTTTCTATTGGGTTCAGGTCTGGAGACTGGCTAGGCCACTCCAGGACCTTGAGATGCTTCTTACGGAGCCACTCCTTAGTTGCCCTGGCTGTGTGTTTCGGGTCGTTGTCATGCGGGAAGACCCAGCCACGACCCATCTTCAATGCTCTTACTGAGGGAAGGAGGTTGTTAGCCAAGATCTCGCGATACATGGCCCCATCCATCCTCCCCTCAATATGGTGCAGTCGTCCTGTCCCCTTTGCAGAGAAGCATCCCCAAAGAATGATGTTTCCACCTCCATGCGTCACGGTTGGGATGGTTTTCTTGGGGTTGTACTCATCCTTCTTCTTCCTCCAAACACCGCGAGTGGAGTTTAGACCAAAAAGCTCTATTTTTGTCTCATCAGACCACATGACCTTCTCCCATTCCTCCTCTGGATCATCCAGATGGTCATTGGCAAACTTCAGACGGGCCTGGACATGCGCTGGCTTGAGCAGGGGGACCTTGCGTGCGCTGCAGGATTTTAATCCATGACGGCGTAGTGTGTTACTAATGGTTTTCTTTGAGACTGTGGTCCCAGCTCTCTTCAGGTCATTGACCAGGTCCTGCCGTGTAGTTCTGGGCTGATCCCTCACCTTCCTCATGATCATTGATGCCCCACGAGGTGAGATCTTGCATGGAACCCCAGACCGAGGGTGATTGACCGTCATCTTGAACTTCTTCAATTTTCTAATAATTGCGCCAACAGTTGTTGCCTTCTCACCAAGCTGCTTGCCTATTGTCCTGTAGCCCATCCCAGCCTTGTGCAGGTCTACAATTTTATCCCTGATGTCCTTACACAGCTCTCTGGTCTTGGCCATTGTGGAGAGGTTGGAGTCTGTTTGATTGAGTGTGTGGACAGGTGTCTTTTATACAGGTAACGAGTTCAAACAGGTGCAGTTAATACAGGTAATGATTGGAGAACAGGAGTGCTTCTTAAAGAAAAATTAACAGGTCTCTGAGAGACGGAATTCTTACTGGTTGGTAGGTGATCAAATACTTATGTCATGCAATAAAATGCAAATTAATTACTTAAAAATCATACAATGTGATTTTCTGGACATGCTTTGTAAGTAGGAAAACCTACAAAATCGTCAGTGTATCAAATACTTGTTCTCCCCACTGTATATACATATTTGCATGTGTAATACATAATTTGTGTCATATTCTTTCTGTATTAATTTTTTGAAGAATTATGTTTTCTGTTGTTGGGTACATGTGGGGACATCAGATGTTTTTCTTTTTTCTTTGACGCTTAGGGATATTGGGTCTAGGCAGGGACAGAGAGAATCCACGGGAGGGTCCGATGGGTCGACCAGCCTGAATGTGGACATTTTTTTATTGTATTTTGTTTTCTGAGGCTTTCACGTGTATTCGATTGCATCATAGCTTAAAATGCATTGATAAAGATTTATAAATTGATCTGGAGTACTTAGGTGATCGCCTGGAGCAGAGGGGCCGTGAGAGAATTTTCCTGTCTTGATTGATTGATGGATATTTGGAAACAAAGCTGCCAGACAGGTTTTTCGCTCTTACACTCCATAAAAATTTGTTCACACTCCATAAACTTGGTTTTGTTGCTAAAGTTACACAAGAAGCCTGATGTAATAAAAATTGTTATTTGTCATAATCCTATTCTTTTTGTTTTCGAGACTTAATTAGTCTCGAAGGGGGGAAATTTGTAGTATCTGAGCTTTTCATATTGTTGGTTAGATGAACTTTACTCTACTTTGCTGAAACATCTGGAAAGTGTTAATATAGGGGCCCCCTAAAACAGTGGAGATTCGGATATGTGGACGCCAGGGATTGGTCTATTCAAATCACGCCATCTTGTGTTACATGAAGCATAGGATATATATATCATGTTTTAACAAAAGGACAGGGAGAGCGATCATATTTGGGATTGGTTTCGTTGCTCTCCAGATTCTGCAGAGTCTGTAAATTGATGCTGAAATCTTTGATATAATAAACCTTTATAATCAAGTACAGTGTCAGCGGATTCCTTATCAACACATCATCGCAGCATCGTTGTTCGGACACCACACCGGTTGCTCAATGTGTAAAAAAACCTGGATTAATCCATTTAAATAATCAGTTTCCTTATCAATCAGTTTCCTTCAATCACCAGTCACCACCATAGACTGGGAGATCTGCTTCATAGGAAACAGATGTCCCATCTGAATGTGCAGAAATGATAGCCGCGTCTACAGTGCATTTGGAAAGTATTCAGACCCCTTGACTTTTTCCAAATTTTGCTACGTTACAGCCTTATTCTAAAATAGACTAAATTATTTGTTTCACTCATCAATCTACACACAATACACCATAATGACAAAGCGTAAACCGGTTTTTAGGTGTTTCTACAACTTGATTGGAGTCCACCTGTGGTAAATTCAATTGATTGGACATGATTTGGAAAGGCACACACCTGTCTATATAAGGTACCACAGTAGTTGACAGTGCATGTCAGAGCAAAAACCAAGCCATGAGGTTGAAGGAATTGTCCGTAAAGCTCCAAGACAGGATTGTGTCGAGGCACAGATCTGGGGAAGGGTACCAAAACATGTCTGCAGCATTGAAGGTCCCCAAGAACACAGTGGCCTCCATCATTCTTGATCCTTGATTAAAACCAGCTCCAGTGCGCTCAGGACCTCAGACTGGGGCGAAGGTTCACCTTCCAACAGGACAAGACCCTAAGCACACAGCCAAGACAATGCAAGAGTGGCTTCGGGACAAGTCTCTGAATGTCCATGAGTGGCCCAGCCAGAGCCCAGACTTGAACTCGATCGAACATCTCTGGAGAGACCTGAAATAGCTGTGCAGCGACGCTCCCCATCCAACCTGACAGAGCTAGAGAGGATCTGCAGAGAAGAATGGGAGAAACCCCAAATACAGGTGTGCCATGCTTGTAGTGTCATACCCAAGAAGACTTGAGGCTGTAATAGTAGTACTGAGTAAAGGGTCTGTATACTTATGTAAATGTGATATTTTCGTTTTTTATTTATAATATATTTGCAAAGATTTATAAAAACTTGTTTTTGCTTTTTCATTATGGGATATTGTGTGTAGATTGATGAGGAAGAAGAAAAAACTATTGAATCCATTTTAGAATAAGGCTGTAACGTAACAACATGTGGAAAACGTCAAGGGGTCTGAATACTTTCCAAATGCACTTTAATCTTCTGTTTGCTATTCAGGAAATGAAAACAGAACTGACTGACCCAGGCCTGCATCTAACAGTCTAGGCCTTTAGAATAACACCATGCAGGTTATTGTTTTACAGCAATAGTTACTTTGTGGTTTTCCTTCACTAGACATGTTGAAGGCAGGCAGGTAGCGTTGCCTGTACCTGGTGAGCTGTCCTCTAAGATGGCGCTGGCTCTGACACTCCACATTACTGGGAGCAGTGTGATGATGGAGGTAATGGCTGTAAAATGCACTATCTGGGACAGCACAGATCGTCACGAGTGAGATGTCAACATGCCTGGCTGTCACTCGCTTAGTATCATATAGGAAGAGACAGAGATGTATTGTCTATTTATTTAGGTCTGATTTTGCATGATCAAATATAGTTTCAGTGGTTTCTTTAGTTAAAGTAAACAGGAAGGAAGAGAAGTACCTGATGGAGGTACGCAGCTTCCCTTTGTGAAGACGAAACAACAATGCACCTGACATGTTTCATAAACGGAGGTGGCAGGTTACCTGTTCTACATTTAAATGATGTGATGTCTCAAGCTCAAGAAATGTGTGAAACATGCCTCATGTACAGTCACTTTCTATTTTTTAACCGTGCTCAATCTGTAAACGCAACTTCCTGCACATGTTGCAGTGAGAGTAGGTTAAAGTTAATAGTCGATTACAGAGTTCATTAAAATATTGTAATGTACCGAGTCGACCCCTAAATCTGAGCCAGATCGTCAGTGCCCATTTGAATAAGACATACAGCTAATCCCCACGACCCTGTTTTGATGTTGACTGTAGATCACCATCATTATGCTTATTGACGTCACATGATCCACCACATCAGACAGTGTCTCCTCTGCCCGGCCTATTAAAGAAGACGGCCATTTCCAAACACACAAGGTGCGTCCCAAATGGCACCATATTCCCTATATAGTGCACTACTTTTGACCAGGGTCCGTAGTAGGGCTCTGGTCAAAAGTGGTGCACTATGTAGTGAATAGGGTACCGTTTAGGACTTAGGAGGGGCCCGCTGTATTAATAGTACACCTGTAGCTTTTCTTTTTTACAGGAACAAGATAACATGACTAAAGGATGCATCCTCTTCCACATACAACACTCATACAACACTCATACAACATCCACAAACCCAAACATCAACAGCATTAACATAAACTGCAGCTTGTCAAGTGTAAAAAGTAATGCGTGCTTGACAATTTCTTTCTCCTGGTTTCTTCCTTGCACCGACAGTAGAGCAAAGAACAGAACACACAGGAACAGGTTGTCTGAGACCGTCAGCACTAAAAACATGGACTGTCTGTGTGAACTGAATGCGAACACTGTCTGGAATGTTTCTGTTGCCTGCCTGCTTTTTTGTTAACAAGCCAAGGGAGAATCAGCGGAGAGACTTCACCCATAGCAGCGAAACCAGAGGAGCAAAACCCCCAAATGCCCCCAGGCAAAACCAATCTGCACAAAGAATAGACCAGCACTCTGCCTTTTCAGACTCAGTGAGGCAGTGTATTTTGTGATTAATGAGATATGACTACTTTTGTTGAGGGAACCTTTTATACTGTAGCCTTCCCATTCACTGACACTCTACGTCCCAAATGGCACCCTCTTCCCTTTATAGTGCCCTATGGGCCCTGGTCAAAAGAAGTGGAACGCACACACCGAGCATGGAGTGTTATCTCAGTCAGAGATTAGGGTTGTAGGGTTTAGCAGGTGAACATCGATGCCTGCCTCTATAGAGGGAAGTGTTCATGTAATATTGTGGCAGGTGCTAAAAATAGCACGCCTCTTACTATGTCAGACTGAGTTGTTCTCCAGGGCTTGGAGTAAAGGATCAGGTTGGCAGGGTTTGTGAATTATTATGCAACGTTTAAGGGTCGGTTTCCTGGACACAGATTATGCTTAGTCTTGGATTAAAAACCATGTTCAATGGACAACCCCATTGAAAATGATTTTTTGTCTAGTTCCAGGCTTAATCTGTGTCCGGGAAACAGGCCCTACAACATGTTGCTGGGTTTTATACTACACAGGAAGTATTCCTACTAGATATATTTCATAATGCCATAATGACATTTTTTAAATACTACAGTTGAAATATAATATAGGGGCGGCAGGTAGCTTAGTGGGTAAGAGCGTTGTGCCAGTAACCGAAAGGTCGCTGTTTCTAATCCCAGAGCCGACTAGGTGAAAAATCTGTCGATGTGCCCTTGAGCAAGGCACTTAACCCTAATTGCTCCTGTAAGTCGCTCTGGATAAGAGCGTCTGCTAAATGACTAAAAATAAATAAAAATAAAATAAAAATACAATAAGGTCAGAGGGGGTGTGGTATATGTCCAATATACCATGGCTAAGGGCTGTTCTTATGTACGACGCAACGCGGAGTGCCTGCATACAGCCCTTAGCTGTGGTATGTTGACAATATACCTCAAACCCCCAAGGTGCCTTATTGCTATTATTAACTGGTTACCAATGTAATTAGAGCAGTACAAATAAATGTTTGTCATACAGGTGGTATACCACAGCTTTCATCCAATCAGCATTCAGGGCTCGAACCACCCAGTTTATAATATGTAATAATGTGTGCAAAATAAAACCTCTGGATTCATTCAGCTATATACTGTAACATTGGACCATGCAAGCTATGCAATTGACAACAACTTTCCTGCAAATATCAAACATATCAAATATTATGCATTGTGCATTAGCCTATGCATTAAGCATTGATTGGGGGTTTAATTAAATATTATTATTTTTATCCCCTTAGGGGCAATTAATGGGATTAGTTAGTTATATAATCTTACTAGCTATTTACCCTAAACCACCCTCATGTATATAAACTGCACACATGAGCACTATAAGAGGTCAAGGAAGTCACGTGAGTCGCGACCCCTGCAGCTGTGCGCAAGGAAAGTTTTGAGAGGGTGGCAACTGGCCAGTTGTGTTTGATCTACTTTTACAGTAGATCAAACACGCATACTAGCTGTCTGCAGAGCTGTCCAAAACGCCTCCTAATAGTCCAAGTAGTCCATGACAAGATATGATTTAGGAATACCTTTTAAAGTCTTACAGTGGAGTCTGGATCACTTGGTGGATACTGGATAGAAAACATTCCCTCTGAGCAAAAGTCCACCTGCGTAATTTGGATTAATGGATTAATGTCTTTAGCGCAAAAAACAATACTCGCTGCTTTTTGGGTGGTTCGAGGGGGTGACCACCACCACCATCTCTTGACTGACACGTTGTGGAGGAATGAGTGATGCCGGAGAGAGGATGTACCATCTGGAGTCTGGTGGTACTGTCGGTGTTGGAGATGGGGCTCGGTGCATCCAGCATCGCCCTCGGGGTGGTCGGCATCATCCGAGTCCGGTCGGTTCACAAGCTGCAGCTGGGGGATGCCTCCCCTATATGGAGCGGAGTGTGTGTAAGTCAAATCATTCACTTTTGCAGTATTATTAGCTCTATGGTTAATAGGAATGGGAGGGTATAACTTTTTATTTCCCCCCAGTTTCTCATCTGTGGACTATGTGGGATGGTGTGTGCAAAGAAGAGGTCAGGCTTGATTGTAAGTTGATTTTAATACAATATATTTAACATGGGTACACTCTTAGAAAAAAAGGTGCTATCTACAACCTAAATGGGTTCTTTGGCTGTCCCCATAGGATAACCATTTGAATAACCTTTTTTGGTTTCAGGGAGAACCTTTTAGGTTCCAGGTATAATCCTTTCCACAGAGGGTTCTACCTGGAACCCTAAAGGGTTCTACCTGGAACCCAAAATGTTTATCCTATGGGGACAGCCAAAGAACCATTTTGGAACCCTTTTTTTGAACATTCAGTGCATTGTTGGGGTTAGAGCTTGCCAGGGTTAGAGCTTGCAAGAAAGGCATTTCACTGTACTTGTGCATGTGACATTAAAACTCTAAACTTGAAACACCCAGGGCCGGCTCCAGGCATAAGCGACATAAGCGGTTGCTTAGGGCCCGAGGCTGCTGTTATGTCAGTCACTGACAGTCACTCAGTTGGCCATGTCAGCTAACCATTTTTAGATTGCTAAATTAGTCTAGCCAGCCATCTAAACTTGTAGTAATCATGGCCGAGTACCGACCAGGCATGCAGGGCACGTGCTCAGAGGCCCTGACGTCCAGAGGGCCCCTCATTGATTTTGTTAGTCACTCTCATTCAGATATCATTAACATGGCATAAGTCATGGCAAAATGTGTAGAATTGTAGGAAATTAGCTTTAAAACTGCAAAAATGTCTCTCCACCCCATGGCAAAATGTGTAGAATTGTAGGAAATTAGCTTTAAAACTGCAAAAATGTCTCTCCACCCCATGGCAAAATGTGTAGAATTGTAGGAAATTAGCTTTAAAACTGCAAAAATGTCTCTCCACCCCATGGCAAAATGTGTAGAATTGCAGGAAATTTTCTTTAAAACTACAACAATTTCTCTTCACCCCATGGCAAAATTTGTAGTAGTAGTAGTAGTAATTTAGCAGACGCTCTTATCCAGAGCCACATACAATTAGCACATTCATCTTAAGATAGCTGTCGAAGCTGGCCGCGACCGGGAGACCCATGGGGCGGCGCACAATTGGCCCAGCGTCGTCCAGGGTAGGGGAGGGAATGGCCGGCAGGGATGTAGCGCAGTTGGTAGAGCATGGCGTTTGCAACGCCAGGGTTGTGGGTTTGATTCCCATGAAGAAAAAAATAAAATAATAATGTATGCACTAACTGTAAGTCGCTCTGGATAAGAGCGTCTGCTAAATGACTAAAATGTAAATGTAAATGTAGGTGGGACAACCACATATCTCAGTCATAGTAAGGACATTTATTTTTCTGTGATTCTATCTCTCTCTCCCTCCCTCTCTCTCTCTCCAGATGATCCTGTTTTCAGCCTGCTGTATCTGTGGGCTGATCAGTGGGATCCTAAACTTCCAGTTTGTGCGTGTGGTGGCAAAGCGTCCCGATGCCCTGCCGTCCCTCTACCTGGCCATCATGGTGCTGGCCTGCCTGGGCATCGGAGTGTCCATCCTGTTTACCTGGCTCACCTGTCGTCTGGCCAGCAGCGAACAGCAGAGGATGTACCTGGAGAGAGAGCTGTCCCTGTACCACTCCCATGAGATGAGTGAAAAGGTGAGCTCAGATAAAAATTAAAAAATGGAAAACTCAATAATGTTATATAATTGGAAATAAAATAGTGACATTTCAGTCAGACAGAGTGAATGGCCTGTCATTTCTGTCACTATGTGTTTCTAAAGCAGTGGTTTCCCAACTCCGGTCCTCCAGTACCCCCAACGATACACATTATTATTGTATCCCGGACAAGCACACCTGATTCAACTTGTCAACTAATCATCAAGCCCTCAATAAGTTGAATCAGGTATGTTTGTCCAGGGCTACAACAAAAATGTGTACTGTTGGAGCTACTCGAGGATCGGAGTTGAGAACCCCTGTTCTAAAGAGAGATATGAATGCACCACAGGAGGTTGGTGCAACCTTACTTGGGGAGGACGGGCTCATGGTAATGACTGGAGCAGAATTAGTGGAATGGTATCAAGTACATGGTTTCCAGGTGTTTGATGCCATTCCATTTGCTCCGTTCCAGCCATTATTATGAGCCGTCCTCCCCTCAGCAGCCTCCACTGGAATGCACCTATTTTTAGTCGCTCTTCATAAGTGTCTGCTAACTAAAATGACAAAAAAGTCATAATTGTGAACCTCATATAACCCCACTGTACTGTTCTTTATTCCAGGAGTTTGCTGAGAGATCTGAAAGAGCAGCCAGCATCCCCCAGATCTCCTTCAATGGAAAGTCCTCACCTCCATTATCATTAGGCTAAAGCCCAGCTGTGTTACTGTATTCAAAGCAACTTGGAGACAATGTTGGTTCCATACAACCCCAACGGTTGCAGGGGACGTGATCTCTTGCACTTAACTGATACACAAAGGAATCAACTTAATCAACGGAAGTTACGGCAACGCTATGAGAAGGCGCTGTGAGATTTGACAATCGGCTCACCAATGACGATGGAGGCTGAATGATGCACCTGGATAGTCCCCAGACAGGGCTTTGGAGAACATGGAAACAGCAGGTAAAGGGGACAAAGCTATGGCACCTCCAAAGGCTCAAAAAGAACAACTAAAACAATTGAGATTGTCAGTGTTAAGACATTGAGAGACATTACTGCTTCTGAGTTTGACTGGTCATAGAGATCATGTCATACGGTGGATGTTGTTTCCAGTACTATTATTAATTTTAATTATTATTTATGTATTTATTATTTAAATATGTTATTGTTTATTCATAAGCATGCAAATATAATAATGTCCCATCTGTGACATGGTTTTACAATTTAGAGAATTATAATGAATTAAAGGTTTAATGATGGTGATGATGAATGATGATGATGATGATGGATGACAACGATGATGATGGATGATGAAGACTTCGATGGATGATGATGAATGATGATGATGATGATGATGATGGATGACATCGATGATGATGGATGACGACTTCGATGAATGATGATGAATGATAATGATGATGATGATGATGATGGATGACAACGATGATGATGGATGACGACTTCGATGGATGATGATGAATGATGATGATGATGATGATGATGATGGATGACAACGATGATGATGGATGACGACTTCGATGAATGATGATGAATGATAATGATGATGATGATGATGATGGATGACAACGATGATGATGGATGACGACTTCGATGGATGATGATGAATGATGATGATGATGGTGATGATTTTGATGACTTTATTGTATCCAGTAGGAAATTAATTCTAAATGCATTAGTATATTTTGCAGCAGACCACCACCAGTAGTAGGCAGTAGTGATAGTTATATTTTCCCCACTAGAGGGAGCACTCCATCTCCTTTTAACTTAGGTGTCCCAAATGGCACCCTATTCCCTATATAGTGCACTACTTTTGACCAGAGTCCTATGGACAAAGGTAGTGCACTATATAGGGAATAGGGACTCAGACGATGATTCTTGTAGTAGAACGTTTAAACAGCATAATAAATCTGGAACGTTATGGATACATGAGTGTTGCAGTTTGTGTATCCCTTAACCTGAAAATATCGAGTCCTATTTATGGGAATGCTGTCCAGAGAAGTTAAGCAGAGTCTGGACGGACGAGGAAAGACATTCATGTATTCTCTAACCGACTCCCTCATCCCTTGTAAAGTAAGAATACAGATGATGGGTACGTCCCAAATGGCACCCTATTCCATACACAGTGCACTACTTTTGACCAGAGCCCATAGGGAGGATGCCATTTGGGACACAGGAAGACTGTATCCCGGGGAGTTGTGAGAACCACCAGAACTTCCTGTAAAGTGAAACCTCGTCCTTCCAAGGCCACCCCTGCTCTCATGCGGACATTGGACAGGGTGAAACCTTCCAAACAAAGCTCCCCTGAAGGTCCTCACCCAGCTCTGTCTGTCCTATAAATCTGTTGCCACGGTGAACCAGGTGGAGGTGTGGGAGACAAACTGACTGACTGCTATATTTTTCTCCTTTCCCTTTTTTTTGGAAAAACTTCCAAATACTGTTTCACCTGGCTCTAGTCCCGGACGACTGGCTGACTGGCTGGCTGACTGGCTGACTGACTGGCTGACTGACTGGCTGACTGGCTGGCTGACTGACTGGCTGGCTGACTGGCTGACTGAATTACTGACTGGCTGACTGGCTGGCTGACTGGCTGACTGACTGGCTGACTGGCTGACTGGCTGGCTGGCTGACTGGCTGACTGGCTGGCTGACTAACTGGCTGGCTGACTGACTGACTGGCAGACTGGCTGACTGGCAGACTGGCAGACTGGCTGACTGGCTGGCTGGCTGGCTAACTGACTGACTGACTGGCTGACTGACTGACTGACTGACTGGCTGACTGGCTGACTGGCTGACTGACTAACATACTGGCTGACTGGCTGGCTGACTGGCTGGCTGGCTGGCTGACTGGCAGACTGACTGGCTGACTGGCTGACTGACTAACTGACTGACTGGCAGACTGACTGGCTGACTGACTGACTGGCTGGCTGGCTGGATGGCTGACTGGCTGACTGGCTGGCTGACTAACTGGCTGGCTGACTGGCTGACTGACTGGCTGGCTGGCTGGATGGCTGACTGGCTGACTGGCTGGCTGACTAACTGGCTGGCTGACTGACTGACTGACTGACTAACTGACTGGCTGGCTGGCTGGCTGCCAATAATAACTTATTCTATTATTCCATTGTATTTTTCTTTCCTTCAGGAGAGACTTTAGGGTTCTTTCCTTCAGGAGAGACTTTAGGGTTATTTCCTTCAGGAGAGACTTTAGGGTTCTTTCCTTCAGGAGAGACTTTAGGGTTATTTCCTTCAGGAGAGACTTTAGGGTTATTTCCTTCAGGAGAGACTTTAGGGTTATTTCCTTCAGGAGAGACTTTAGGGTTATTTCCTTCAGGAGAGACTTTAGGGTTATTTCTTTCAGGAGAGACTTTAGGGTTCTTTCCTTCAGGAGAGACTTTAGGGTTCTTTCCTTCAGGAGAGACTTTAGGGTTATTTCCTTCAGGAGAGACTTTAGGGTTCTTTCCTTCAGGAGAGACTTTAGGGGAAGCGCTCAGAGACAGACATATGCCATCTTTTATGTTTCCAGGGAATGTTGAGTGAGTACTACAGTGATGGATCAGTGGATGTGTCCAAATGGCACCCTATTCCCTTTATAGTGCACTACTTTTGACCAGGGCCCATAGGGCATATATAGTGAATAGTGTGCCATTTGAGATGCACACGATATTGCCCCGGTGGAGAGGTCCGTACTGTACTGTACTTTAGTTACCTGTGTTGATACTGTACTGCAGCTGAATCACCACAGTTGTCTGCTATCTGGTTAAAAAGTGAGAATGACAGAAAAAGACTCAGTCAGTGATGGGCAGCTCCAGATATGTAGCTACACCAAACCATTTCCTTCAGCAGCACAGATACAGAGTGTCTGTCTCAATGGCACCCTGTTCCCTCTATCAGAACATTATGGGCCCTGGTCAAAAGTCTAATCAAATCAAATGTTATTCCTCACATGTTTGTTAAACAGCAGGTGTGGACTATCAGTGAAATCAACTGAAGGGCCCTTCCCAACCATGCAGAGAGAAAGACAATAGTAGTGCACTATACAGGGAATAGGGTGCTATTTGGGATGTAGACAAGGTGATGTTCCCCCACCACTGCTAATTCATCTCTGTCTGTCTGTCTGTCTGTCTGTCTGTCTGTCTGTCTGTCTGTCTGTCTGTCTGTCTGTCTGTCTGTCTGTCTGTCTGTCTGTCTGCCTGCCTGCCTGCCTGCCTGCCTGCCTCTGTCTGTCTGCCCCTGTCTCTGTCTGTCTGCCTCTGTGTGTGTGTGTCTCTCTGTCTGTCTGTCTGCCTGCCTGTCTGTCTGTGTGTCTATTTGTCTGTCTGCCTCTGTATGTGTGTCTGTCTGCCTGCCTGTCTCGGAAGGGAGTGTCTGAAGATATATGACTGAAGGTTAATCCTGGAGCCACAGAAAGAATCAGCCCCCACAATATTTGGGAGGTGATTTGTATACAGAGCAGACTGAGGCTGTGTCCCAAATGGCACCCTATTCCCTACATAGTGCATGGTGCCCTATGGGCCCTGGTTAAAGGTAGTGCACTATAAAGGGAATAGGGTGCCATTTGGGACGCATCCTGAGTGTGTGTGCGGGTGCACTGAATATCACTGTAGATTTGTTTAGGTGAACAACAGACATCCCACAGGTTCAGCCAGAAGTGTTCTGTGATCACACGGTCTCATTTTACACCCAGTGCTTGATTTGGACTGAAATACGGGCAGGTACTCATTTTGGGTGCTGGTACCGTTTATATTTAGGTGCGGGAACCCTCAATACTTTTGAGGTAATATTCTATACGATGTGCAGGAACTCAAGCAAAGCAGAAGAACATTTGAGGTGCCTGTACTCAGTTCCGGTGAGCTCCTGCCCAAGTCAAATACTGTTTACATCTGATATTTAATTCTATCATCACTTATGTACTGTACTGGATGTATATGTGGCATCATGTTGATTATATAACTCCATTATGAAGTGGTCATGTTCTTTATCCTTTGGCTAATATTGTACCATTGACTGTAGTAGTTGTTCAGTTGTGTGAGAGCAAACAGGAGATTTTAGACTGGGAATTAGACTGCAGTACACTGTCAATCCAAGGGGTGGAACTATCGTATTGTGGGTAAAACTATTTCCATCCAACAACACGAGCTGCCCTTAATATACACAGATGAACTGGGCTGTTCCATTGTATACCACAGGGATTGATGAGGTTTGACTGAGAAAGAGTCTAACCCTTCATGACTTGTAGTCCTTGATAAGGGCAGGGATTGATGGGGTTTGACTGAGAAAGAGTCTAACCCTTCATGACTTGTAGTCCTTGATAAGGGCAGGGATTGATGGGGTTTGACTGAGAAAGAGTCTAACCCTTCATGACTTGTAGTCCTTGATAAGGGAAGAGATTATTCATAAAGTAAACGCATGTATGTTGTGGTGTCAAAAGACAAGGAATTGATCGGGACATGCATTGTGTGTTCATGTCTATTCAGTCTGAACGAGCTCTTTATGTCTGTGTTGATACAAAGAGGTGAAAGCCATGAGAACATTATCCCGTATCTAATACCATGTTAATCTGTACTGTCCTTCCATATTATTTCCTCTGTTGTCCTTTCTCTTCTAGTAATCCACTGCCTCTCCATTTGCTCCCTGTAAGAAGTTTGAATCTGCAAACTCATAGAGATTAATGGTTCTTTATAATCTTTTGGAATTTGTGTCTAGACAAAACTACATTTCCACTACAGTTCACTTCAGCCAGCCTGGAAAGGAGAACGTTGGCAGGGAGTGTAGTTCTGGTTTAAAGGGGCAATCTGGGATTGGTACATCCGTTTTTGGATGTTTAAATTAATGATGTATAATCTCTGTTGTTTGAATCGCAGATTTTCCATTTAAGGGGCCTGTTTTATGAGTCCACTAACGTAGCCTGTAACTAACTTCTTGAAAATGTGCCAAAAAAGTATGTTCCTCCAAAACCCCTATCAATCCAATAACACACCCATGACATTGCAGGTAGACATGATTCAGAGGTGTTCTGGTGTGCGTCCCAAATGGCACCCTGTTCCCCATATAGTGCACTACTTTTGACAAGAGCCTTATGGGTCCTGGTCAAAGGTAGTGCACTATATAGGGAACAGGATTCTATGGGTCCTGGTCAAAAGTAGTGTAGTATATAGGGAATATGGTGCCTTTTGGGACACAGACCTGTTGTATACAGAGGGGCTCTGCTTGTTAGTGTGTGTAACTGGAGCCCTTGGCCCCGCGGAGCCTGATCACCGTCTTTGAGCTTGAGTTTCAGAGGCTAATGTGTCTAAGAGACATCCACAAATCACAGTTCTGAACAGAAGCATTCTTCTGTCCTCTGGGGTATACAGGACTTCAACTTGTTCCCCTCTGTGATATATGCTGAGGCCAAGAAGTTATGCAGCTATTAATTTATTAGCCCCTTGATTTATGTACACTATAAAAGCACCAGTGGTGTCTGCCCCATCCCCCATCCCTCCATCACTCCATCCCTCCCCACTCCTCCTCTATGTACACTATAAAAGCATCAGTAGTGTCTGCTCCATCACCCATCCCTCCATCACTCCATCACTCCCCACTCCTCCTCTATGTACACTATAAAAGCATCAGTAGTGTCTGCTCCATCACCCATCCCTCCATCACTCCATCACTCCCCACTCCTCCTCTATGTACACTATAAAAGCATCAGTAGTGTCTGCTCCATCACCCATCCCTCCATCACTCCATCCCTCCCCACTCCTCCTCTATGTACACTATAAAAGCATCAGTAGTGTCTGCTCCATCACCCATCCCTCCATCACTCCATCCCTCCCCACTCCTCCTCTGTGTACACTATAAAAGCATCAGTAGTGTCTGCTCCATCACTCCATCCCTCCATCTCTCTATCCCTCCATCACTCCATCACTCCCCACTCCTCCTCTGAGTACACTCTAATAATTTGGTGACAGACGATGTGAAGGCTGAGAAAGTTTAACAATTAGACTAAATCAAAACAAACATGGGTTTACGGTTTCTTGGCCCGCAGTTCATGTGTCACTCTGGTAGTTGAGTACTGTGGAAGGTAATGGATGAATGTTGAGACCAGCGCATGGAAGCAGACCTCTAAAAGAGCAGAGTATAACACTGCCTCCATGGAGGGAGATAGATTACTGAAGAGGCCGTGTACTGTGCACTATGTGTCTCAAATGGCACCCTATTCCCTGTTTAGGGCACTACTTTTGACCAGAGCCTATAGGGATCTGAAGTGCCCTATATAGGGGATATAGAGTGCCATTTGGAATGCGGCCTCTAGATGGTGTTTTTCTACAGTCATGGTTTCATTGAGTCACTTGTTGATCTGTCCTGAAACCAGCCTCTCATCAACTCCTCATCAATCAGTCAGCTGTTATATACCAAAGACACTCCTTCAGACCAAGAACAATTAAGAGAACATTTCAATTCCCTTAGTGTAACATGTAAATAAATTAGCATTTCGTACAGTGCCATAAAATTACAATAAATATTTGCCACTTATAATAATGAGTAGTACTAATAATGAGTATTAATAATATTGAGTATTAATAATATTGAGTATTAGTAATATTTAGTATTAATAATAATGAGTATGAATAATAATGGGTATTACTAATAATGAGTCTTAATAATAATGAGTATTACTACACCACTATGTACAAGAGTTAGAACATACAGTAGTATAAGAGGTGGTCATACTTTTGGCAAGAGGTGCCTCTCTCTCCCTCTCTTCTCTCTCCCTCTCTTCTCTCTCTCTCTCTCTCTCCAGGACCACCGCTGGGAATGGTGAAAATCTGCCGCTCCAGCTCTGTGACTCATTGCAGGGAGAGGAAATGTGAAGTGTTTGTGAGTCTGTTTGGGAGTGATCGCTGTGGTTTGCTGGGTCATATCCACATCCTTGGACACACTGTGTTTCTTTCACTGTCACTTTTTCCACCAGCCAGCCACATGTACATCACTTTAAAGCGATTCCCTCACAGCATGGCCCTTTGATAAGGCGGAGGAGACTCTAACAGCAGGCTCTAGACAGGGGTGGGCAAACGTTTTGGCTCGAGGGCCACATCAGGATTTTGAAATTCAACTGAGGGCCGCACATATTTGTTTGTCGAAATCAATTTGCGGGCCAGAAAAAAAGGCAGTTATGTGATAATATATACGTCCATTATAATTTCCAAATACTTCCTGTCTAGTTTTAGACGTTCAAGTGTGGCCTGGAGTGTGTGTTTTCTTTCTCCCAAAAGAAGATTTTTCACACAAAAACCTCAACCCTCCGTGGGCCAGATTGAATGGGATCGTGGGCCGGACAGATTTTGCTGAGGTATCAACCTCGACTTTCTCAGTTCCACTGGTAATGTAAGAACCAGAGGGATGTTTAGCTGGAGGAGGAGGAGAGCAACGGGTCAATACTACTGACACAGTAAGGATATATGAACACTAATGATTCATGCCCTGTGTTATTCAAGAATCTAGTGCAATATTTGCTGATACTGAAAATGATTTTGTGTTTTGAGCGATTCATGCTAATTAATATCAAATTGCAGTCAGGGGTGTGTGTGTGTGTTTGTGTGTGTTAGGGGTTTGGGGTTAAGGTTAGGGTTAAAGGTTAGGGAAAGTAGGATTTTGAATGGGAATCAATTGTTTGGTCCCCACAAGGATAGTTAAACAAACGTGTTTGTGTGTCTCCACTTTCCGCACCAGAAACTAGCTAGTTTTGTTAGTTCATTATGATGAGGACAGTAGACTAATGTATGTTTTGTTAGGTCATTATGATGAGGACAGTAGACTAATGTATGTTTTGTTAGGTCATAATGATGAGGACAGTAGACTAATGTATGTTTTGTTAGGTCATAATGATGAGGACAGTAGACTAATGTATGTTTTGTTAGGTCATAATGATGAGGACAGTAGACTAATGTATGTTTTGTTAGGTCATAATGATGAGGACAGTAGACTAATGTATGTTTTGTTAGGTCATAATGATGAGGACAGTAGACTAATGTATGTTTTGTTAGGTCGTAATGATGAGGACAGTAGACTAATGTATGTTTTGTTAGGTCGTAATGATGAGGACAGTAGACTAATGTATGTTTTGTTAGGTCATAATGATGAGGACAGTAGACTAATGTATGTTTTGTTAGGTCGTAATGATGAGGACAGTAGACTAATGTATGTTTTGTTAGGTCATAATGATGAGGACAGTAGACTAATGTATGTTTTGTTAGGTCCTAATGATGAGGACAGTAGACTAATGTATGTTTTGTTAGGTCATAATGATGAGGACAGTAGACTAATGTATGTTTTGTTAGGTCATAATGATGAGGACAGTAGAGTAATGTATGTTTTGTTAGGTCATAATGATGAGGACAGTAGACTAATGTATGTTTTGTTAGGTCATAATGATGAGGACAGTAGACTAATGTATGTTTTGTTAGGTCATAATGATGAGGACGGTAGACTAATGTATGTTTTGTTAGGTCATAATGATGAGGACGGTAGACTAATGTATGTTTTGTTAGGTCATAATGATGAGGACGGTAGACTAATGTAAGTTTTGTTAGGTCATAATGATGAGGACAGTAGACTAATGTATGTTTTGTTAAGTCATAATGATGAGGACAGTAGACTAATGTATGTTTTGTTAAGTCATAATGATGAGGACAGTAGACTAATGTATGTTTTGTTAGGTCATAATGATGAGGACAGTAGACAAATGTATGTTTTGTTAGGTCATAATGATGAGGACGGTAGACTAATGTATGTTTTGTTAGGTCATAATGATGAGGACAGTAGACTAATGTATGTTTTGTTAGGTCATAATGATGAGGATGGTAGATTAATGTATGTTTTGTTAGGTCATAATGATGAGGATGGTAGATTAATGTATGTTTTGTTAGGTCATAATGATGAGGACGGTAGATTAATGTATGTTTTGTTAGGTCATAATGATGAGGACGGTAGACTAATGTATGTTTTGTTAGGTCATAATGATGAGGACAGTAGACTAATTTATGTTTTGTTAGGTCATAATGATGAGGACAGTAGACTAATGTATGTTTTGTTAGGTCGTAATGATGAGGACAGTAGACTAATGTATGTTTTGTTAGGTCATAATGATGAGGACAGTAGACTAATGTATGTTTTGTTAGGTCCTAATGATGAGGACAGTAGACTAATGTATGTTTTGTTAGGTCATAATGATGAGGACAGTAGACTAATGTATGTTTTGTTAGGTCATAATGATGAGGACAGTAGACTAATGTATGTTTTGTTAGGTCATAATGATGAGGACAGTAGACTAATGTATGTTTTGTTAGGTCGTAATGATGAGGACAGTAGACTAATGTATGTTTTGTTAGGTCATAATGATGAGGACAGTAGACTAATGTATGTTTTGTTAGGTCCTAATGATGAGGACAGTAGACTAATGTATGTTTTGTTAGGTCATAATGATGAGGAGAGTAGACTAATGTATGTTTTGTTAGGTCATAATGATGAGGACAGTAGACTAATGTATGTTTTGTTAGGTCGTAATGATGAGGACAGTAGACTAATGTATGTTTTGTTAGGTCATAATGATGAGGACAGTAGACTAATGTATGTTTTGTTAGGTCCTAATGATGAGGACAGTAGACTAATGTATGTTTTGTTAGGTCATAATAATGAGGACAGTAGACTAATGTATGTTTTGTTAGGTCATAATGATGAGGACAGTAGACTAATGTATGTTTTGTTAGGTCGTAATGATGAGGACAGTAGACTAATGTATGTTTTGTTAGGTCATAATGATGAGGACAGTAGACTAATGTATGTTTTGTTAGGTCATAATGATGAGGACAGTAGACTAATGTATGTTTTGTTAGATCATAATGATGAGGACGGTAGACTAATGTATGTTTTGTTAGGTCATAATGATGAGGACGGTAGACTAATGTATGTTTTGTTAGGTCATAATGATGAGGACAGTAGACTAATGTATGTTTTGTTAGGTCATAATGATGAGGACAGTAGACTAATGTATGTTTTGTTAGGTCATAATGATGAGGACAGTAGACTAATGTATGTTTTGTTAGGTCATAATGATGAGGACAGTAGACTAATGTATGTTTTGTTAGATCATAATGATGAGGACAGTAGACTAATGTATGTTTTGTTAGGTCATAATGATGAGGATGGTAGATTAATGTATGTTTTGTTAGGTCATAATGATGAGGACGGTAGATTAATGTATGTTTTGTTAGGTCATAATGATGAGGACGGTAGACTAATGTATGTTTTGTTAGGTCATAATGATGAGGACAGTAGACTAATGTATGTTTTGTTAGGTCATAATGATGAGGACAGTAGACTAATGTATGTTTTGTTAGGTCATAATGATGAGGACAGTAGACTAATGTATGTTTTGTTAGGTCATAATGATGAGGACAGTAGACTAATGTATGTTTTGTTAGGTCCTAATGATGAGGACAGTAGACTAATGTATGTTTTGTTAGGTCATAATGATGAGGACAGTAGACTAATGTATGTTTTGTTAGGTCCTAATGATGAGGACAGTAGACTAATGTATGTTTTGTTAGGTCATAATGATGAGGACAGTAGACTAATGTATGTTTTGTTAGGTCATAATGATGAGGACAGTAGAGTAATGTATGTTTTGTTAGGTCATAATGATGAGGACAGTAGACTAATGTATGTTTTGTTAGGTCATAATGATGAGGACAGTAGACTAATGTATGTTTTGTTAGGTCATAATGATGAGGACGGTAGACTAATGTATGTTTTGTTAGGTCATAATGATGAGGACGGTAGACTAATGTATGTTTTGTTAGGTCATAATGATGAGGACGGTAGACTAATGTATGTTTTGTTAGGTCATAATGATGAGGACAGTAGACTAATGTATGTTTTGTTAAGTCATAATGATGAGGACAGTAGACTAATGTATGTTTTGTTAAGTCATAATGATGAGGACAGTAGACTAATGTATGTTTTGTTAGGTCATAATGATGAGGACAGTAGACAAATGTATGTTTTGTTAGGTCATAATGATGAGGACGGTAGACTAATGTATGTTTTGTTAGGTCATAATGATGAGGACAGTAGACTAATGTATGTTTTGTTAGGTCATAATGATGAGGATGGTAGATTAATGTATGTTTTGTTAGGTCATAATGATGAGGATGGTAGATTAATGTATGTTTTGTTAGGTCATAATGATGAGGACGGTAGATTAATGTATGTTTTGTTAGGTCATAATGATGAGGACGGTAGACTAATGTATGTTTTGTTAGGTCATAATGATGAGGACAGTAGACTAATTTATGTTTTGTTAGGTCATAATGATGAGGACAGTAGACTAATGTATGTTTTGTTAGGTCGTAATGATGAGGACAGTAGACTAATGTATGTTTTGTTAGGTCATAATGATGAGGACAGTAGACTAATGTATGTTTTGTTAGGTCCTAATGATGAGGACAGTAGACTAATGTATGTTTTGTTAGGTCATAATGATGAGGACAGTAGACTAATGTATGTTTTGTTAGGTCATAATGATGAGGACAGTAGACTAATGTATGTTTTGTTAGGTCATAATGATGAGGACAGTAGACTAATGTATGTTTTGTTAGGTCGTAATGATGAGGACAGTAGACTAATGTATGTTTTGTTAGGTCATAATGATGAGGACAGTAGACTAATGTATGTTTTGTTAGGTCCTAATGATGAGGACAGTAGACTAATGTATGTTTTGTTAGGTCATAATGATGAGGAGAGTAGACTAATGTATGTTTTGTTAGGTCATAATGATGAGGACAGTAGACTAATGTATGTTTTGTTAGGTCGTAATGATGAGGACAGTAGACTAATGTATGTTTTGTTAGGTCATAATGATGAGGACAGTAGACTAATGTATGTTTTGTTAGGTCCTAATGATGAGGACAGTAGACTAATGTATGTTTTGTTAGGTCATAATAATGAGGACAGTAGACTAATGTATGTTTTGTTAGGTCATAATGATGAGGACAGTAGACTAATGTATGTTTTGTTAGGTCGTAATGATGAGGACAGTAGACTAATGTATGTTTTGTTAGGTCATAATGATGAGGACAGTAGACTAATGTATGTTTTGTTAGGTCCTAATGATGAGGACAGTAGACTAATGTATGTTTTGTTAGGTCATAATGATGAGGAGAGTAGACTAATGTATGTTTTGTTAGGTCATAATGATGAGGACAGTAGACTAATGTATGTTTTGTTAGGTCGTAATGATGAGGACAGTAGACTAATGTATGTTTTGTTAGGTCATAATGATGAGGACAGTAGACTAATGTATGTTTTGTTAGGTCCTAATGATGAGGACAGTAGACTAATGTATGTTTTGTTAGGTCATAATGATGAGGATGGTAGATTAATGTATGTTTTGTTAGGTCATAATGATGAGGATGGTAGATTAATGTATGTTTTGTTAGGTCATAATGATGAGGACGGTAGATTAATGTATGTTTTGTTAGGTCATAATGATGAGGACGGTAGACTAATGTATGTTTTGTTAGGTCATAATGATGAGGACAGTAGACTAATTTATGTTTTGTTAGGTCATAATGATGAGGACAGTAGACTAATGTATGTTTTGTTAGGTCGTAATGATGAGGACAGTAGACTAATGTATGTTTTGTTAGGTCATAATGATGAGGACAGTAGACTAATGTATGTTTTGTTAGGTCCTAATGATGAGGACAGTAGACTAATGTATGTTTTGTTAGGTCATAATGATGAGGACAGTAGACTAATGTATGTTTTGTTAGGTCATAATGATGAGGACAGTAGACTAATGTATGTTTTGTTAGGTCATAATGATGAGGACAGTAGACTAATGTATGTTTTGTTAGGTCGTAATGATGAGGACAGTAGACTAATGTATGTTTTGTTAGGTCATAATGATGAGGACAGTAGACTAATGTATGTTTTGTTAGGTCCTAATGATGAGGACAGTAGACTAATGTATGTTTTGTTAGGTCATAATGATGAGGAGAGTAGACTAATGTATGTTTTGTTAGGTCATAATGATGAGGACAGTAGACTAATGTATGTTTTGTTAGGTCGTAATGATGAGGACAGTAGACTAATGTATGTTTTGTTAGGTCATAATGATGAGGACAGTAGACTAATGTATGTTTTGTTAGGTCCTAATGATGAGGACAGTAGACTAATGTATGTTTTGTTAGGTCATAATAATGAGGACAGTAGACTAATGTATGTTTTGTTAGGTCATAATGATGAGGACAGTAGACTAATGTATGTTTTGTTAGGTCGTAATGATGAGGACAGTAGACTAATGTATGTTTTGTTAGGTCATAATGATGAGGACAGTAGACTAATGTATGTTTTGTTAGGTCGTAATGATGAGGACAGTAGACTAATGTATGTTTTGTTAGGTCATAATGATGAGGACAGTAGACTAATGTATGTTTTGTTAGGTCGTAATGATGAGGACAGTAGACTAATGTATGTTTTGTTAGGTCATAATGATGAGGACAGTAGACTAATGTATGTTTTGTTAGGTCCTAATGATGAGGACAGTAGACTAATGTATGTTTTGTTAGGTCATAATAATGAGGACAGTAGACTAATGTATGTTTTGTTAGGTCATAATGATGAGGACAGTAGACTAATGTATGTTTTGTTAGGTCATAATGATGAGGACAGTAGACTAATGTATGTTTTGTTAGGTCATAATGATGAGGACAGTAGACTAATGTATGTTTTGTTAGATCATAATGATGAGGACAGTAGACTAATGTATGTTTTGTTAGGTCATAATGATGAGGATGGTAGATTAATGTATGTTTTGTTAGGTCATAATGATGAGGACGGTAGATTAATGTATGTTTTGTTAGGTCATAATGATGAGGACGGTAGACTAATGTATGTTTTGTTAGGTCATAATGATGAGGACAGTAGACTAATGTATGTTTTGTTAGGTCATAATGATGAGGACAGTAGACTAATGTATGTTTTGTTAGGTCGTAATGATGAGGACAGTAGACTAATGTATGTTTTGTTAGGTCATAATGATGAGGACAGTAGACTAATGTATGTTTTGTTAGGTCCTAATGATGAGGACAGTAGACTAATGTATGTTTTGTTAGGTCATAATGATGAGGACAGTAGACTAATGTATGTTTTGTTAGGTCATAATGATGAGGACAGTAGACTAATGTATGTTTTGTTAGGTCATAATGATGAGGACAGTAGACTAATGTATGTTTTGTTAGGTCGTAATGATGAGGACAGTAGACTAATGTATGTTTTGTTAGGTCATAATGATGAGGACAGTAGACTAATGTATGTTTTGTTAGGTCCTAATGATGAGGACAGTAGACTAATGTATGTTTTGTTAGGTCATAATGATGAGGACAGTAGACTAATGTATGTTTTGTTAGGTCATAATGATGAGGACAGTAGACTAATGTATGTTTTGTTAGGTCGTAATGATGAGGACAGTAGACTAATGTATGTTTTGTTAGGTCATAATGATGAGGACAGTAGACTAATGTATGTTTTGTTAGGTCCTAATGATGAGGACAGTAGACTAATGTATGTTTTGTTAGGTCATAATGATGAGGAGAGTAGACTAATGTATGTTTTGTTAGGTCATAATGATGAGGACAGTAGACTAATGTATGTTTTGTTAGGTCGTAATGATGAGGACAGTAGACTAATGTATGTTTTGTTAGGTCATAATGATGAGGACAGTAGACTAATGTATGTTTTGTTAGGTCCTAATGATGAGGACAGTAGACTAATGTATGTTTTGTTAGGTCATAATAATGAGGACAGTAGACTAATGTATGTTTTGTTAGGTCATAATGATGAGGACAGTAGACTAATGTATGTTTTGTTAGGTCGTAATGATGAGGACAGTAGACTAATGTATGTTTTGTTAGGTCATAATGATGAGGACAGTAGACTAATGTATGTTTTGTTAGGTCATAATGATGAGGACAGTAGACTAATGTATGTTTTGTTAGGTCATAATGATGAGGACGGTAGACTAATGTATGTTTTGTTAGGTCATAATGATGAGGACGGTAGACTAATGTATGTTTTGTTAGGTCATAATGATGAGGACAGTAGACTAATGTATGTTTTGTTAGGTCATAATGATGAGGACAGTAGACTAATGTATGTTTTGTTAGGTCATAATGATGAGGACAGTAGACTAATGTATGTTTTGTTAGGTCATAATGATGAGGACAGTAGACTAATGTATGTTTTGTTAGGTCATAATGATGAGGATGGTAGATTAATGTATGTTTTGTTAGGTCATAATGATGAGGACGGTAGATTAATGTATGTTTTGTTAGGTCATAATGATGAGGACGGTAGACTAATGTATGTTTTGTTAGGTCATAATGATGAGGACAGTAGACTAATGTATGTTTTGTTAGGTCATAATGATGAGGACAGTAGACTAATGTATGTTTTGTTAGGTCGTAATGATGAGGACAGTAGACTAATGTATGTTTTGTTAGGTCATAATGATGAGGACAGTAGACTAATGTATGTTTTGTTAGGTCCTAATGATGAGGACAGTAGACTAATGTATGTTTTGTTAGGTCATAATGATGAGGACAGTAGACTAATGTATGTTTTGTTAGGTCCTAATGATGAGGACAGTAGACTAATGTATGTTTTGTTAAGTCATAATGATGAGGACAGTAGACTAATGTATGTTTTGTTAGGTCATAATGATGAGGACAGTAGACAAATGTATGTTTTGTTAGGTCATAATGATGAGGACGGTAGACTAATGTATGTTTTGTTAGGTCATAATGATGAGGACAGTAGACTAATGTATGTTTTGTTAGGTCATAATAATGAGGACAGTAGACTAATGTATGTTTTGTTAGGTCATAATGATGAGGACAGTAGACTAATGTATGTTTTGTTAGGTCGTAATGATGAGGACAGTAGACTAATGTATGTTTTGTTAGGTCATAATGATGAGGACAGTAGACTAATGTATGTTTTGTTAGGTCATAATGATGAGGACAGTAGACTAATGTATGTTTTGTTAGATCATAATGATGAGGACGGTAGACTAATGTATGTTTTGTTAGGTCATAATGATGAGGACGGTAGACTAATGTATGTTTTGTTAGGTCATAATGATGAGGACAGTAGACTAATGTATGTTTTGTTAGGTCATAATGATGAGGACAGTAGACTAATGTATGTTTTGTTAGGTCATAATGATGAGGACAGTAGACTAATGTATGTTTTGTTAGGTCATAATGATGAGGACAGTAGACTAATGTATGTTTTGTTAGATCATAATGATGAGGACAGTAGACTAATGTATGTTTTGTTAGGTCATAATGATGAGGATGGTAGATTAATGTATGTTTTGTTAGGTCATAATGATGAGGACGGTAGATTAATGTATGTTTTGTTAGGTCATAATGATGAGGACGGTAGACTAATGTATGTTTTGTTAGGTCATAATGATGAGGACAGTAGACTAATGTATGTTTTGTTAGGTCATAATGATGAGGACAGTAGACTAATGTATGTTTTGTTAGGTCGTAATGATGAGGACAGTAGACTAATGTATGTTTTGTTAGGTCATAATGATGAGGACAGTAGACTAATGTATGTTTTGTTAGGTCCTAATGATGAGGACAGTAGACTAATGTATGTTTTGTTAGGTCATAATGATGAGGACAGTAGACTAATGTATGTTTTGTTAGGTCATAATGATGAGGACAGTAGACTAATGTATGTTTTGTTAGGTCATAATGATGAGGACAGTAGACTAATGTATGTTTTGTTAGGTCGTAATGATGAGGACAGTAGACTAATGTATGTTTTGTTAGGTCATAATGATGAGGACAGTAGACTAATGTATGTTTTGTTAGGTCCTAATGATGAGGACAGTAGACTAATGTATGTTTTGTTAGGTCATAATGATGAGGACAGTAGACTAATGTATGTTTTGTTAGGTCATAATGATGAGGACAGTAGACTAATGTATGTTTTGTTAGGTCGTAATGATGAGGACAGTAGACTAATGTATGTTTTGTTAGGTCATAATGATGAGGACAGTAGACTAATGTATGTTTTGTTAGGTCCTAATGATGAGGACAGTAGACTAATGTATGTTTTGTTAGGTCATAATGATGAGGAGAGTAGACTAATGTATGTTTTGTTAGGTCATAATGATGAGGACAGTAGACTAATGTATGTTTTGTTAGGTCGTAATGATGAGGACAGTAGACTAATGTATGTTTTGTTAGGTCATAATGATGAGGACAGTAGACTAATGTATGTTTTGTTAGGTCCTAATGATGAGGACAGTAGACTAATGTATGTTTTGTTAGGTCATAATAATGAGGACAGTAGACTAATGTATGTTTTGTTAGGTCATAATGATGAGGACAGTAGACTAATGTATGTTTTGTTAGGTCGTAATGATGAGGACAGTAGACTAATGTATGTTTTGTTAGGTCATAATGATGAGGACAGTAGACTAATGTATGTTTTGTTAGGTCATAATGATGAGGACAGTAGACTAATGTATGTTTTGTTAGGTCATAATGATGAGGACGGTAGACTAATGTATGTTTTGTTAGGTCATAATGATGAGGACGGTAGACTAATGTATGTTTTGTTAGGTCATAATGATGAGGACAGTAGACTAATGTATGTTTTGTTAGGTCATAATGATGAGGACAGTAGACTAATGTATGTTTTGTTAGGTCATAATGATGAGGACAGTAGACTAATGTATGTTTTGTTAGGTCATAATGATGAGGACAGTAGACTAATGTATGTTTTGTTAGGTCATAATGATGAGGATGGTAGATTAATGTATGTTTTGTTAGGTCATAATGATGAGGACGGTAGATTAATGTATGTTTTGTTAGGTCATAATGATGAGGACGGTAGACTAATGTATGTTTTGTTAGGTCATAATGATGAGGACAGTAGACTAATGTATGTTTTGTTAGGTCATAATGATGAGGACAGTAGACTAATGTATGTTTTGTTAGGTCGTAATGATGAGGACAGTAGACTAATGTATGTTTTGTTAGGTCATAATGATGAGGACAGTAGACTAATGTATGTTTTGTTAGGTCCTAATGATGAGGACAGTAGACTAATGTATGTTTTGTTAGGTCATAATGATGAGGACAGTAGACTAATGTATGTTTTGTTAGGTCCTAATGATGAGGACAGTAGACTAATGTATGTTTTGTTAAGTCATAATGATGAGGACAGTAGACTAATGTATGTTTTGTTAGGTCATAATGATGAGGATGGTAGATTAATGTATGTTTTGTTAGGTCATAATGATGAGGACGGTAGATTAATGTATGTTTTGTTAGGTCATAATGATGAGGACGGTAGACTAATGTATGTTTTGTTAGGTCATAATGATGAGGACAGTAGACTAATGTATGTTTTGTTAGGTCATAATGATGAGGACAGTAGACTAATGTATGTTTTGTTAGGTCGTAATGATGAGGACAGTAGACTAATGTATGTTTTGTTAGGTCATAATGATGAGGACAGTAGACTAATGTATGTTTTGTTAGGTCCTAATGATGAGGACAGTAGACTAATGTATGTTTTGTTAGGTCATAATGATGAGGACAGTAGACTAATGTATGTTTTGTTAGGTCCTAATGATGAGGACAGTAGACTAATGTATGTTTTGTTAGGTCATAATGATGAGGACAGTAGACTAATGTATGTTTTGTTAGGTCGTAATGATGAGGACAGTAGACTAATGTATGTTTTGTTAGGTCATAATGATGAGGACAGTAGACTAATGTATGTTTTGTTAGGTCCTAATGATGAGGACAGTAGACTAATGTATGTTTTGTTAGGTCATAATGATGAGGACAGTAGACTAATGTATGTTTTGTTAGGTCATAATGATGAGGACAGTAGACTAATGTATGTTTTGTTAGGTCATAATGATGAGGACAGTAGACTAATGTATGTTTTGATAGGTCATAATGATGAGGACAGTAGACTAATGTATGTTTTGATAGGTCATAATGATGCTTTGGAGTGGAAAGAGTCAAATTATGTCTTTCACCAGTGAAGTATATATACATAGTGGAACTAGAACCCACAGAAAGACAGGGTTTTCATAGTCCTCGTCCCAAATGGCACCCTATTCCCTACGAAGTGCACTACTTTAGACCAGAGCAGCCTTACAGTATCTATAGGGCTCTGGTCAAAAGAAGTGTACTATATAGGGAATAGGGTTCCATTTGGGACTACTATTTGCTCCCCTACTACTGCAGTCTGGAGCCACACATTCCTCTTTACCTTCCCTGACCTCCAGATGGTCTGCAGAGCCAGGGGCTGCAGGGGTCCACGTTACACTAGAACACTGCTCTAATGTGTTCACCAGACACAACCACACTGCTCTGTGTTCCTCAGACACAGACCTTCACACTGCTCTGTGTTCACCAGACACAGACCTTCACACTGCTCTGTGTTCACCAGACCTTCACACGGCTCTGTGTTCACCAGACCTTCACTATGCTCCGTGTTCACCAGACACAGACCTTCACACTGCTCTGTGTTCACCATACCCAGACCGCCACACAATTCTGTGTTCACTAGACCCAGACCTTCACACTGGTCTAATGTGTTCACCAGACACAGATCTTCACACTGCTCTGTGTTCACCAGACACAGACCTTCACACTGCTCTGTGTTCACCAGGCACAGACATTCACACTGCTCTGTGTTCACAATACCCATACCACACTGTCATTATTCTGTTATTGTCTTATTTGGAGTACCTCTACTGTTTGATGATAATAGGTGTAAGGACATAGTACATAGCTGGTGATGCACTTTGTTGGTTTGAAGGAGCGTCTTAGAGTCCAGGAAAAGCAGTATATAAAACCCATGTGTTGTTATTAAAACCTAATGTCCAGAGTTGTTGCTTCTTGAGTGTGGCCATAGCTTGAGGATCAGAGATCAGAAAATGTCAAACGATGTGTACATGTACAGAATCAGTGTAATTACTCTATTCATACTGTAAATGTAAAACAGTCTGCATGTTAGCTGACTGTTTCTGCGTTCCAAATGTCACCCTATTCCCTATATAGTTCACTACTTTTGACTATGGCCCTGGTCAACTTGTGCACTAAATAGGGAACAGTGTGCCATTTGGGACGTATCCTGTATGACACACCTTAGAGAGAGAGGCTGTCCAAGCTGGGTGGTCAGACAGGATCACTCGACCACTGGACCGCGACTCGGCGGTCACCATATTAACGTGTACAAATAAACAACCCCTTAGAAACACATTGTGAAATGGACTTCACGAGTGTGAATTGAGATGAGTGAAGATAAATCGCACATAGCGCCGTCCCGTCGACTCCTCGACGGCCTCTAATGTCTGTCAGTCAACAGAGGGAGAATAGCGTAAGGGTGTGTCCCAAACGGCACCCTATTCCCGGGATAGATTGCCGTTTGGGACGCCCCCAACAGAATGAGGGGGTCTGCGTTCCAAAAACAACAAGGTGGGAGAGGAGAGCAGAGAAGAGGAGAGGTAGCCCATTGTGTCATGACAGATTGGTCTAACTTGGGGAGGAGGAGGTCACCTCACTGACAAGCTTGGGAGAGCAGAGAGGAGAGGAGAGGAGATGAGAGGTGAGGGGAACTGGATTTTAGTTGGAGACGGAAACTTAGTCTGCGTACCAAATGGCACCCTATTCACTACTAGTAGTGCACTGTGTAAGGAATAGGGAATAGGGCACTATGTAGGGAATAGGGTGACATTTGTGACGCAGTGTGAAACTCACAGCTGCAGTTCAGAGGAGAAGTGGTGTCAGCGTCTCGCATAATTTAAGATGGACTGCTAGGATATTTTTTTTTCTCATGGTATATATGTTTATATTTCTCATGGTGTAAATGGTTATATTTCTCATGGTGTATGTGGTTGTTGGGCTGAGAGCCACCTCACCCTCTTCAGATATACAGGAGGATGACTCCTCTCACATAACTCCACATCATTCACAATACTTGTCTATCCTGTTGACCTGAGAAACCAGTGAGGAATTATCTCTCTCTTTGTGTGTGTCTGTGTGTCTGTGTGTCTGTCTGTCTGTCTGTCTGTCTGTCTGTCTCTTCTTGTAGGAGTAGAACTACAGGCTAGGTGGGACACCATAATGTCTCTGTCTCTCTGAGTGGGGGGGGTGGGGAGCGGGTTCGCCGGGGAGCCAGAACGAGCCTCCGTCCCTCTCTTGTTTTTGGCTAAGAGCACCCCCCCCCCCCCCATGCATCTGCCTGCCCATCATCATCCCCCTGTCCACCATTCATCCTGGACTGCAGCTGCAGACACTCTGTGTGACCTCCTCTCCTCTCACAGAGCTCGCATTAAGAGACTATGGTGGGAGTCCTCACCTCGCAGTACTAGGCAACAAACGAAATATGTAGCTGCATTCTTAAATGTAAGGCTTTATGGTACGGTAGCTATAGGTTATGTTGCTACGGCTACAGCCTGCTATTACATGACATCATAACCAATATTGATGTAATGGTTTAGATTTCCTGCCCTGAAGTGACTGCTACTGAAACATCTAGCTACTTCACTCAAATAACTTTTTCAGTCATTGCACACTAAACCTACAGTAGCACCTGTTGTGGTCTGAAATAGCTATCTGTAGTGAGGCTTTTTCCCTCCGTGGGTCAGTGCCTTGGCCTCATGCAGGAGCCAGAGGATGGGAGGATGTGTGGGGTCTGCTGTTTGGCAGGCAGAGTGCTTTATGGGTAGCAGAAGGCTGAGCAGGATGGTTCAGTGGTCGAGGGGCCCTTGGAATATTTCCCAAATGGCACCCTATTCACTTTATAGTGCACTACTTTTGACCAGAGTAGCGCACTTTAAAGGGAATAGTGTGCCATTTGGGACAGACCCCTAGTATATCATGTTGGAAACTCACCACATTCACATTCATCTCATGTTATGGTCTAAAATATTAAATTTTCCAATGTTACCAAGCAAGTTTACAGTAGGCGCAAGAATGGTTCATTGTTAACTTCTCACAATTGCCAGAAGGCACAAATTGTGACTATACTGTTTCCCTCTGTGTCCATGATGTAACTTGTTGCCCCAATCTGCCTTGTTTTCACAATGCATGTTTACTTTGTTGAAGGAAAACATAGAAATAAAGCTTTTGAGGAAGAGGGCCATGTGCCCCTTCAAATCTCTGTGGAGAGAATCACTCAGGAATAATAAACATGAGCTGGAGAGGCAGCTTCAAACAGCCCTAGGGGAAAGCCTTTCACTGTGTGTGTGTGCGCGTGTTTGTGTGTGTGTTTGTGTGTGTGTGTGTGTATTCGTGTGGGTGCGTGCACATGTGTAAAATCCAAAGTGTGCGTATGTGTGTGTTTATGTATGTGTGTGTGCACGTGTGTATTTGTGTGTGTGTGTGAAATCCAAAATGTGTGTATGTGTGTACGTGCGTGCGTGCATTCATCCATGCGTGTGTGTGTGCATGACAGTGTGCATGTATGTGAATTCCAAAGTGTATGTGCATGCATGTTCTTCTACATCTGCATTGCTGCTGTTTGGGGTTTTAGGCTGGGTTTCTGTATAAGCACTTTGTGACAACTGCTGATGTAAAAAGGGCTTTATAAAATAATTTCATAGATGTGTGTTTGTTGTGTGTGTGTGTGTGTGTGTGTGTGTGTGTGTGTGTGTGTGTGTGTGTGTGTGTGTGTGTGTGTGTGTGTGTGTGTGTGTGTGTGTGTGTGTGTGTGTGTGTGTGTGTGTGAATTCCAAAGTATAAGGTGGAAAGCATACCGTGGGGATCCTAGCTCTCCCCAGACCTCCCCTCACCTCTGGCTTCCAAGCTGTAAAAACATGCTAGAGGTTTGTTGGGGTTCAGTAGCCAATAAGGTGTTGATGTATGGTAGAGCTGTCTGAGATCCCAGTGAGCCATTATAACCACAGGCTGCTGACGTTAGAGACATCTTCCTACTACTCTACACAGACATGGTAGAGTCTATTCTACCAAGATCTACAAACCATACAGACATGGTAGAGTCTATTCTACCAAGATCTACAAACCATACAGACATGGTAGATTATATTCTACCAAGATCTACAAACCATACAGGTATAGAGTAGATTATATTCTACCAAGATCTACAAACCATACAGGTATGATAGAGTCTATTCTACCAAGATCTACAAACCACACAGATATGGCAGAGTCTATTCATTTTAGTCATTTAGCAGACGCTCTTATCCAGAGCAACTTACAGTTAGTGAGTGCATAAATTATATTATTTATTTGTTTTCATACTGGCCCCCCGTGGGAATCAAACCCACAACCCTGGCGTTGCGAACACCATGCTCTACCAACTGAGCTACCTCCCTGCCAGCCATTCCCTCCCCTACCCTGGACCAATTGTGCACCACCCCATGGGTCTCCCAGTCACGGCTGGCTACGACAGAGCCTGGATTCGAACCAGGATCTCTAGTGGCACAGCTAGCACTGCGATGCAGTGCCTTAGACTACTGCACCACACGGGAGAGTATTCTACCAAGATCTACAAACCATACAGATATGGTAAATTATATTCTACCAAGATCTACAAACCATACAGGTATAGAGTAGATTATATTCTACCAAGATCTACAAACCATACAGGTATAGAGTAGATTATATTCTACCAAGATCTACAAATTGTTTTCCAAACTGTCTTTTTGTATTGTTTAGTACCGGAATAATGAAAGTTAGCTCCTAGTGATGCATATTGACAAACCACTATGCCATGTCAATGATTGGTGACTGATCTGATTTGAGGGTATTTTTCTTGGACAGTCTGAGACTTCTTTAGAGTTCTGCTAAAGCGATACATAGCCAACCAAAATGATTAGCCTCTCCCAGCATCAAAGCCCTGTGTTTTTAAAAGGCTTCTTTAACAGTTTACTTCAGGAGCTCCGGACTGGTTATAAAAGCCTGTCTTCATCTTCACCTCTCTCTAATCTAAACCCCACATCCTCTCCTCCCTCTCTCCTCTCTCCCCCGACCGACTGCTAGACTGGCCGCTATCAAACACCCAGATATGATGTCTGAGTTTCTCCTCGGAATGCGACTTTTTGAGACTATTGAGGTCATTTGGTTGAATGAATTCTGCTGTCATCCACCACAAGAGCCTGACCTTGTTAGTCAGCGAGGCCCGAGGGGACTTTATCCTCCAAGCTTTGCCTGCCTCTTTGAAGACAAGGCCCCTGTCTTTTCTCAACGCTAGCAGCTGATCCATCTTCCCTCTCTGGCGTCCCACTCGGTGTGTTCAACTTAATGGAGTGAACAGGAATATCACTGGCAATTGTGGGGAGACTTATGTTATGGAGAGACCGTGCAGGGTTTGTTATTTCTACAGATATCTGAGTAGGTTAAGAGATGGAGAGAGAGAAAGAGAGAGAGAGAAGAAGAGGAAGAGAGAGGGAGGTAGAAGGAGAGGGTGGAAAGAGAGTGAGAGAGGGGGGAGTGAGAGAGAGAGGGGGGAGAAAGTGAGAGAGAGAGAGAGAGAGAGAGAGAGAGAGAGAGAGAGAGAGAGAGAGAGAGAGAGAGACAGAGAGAGAGAAGAGAGAGAGAGAGAGAGAGAGAGAGAGAGAGAGAGAGAGAGAGAGAGAGAGAGAGAGAGAGAGAGAGAGAGAGAGAGAGAGAGAGAGAGAGAGAGAGAGAGAGAGAGAGAGATATGGCTCAGCAGATAGATTCATAACAGAGTAAAGGTCACCAGTCCCTGTGGGCTGACTCTGGCTATGGTGGTGGAGGCTGGAGCTGGACCCGGTTCTGACTGCAGGCTGGAGGGACTTGAGTGACCTGGTGGGAGGGGCTGTTAGTGATCCTCTGGGGTGGATCACTCAGGACTGTCAAGTCAAGTTGCATGAATCACCATTATACACTTAGACATAATCACCCCTCCTACTCACTAGACAAAGAGTGGGTTTGTATTATGGTGGTGCGGGATGGGATGGGACACTCAGTTTGTGTTATTCCTTTATGTAACCTGTAGTGTAGGAGACAGTTACATCCTGAAACCATTTTTACCCCACACTAAATAATTAAGGGGGAAAACTATTATGAAGAAAAAAACATACAGTATATAACTGTTAGACCTGCAAACCTCTTATCTTATCAAAACACAGAATGCCCTTGCCGAACTTAAAGGGTTGGCTGCCCAGACATATTGGGTCGGAGCTCATATCCACTTGCAAAAAATCACCACAAGGTCAGCACTAATATTCAGAAAGAAAATACTTAGAGCATACTTTAACCCTAAAGGGAGCAGCCTAGAGTTTATGGAGCCTCATTCTATTCTAAAATAAGCATGACAGGACAGGACTTATCTTGGTCCCTCTTCAGTGTCCTAATGATATGTCTAGCCTGCTATCTCTCCTAATATCCACCACTGACAAATGCTATCTCATTTTAGAGGTTATTATGGCTCCTAAAGGCCTGTCTTTATTAAAAATCAACACCAGGCCTGTCTGTGTGTCCTCTCATGACATCATATTCTCATGAAACAGCTGTGTTTTCTCAGAGTCTCTTCTTCTGCTGCGGTGAGGGGAACACTGAGGGGGAATCTGCCAAAAAGACTGAAATAGATATTACCCTTTATACTACTCCTATGGTTGTGTCCCAAATGGCACCCTATCCCCTATATTGTGCACTACTTTTGACCAGGCCCCATAGTGCACTACATATAGGGAATATGGTGACATTTGGGACACCTCCTATGATTTCCATGCAGTAGTTCAACATTTGATTCCATTGTTGTGTAACTATGGGAGTTATATATTATGGTTCTGGTAAACTGATGATTGTTTTAGCTCTACCAAGAACTGTCAGGGACCTTTAAACAATGGTTCTGTCGCAATTTTGGAACTAGCCGAATGTGTTGCCATACATACACAACAACATACAACATTCTGATGCAAAACTCTGGATAACCTATGTACTGATATAGTATGCAGCCCATTCATATTTTATAAGGAAATGAAAACTGCAAAGTGAGAAAAAAAAACACTGAAGAAAGAAACATGGTCACCAAACTTTAGACACCAAACTTTAGACACCAAACTTTAGACACCAAACTTTTTGTTGCGGCTCCAATAGTTATAAGGCCTACTCTGTTTTCCATGATCTGTTGATTAACCTCTTAAGGATCGGACCCTTTTTTTCAACTTTCGCATAAAATGACATACCCAAATCTAACTGCCTGTACAGTACCAGTCAAAAGTTTGGACACACCTACTCATTCAAGGGTTTTTCTTTATTTGTACTATTTTCTACTTTGTAGAATAATAGTGAAGACATCAAAACTATGAAAGAACACATCTGGAATCATGTAGTAACCAAAAAAGTGTTAAACAAATCAAAATATATTTTATATTTGAGATTCTTCAAATAACCACCCTTTGCCTTGATGACAGCTTTGCACACTCTTGGCATTCTCTCAACCAGTTTCATGAGGTAGTCACCTGGAATGCATTTCAATTAACAGGTGTGCCTACTTAAAAGTTAATTTGTGGAATTTCTTTCCTTCTTAATGCGTTTGAGCCAATCAGTCTTGTTGTGACAAGGTAGTTATACAGAAGATAGCTCAAATAAGCAGAGCAATGGACATTAGATCGGTGGAAATTTGTCCAAATTTGAAATTTTTGGTTCCAACCGCCTTGTCTTTGTGAGACGCGGTGTGGGTGAACGGATGATCTCCGCATGTGTAGTTCCCACCATAAAGTATGGAGGAGGAGGTGTTATGGTGTGGGGGTGCTTTGCTGGTGACACTATCTGTGATTTATTTAGAATTCAAGGCACGCTTAACCAGCATGGCTGCCACAGCATTCTACAGCGATACGCCATCCCATCTGGTTTGGGCTTAGTGGGACTATCATTTGTTTTTCAACAGGACAATGACCCAACACACCTACTGGCTGTGTAAGGGCTATTTTACCAAGAAGGAGCGTGATGGAGTGCTGCATCAGATGACCTGGCCTGCACAATTCCCGACCTCAACCCAATTGAGATGGTTTGGGATGAGTCGGACCGCAGAGTGAAGGAAAAGCAGCCAACTAGTGCTCAGCATATGTGGGAACTCCTTCAAGACTGTTGGAAAAGGATTCCAGGTGAAGCTGGTTGAGAGAATGCCAAGAGTGTGCAAAGCTGTCATCAAGGTCAATCAAGCATTGTGGAGGCCTGAGTAATGCTACTGCTCTGACTTTCAATCAGGCATTATGGAGTCCTGGGTAAGGCTACTGCTCTGACTTTCAATCAGGCATTATGGAGTCCTGGGTAAGGCTACTGCTCTGACTTTCAATCAGGCATTATGGAGTCCTGGGTAAGGCTACTGCTCTGACTTTCAATCAGGCATTATGGAGTCCTGGGTTAGGCTACTGCTCTGACTTTCAATCAGGTATTATGGAGTCCTGGGTAAGGCTACTACTCTGACTTTCAATCAGGCATTATGGAGTCCTGGGTAAGGCTACTGCTCTGACTTTCAATCAGGTATTATGGAGTCCTGGGTAAGGCTACTGCTCTGACTTTCAATCAGGCATTATGGAGTCCTGGGTAAGGCTACTGCTCTGACTTTCAATCAGGTATTATGGAGTCCTGGGTAAGGCTACTGCTCTGACTTTCAATCAGGCATTATGGAGTCCTGGGTAAGGCTACTGCTCTGACTTTTAATCAGGCATTATGGAGTCCTGGGTAAGGCTACTGCTCTGACTTTTAATCAGGCATTATGGAGTCCTGGGTAAGGCTACTGCTCTGACTTTCAATCAGGCATTATGGAGTCCTGGGTTAGGCTACTGCTCTGACTTTCAATCAGGCATTATGGAGTCCTGGGTAAGGCTACTGCTCTGACTTTCAATCAGGCATTATGGAGTCCTGGGTAAGGCTACTGCTCTGACTTTCAATCAGGCATTATGGAGTCCTGGGTTAGGCTGCTGCTCTGACTTTCAATCAGGCATTATGGAGTCCTGGGTAAGGCTACTGCTCTGACTTTCAATCAGGCATTATGGAGTCCTGGGTAAGGCTACTGCTCTGACTTTCAATCAGGCATTATGGAGTCCTGGGTAAGGCTACTGCTCTGACTTTCAATCAGGCATCATGGAGTCCTGGGTAAGGCTACTGCTCTGACTTTCAATCAGGCATTATGGAGTCCTGGGTAAGGCTACTGCTCTGACTTTCAATCAGGCATTATGGAGTCCTGGGTAAGGCTACTGCTCTGACTTTCGATCAGGCATTATGGAGTCCTGGGTAAGGCTACTGCTCTGACTTTCAATCAGGCATTATGGAGTCCTGGGTAAGACTACTACTCTGACTTTCGATCAGGCATTATGGAGTCCTGGGTAAGGCTACTACTCTGACTTTCAATCAGGCATTATGGAGACCTGGGTAAGGCTACTGCTCTGACTTTCAATCAGGTATTATGGAGTCCTGGGTAAGGCTATTGCTCTGACTTTCAATCAGGCATTATGGAGTCCTGGGTAAGGCTACTGCTCTGACTTTCAATCAGGCATTATGGAGTCCTGGGTAAAGCTACTGCTCTGACTTTCAATCAGGCATTATGGAGTCCTGGGTAAGGCTACTGCTCTGACGTTCAATCAGGCATTATGGAGTCCTGGGTAAGGCTACTGCTCTGACGTTCAATCAGGCATTATGGTGTCCTGGGTAAGGCTACTGCTCTGACTTTCAATCAGGCATTATGGAGTCCTGGGTAAGGCTACTGCTCTGACGTTCAATCAGGCATTATGGAGTCCTGGGTAAGGCTACTGCTCTGACTTTCAATCAGGCATTATGGAGTCCTGGGTAAGGCTACTGCTCTGACTTTTAATCAGGCATTATGGAGTCCTGGGTAAGGCTACTGCTCTGACGTTCAATCAGGCATTATGGAGTCCTGGGTAAGGCTACTGCTCTGACTTTCAATCAGGCATTATGGAGTCCTGGGTAAGGCTACTGCTCTGACTTTCAATCAGGTATTATGGAGTCCTGGGTAAGGCTACTGCTCTGACTTTCAATCAGGCATTATGGAGTCCTGGGTAAGGCTACTGCTCTGACTTTCAGTTTACGTTGCTCTTCTTTTCGTCCTGTTTATTGCTTTGTAAACATTGTACGTTTTGGCGCCTATTTATATCAACGTCAAAGAAAAGCCCTCACCTTAAGCAAAAACAACGTAATATCCTTGTCTGCCTCCTAACTGCACACCCACCGCTTTGTCCTTCTTCACAATGTGATGTATTCCATAATCAAGGCAATAGCTCAACATAAGCTATTGTACACTGACTACTATATCAGGCAAAGTAATGCTGTAAGGATCAGCACCATGGACAAGGCTACACAGCCAGGTAGAGTCACCTGGTGAGGGGACCTGCTGTTCCTAAACTCTTAAAGTCGACTGAAATATCAATAGTTTAATCTTTAGTCTCAGTGCTAAATTATTCTGGAAAATTGTGTGAAATCATATTTTTTTTTGCCTTTTTATTTTGACAGGGAGTCACATTGAGACCCAGGCCTCTTTTTCATATGAGCCCTTAAATTGTTGGCATATCGCAATAAGATCTAAAGTCACAATGTATGGATGTTCCTGGATACTGGTACTTCAGTTTGACCCCTAACATGTCAAACAGATTAAATTAAATTATTGGTCAGGACAGGTCAGGTCACAGTTAACCAACCTCTGTGCAAGTAAGGTATACCCTGAGGTGTCCCCCTGTCTGTCCCCCAGTCAGAACAATGGTTCACTCTGAGCCCTGGGCCCTGGCTAGATGCTGGTTTCAATGGATGGTCACTAGTGTTGTGACCTCTAACCCTGCCTGCCCTCCTGCTTCCTGCTCCCCTATTGGTGCTCCTGGGGATTCTAGAACCCAGAGAAGGTAATCCTCTTACTATGACACAATATGGATATTGTTTATTGTTTACCACCCCCACATCCTGGTAAATATTTTTTACAGACAGAGGCCTTTTATATAGGGGCACTGTCCTCTAAGAGTTGCAGAATTTCCTCTGCACTTCATTTTGCTCCTCAATTCACCTTGGTTAGAGAGCGAGGTAGCAGCAGTGTTACCTTCTCTTTTATATGGGATCCCACATGTGGCCTAGGCTACAACTTTAACCCGGACTAAGTAATCATACTGTATGTTACAACATTTAATTCATGTGATTGACTTCATGAATATCTGATTGCAGTATTTATGAGATTGCTGTTTTTTGTTTAGATTTTAGTATTATGCTAAATTACTGTAAATTATACTTTTATAGCATGGGGGGGGGGGGGGATATCTTCCAATAACAGTCTAGAGCAGGGATCCTCAACTAGATTCAGCCGCAGGACCATTTTTGGTCGGGGGGCCGGAACATAATTACAAATAATTTGTAGACTGCAAATTGACCGCAAGAAGCCCAAACAGATATAATATTTGACTAAAACGATCATTTCAAACCTTGCTTACATTTGCATACGATCACATGTGTCTCTCTATTATGCGAGGGAATACTTGGGAACAGATTTCCAAAATTAAAATCACTTGGAGAGGATTTCCTGGTGTTTTTAGCCTACGGTCTTTCATGTCCAACAATAATAAATAAAATAAAAATGCGCCAGGTGTGGAACCCTGGTCTAGACACTAGAGCAGGGCTCTAGAACCCTGTTCCTGGAGAGCTACCATCCTGTAGGTTTTCACTCCAACCCTGTTCCTGGAGAGCTACCATCCTGTAGGTTTTCACTCCAATTCTGTTCCTGGAGAGCTACCATCCTGTAGGTTTTCACTCCAACCCTGTTCCTGGAGAGCTACCATCCTGTAGGTTTTCACTCCAACCCTGTTCCTGGAGAGCTACCATCCTGTAGGTTTTCACTCCAACCCTGTTCCTGGAGAGCTACCATCCTGTAGGTTTTCACTCCAACCCTGTTCCTGGAGAGCTACCATCCTGTAGGTTTTCACTCCAACCCTGTTCCTGGAGAGCTACCATCCTGTAGGTTTTCACTCCAACCCTGTTCCTGGAGAGCTACCATCCTGTAGGTTTTCACTCCAACCCTGTTCCTGGAGAGCTACCATCCTGTAGGTTTTCACTCCAACCCTGTTCCTGGAGAGCTACCATCCTGTAGGTTTTCACTCCAACCCTGTTCCTGGAGAGCTACCATCCTGTAGGTTTTCACTCCAACCCTGTTCCTGGAGAGCTACCATCCTGTAGGTTTTCACTCCAACCCTGTTCCTGGAGAGCTACCATCCTGTAGGTTTTCACTCCAACCCTGTTCCTGGAGAGCTACCGTCCTGTACGTCTTCACTCCAACCCTAATCTAGCACACCTGATTCTAATTAGCTGGTTGATAAGATGAACCAGGTTAGTTACAACTGAGGTTGGAGCGAAAACCTACAGGAGGGTATCTCTCCAGGAACAGGGTTGGAGCGAAAACCTACAGGAGAGTATATCTCCAGGAACAGGGTTGGAGCGAAAACCTACAGGAGGGTATCTCTCCAGGAACAGTGTTGGAGCAAAAACCTACAGGAGTGTTTTTCTCCAGGAACAGGGTTGGAGCAAAAACCTACAGGAGGGTGTCTCTCCAGGAACATGGTTGGAGCGAAAACCTACAGGAGGGTAGCTCTCCAGGAACAGTGTTGGAGCAAAAACCTACAGGAGTGTTTTTCTCCAGGAACAGGGTTGGAGCAAAAACCTACAGGAGGGTGTCTCTCCAGGAACAGGGTTGGAGCGAAAACCTACAGGAGGGTATCTCCAGGAACAGGGTTGGAGCGAAAACATACAGGAGGGTATCTCCAGGAACAGGGTTGGAGAGCCCTGCTCTGGAGTCTAGAGATAGAGAAAAAGGTAGAGATAGAGGAATATGCCCTCTTGTGGACAATCTAGTTACAGTCTTCTCAGGAGAGCTTCAACAACACTGAAGCCACACATACAATTTGAATTTCAACAACACTGAAGAATTGTGGCTAGAGGTCTATGATATTGTTGGACTCAAACGCATCTCTAGTTTCCAGAATAAAGGGCTAAAATTAGTACTGTAGTAGCCTAATCAACAGAAAGCATAGGCTAAGTCTTATATTAATACATAAATATATTGATTCCAGTTAAGGACCAATTGAAATGCCCTTAAAGAAACGTATCTATGTATACTCTCATCCAGGATAATTACCTCGAAAACTGTTTAAGCAAATTAAAGGTTGGGTCAGCAGAGGGTTTCCAGTTGTATGCTTACAGGTGGTGTGTGTGTGGTCAGTTGGATGCGCGCCACTTGTGCGCATCGATGAGCCAGCGCATTATGATCATGTTTATCCAAACTAGAGGAATATTAGAATAACTTTTAGGTATTCATCGTTTGGCTCCATATCATTTAACTGTTTTACTTTAGTGTTTAATTTCACCTTGAATTACAACATGGTGCATGGCATAAATTTAGTTAAAAATCTAGATTATTTGCTGTGCGTAAAAACAAATATTGCATTCAACGCTTAACCTTATTTTTTTTTTTACCTTATAGTGTCATTTTTACCTAATAGGCCTATTAAATGATATTCAAATCAAACAAAATGTGTATAAAAGTCAAAATTGTTACTTTGATAAGCCTATCATATTTATATTCTAGGTTATACAATACCAAACCCGCCATTGATGAAGTATGCTTTCAGCAGTCTCCGACTTTGTTTTCAGAAGACCATGCAGCGAGAGGAGTTCCTCATAGTTCTTTGCTTGCGCCCACCCCTCTTTTCACGTAATAAACTTTATTGGCCAATCCTCTCTCTCTCCAAATCTTTACGCCATACAGGCTATAAGAACTCCGTAACTTTCTCAAGTATCAGAAAATATTTCTTGTCTCGGGATCCCATGTATGGATACTTTATTATTGGTGTCTTCAAAGGCGGCGAAACGAAGGCGCAACTGGAATTAACCGTTAACTTGATGCGAGGATCATTCGGACTGACTGTCGCTTGTCTGTCTTCTAACTGAGGGGTGATGTCTGAGGAAATGACGGGGGAAGAGTCGAGCTCCCCAGGCTCTCCACTAGACAGTCTCAGCAACAGTGAGGGGGAACTGGACAGGCAACCGAAGAGATGTGGGAGGAAAAGGAGATCAAGCAGGAAAAACGGGGAGGATTCAGATAGCCCTACCCCTGGGAAAAGAGGGAAAAAGTCCAGCAGCAGCAGTCCACATTCTTTCGAAGACCTACAGACGCAACGAGTCATGGCGAACGTGCGCGAGCGGCAGAGGACGCAGTCACTCAACGAAGCTTTCTCCTCTTTGCGGAAAATTATCCCCACTTTGCCCTCAGACAAACTGAGCAAAATACAAACCTTAAAACTTGCTGCCAGGTACATCGATTTCCTGTACCAAGTTCTGCAGAGCGATGAATTGGACTCCAAAATGGCAAGTTGTAGTTATGTGGCTCATGAGAGATTAAGCTATGCGTTCTCTGTATGGAGGATGGAGGGCGCTTGGTCCATGTCAGCATCTCACTAGCTCACGGCCGAAGAGCTGTAGTCCAAAATGGTATGCTCTGTTTTCCAACTCATTGTCTTACTTTTTAAGACCATACTACATTGCAACCATTTCAGTTGATGTTCGTTGTACGAAAATGGCAAAATACAAAAACAGTCCATTTAGGCCTATAGGCCTTCTACATTTGACTATAGCCTATTTGGGCTATTGTTTTTTTTTTTTACAGTATCAGCTTGAATAGTGTTCAACTTTAATAGCCTATTGTACTTCACTGGATCTGTGAATCATACTGCAGCCACAAACAAGTCTAGGTTGCTGTGTTTGTTTCACTTGTTCGTAGTCAGACGTCAAGAATTAATCGTCTTTTTATACATTTTCTGATCTGCAGGTGACAGCTGATTCCGCTTATCAATATGACAACGGGCCAAATCTGGAGAATAATGCTGGAAACACACAAAGCTGCGGTTTATGGGAGCAAACTATTTAAACCAAAGAGGACAGGGCGTGGGGAGAGCACTTTGCGGGGGAAAGGCCCGCCTTTGGACGACCTGGACCTGCATTCGTGTGCTAGGCTACTACACTACTACATTCTGATATACGTTAGTTTTTTATTGTTGACGACGAATGTTACTTGGAAATGTATGTTTTTATGCATGTCTTTGACTCTGTGGACTGTATTCTGTGGAGGTTAAAGGGCAGCATCGAAGCATTTGTCTCAGTTTCCGTGTGAGACTTTCGATGTGGACTGACTGCGGTATTATATGCTAATGTTTTGAAATAATGTGTCGCCAACCTGTGCAAAAATAATTGAGGTTATTCTTTTAAGAATACATGTATTTATTTATTGATGACACGTGTTACATGAGGAATAGATCTGATGTCTGAAATGCATTCCTATTTTTATTATTGTTGTGTAAATAATTGTATATTTTCCGCAATAAAGTAAATGATTTTAAAAAAAAGTATTGCCTTTTTACTTCATGAATTCAGTTTTAATCAAACAAATATGGTGTGATTATAAAAATATAAATGTCCTAGGATCGAACAATTGTCAAATACTTTAGTAAGTCCCTCTTTTGATGCAAATAGGCAATATTATGCAGCAGAATTATCTTATAGGCTATCAGTTAGGCTACTTTGAGTTTTATTCTAACCCAAATAGTTAATAAATTGGCATTACGTCTACACATTGAAGTTGAACTTTTGACATGTTTATAATGTGCCCTGCTCCAATCCACAAGTGGGCCATGCTTAACATCCACATTTACGACAACAACTTTCGCAGGGGTCATTCAGTAAGAGGGGTGTATGAAACTGTGTCCACCTGGGAAACGTTTCACGGTTGTTATTGGCATGGGCTTATAGTCAACATAATCACGCTTTATCTTAAACCAACATACTCCTGAAATGCCTCAGATTATCGGATTTCTCTCGACGCGAAGGTATAGGTTATGAAGGACTAAATAATTACAATATTTATTATGTTTGTTTTGTAGTAATGAGAGGACATTGTTGGAATAATGTATTATTAATATTATTATTAATATTATTATTATTAGCCTATTTGTATATTAAACCTGTCTACCACTTTAATTATTATCATATAGTAGTAGGCAAACTTTGCGGTTTATAATTGTGTAGCAACACTTTGTGCGTCACTGAAGCCTATAGTGTTGACATTTGCTATTATTCCATGTTCCTGATAAATGAAGTTATTCCATGTTCCTGATAAATGAGGTTATTCCATGTTCCTGATAAATGAGGTTATTCCATGTTCCTGATGAATTAGGTTATTCCGTGTTCCTGATAAATGAGGTTATTCCATGTTCCTGATAAATGAAGTTATTCCTGTTCCTGATAAATAAGGTTATTCCGTGTTCCTGATGAATGAGGTTATTCCCTGTTCCTGATAAATTAAGTTATTCTGTGTTCCTGATAAATGAGGTTATTCCATGTTCCTGATAAATAAAGGTATTCCTGTTCCTGATAAATAAGGTTATTCCGTGTTCCTGATAAATGAGGTTATTCCATGTTCCTGATAAATGAGGTTATTCCATGTTCCTGATAAATGAGGTTATTCAATGTTCCTGATAAATGAGGTTATTCCATGTTCCTGATAAATGAGGTTATTCCATGTTCCTGATAAATGAAGTTATTCCTGTTCCTGATAAATAAGGTTATTCCGTGTTCCTGATGAATGAGGTTATTCCCTGTTCCTGATATATTAAATTATTCTGTGTTCCTGATAAATGAGGTTATTCCATGTTCCTGATAAATGAAGTTATTCCTGTTCCTGATAAATAAGGTTATTCGTGTTCCTGATAAATTTGGTTATTCCATGTTCCTGATAAATTAGGTTACAATTCGACATGATTGATCAGTTGCATGAATTTGCTTCTTTCTTTAATGAGAAATGGAGAATAGTTTTGCAAAAGCTGAAAAATACTAAATTAATATAGGCCTATTCAATTGTGATATATATTGATATGCGATTCATAACACCTTAAATCATGATATTTAATATACCCTACTACGTAGCCTAGACGATGTAGCAGGCATATTGTAAATGACTGTCTGTATTATCTTAGGCTTCTGTATAATCTATTCACAAATATTCATGTTACTTTGCTAAATGTAATAGGCTATTCATGGGAGACAGAGTAAAAGATGAAGCATAAGTTAACAAATATTGTTTGTGTGTTTTATTTTCTCTCTGTGGCTTCCATATAAACGAAAACGATGTAATAAGTCGAACTGATGGGGCGCATGCTCTTTCCCTTATGGCGGGCTATAGTAGCAAGCTCTCCGGCTAAAGCCCCTGCAAACCGCCTGTAAATCAAAACACGTCAAATTAATTTATCACCATAACTTTGTCCCAATATTCTTCACCAATTTATTTGACGTGAACGGGTGTTGATTGATTATTAGCATGTATTAAAGGCTATGTGTATCAGTTGTAGATGTTGTGCAAACATGTCACTTTATTGCAGATAACGCAGAACAACTGATTGTCAATCTGAGATCACAGGCGTGTTCTGTCAGAATACCTGTTCAATCAAAATATTGCATAGCCTGCATTTATTGCCCCGGAAGCTTCATCTATCCATCCGTTTGTTGAATCTGGAAAAGTATTTTGGACTCTTCAACACTCCCGAAGTCGTTTGATTCAAAGCACGTGTCCGTTTGAAGGTGTGCAATTGGCTTGTGAGGCATGTATGGAATTCCCAGATGTCTATGAAATTCAAGGCGCCTTTGGTAGGCCCTGTAGGCTAGTGGAAGGTGGTGAGGTATACAGCCAGCATATGTGAAAGTCTCCTATACACCGCTTGTTTTTATGGACACAGCCACTGCAGAATCGCAAGAAAAGTTAGGCATTCCAAAACAGAAAATAGAGTTATATGCAAACTAACCTAGTCCTTAGTCTACCTTAGAACAAAACTTGCTTATACGAACATGCAAGCTGTTCCCGCTGACAAGCAAAATAGCTTAATTTGAAGTCAACAAACTCTCTCAAACTCAGAAATGTAGTACAACTAAGAGCAAGTATAAGTTCCCGTGTTTGCAGAGAGGAGTTGGCAACTGACACGATGCAGAGAGGCACCCGAATGAAACCTATTTTGAACAGATGTTAGTATTTTACAAAAGTCACGTGAAATGAACAGATGTTCTTGTGGAACAGGGACTCGCCTTAGTTCGAGAGCATTCCTCGACAGAAAGGCTTCGAAATAAGATCGGAGAGAAGCATTAGCGTTCTATTCACAACAAAAATCGACTAAACACATCGTGTGGGTGATAATAGATTATCACGGGCCTCACCTGCGATTGAACCTCGGCCTACGTCCCATAGGAAATCTAACAAACTAAAATGGACGGTTCCAACAGCGCATGAATTTACTGGAGATGGGGGTAAGAGAATATTGCATTTTTGATATGTGCTGGGAGAGGGCCTACAGCAATCGACGTCAATGTTATTAACCAGTATTATGTAAGTTGTTTTGATAATGGCAGGATGCAATACTGTAGCCTAGTGGTTGTTGGAAAGACGCCAAATAACTTCTGATAGTTATTGAAACGCGCTTATCTATTGATATATTGAATGTAATATATGCCTGTGTGGAATTGTACCTTGGTGCAAAGGGTCAGTCTGAAGTGGGCCTTCAATCCGACCTGCAGTGTTTCCTGCTCTTCATTGACTGCTAAACCATAGTCAATACTTTGCAGAGTTTATTTTCTTAGAAAATGGGGATGTAAAATGCTATCTCTTAGTTTAGAAAATGGGGATGTAAAATGCTATCTCTTTGTTTAGAAAATGGGGATGTAAAATGCTATCTCTTAGTTTAGAAAATGGGGATGTAAAATGTTATCTCTTAGTTTAGAAAATGGGGATGTAAAATGCTGTCTCTTAGTTTAGAAAATGGGGATGTAAAATGCTATCTCTTAGTTTAGAAAATGGGGATGTAAAATGCTATCTCTTAGTTTAGAAAATGGGGATGTAAAATGTTCGATGACAAATAAGTGGTTTTGAAAAGGACAATAAAATAAAATAAATAAATCATAAATCAATATAATATAGCCTATTGTCTGTGTTGCCCAGTAACTGAATGTTTTCTATAAGGGTTGAAGTAACTGTGATGTTCCTAATAAGCACATTATAGGCCTACCGTATGTTTAATTTAATTACAATGTAAGAATGAAATAACGTGTTTTTAAAAGAAAAATCGGAAACAATCGCTCATCCCTGTAGTCTCAGTTTATATCACTGGGTGCAAATATCTGCATCAGAAAATGAGTCTTGAATAACTAACTGCATACATTGGTAACAATTGTTCTCTATCTCCAGAATGCATTCCTACATTGGAGGAGTTGCGGCATTATGATGCTGTCTGTACTATTCTATATTCAGTTCATTCGTTTCTTAAGAATTGGCCCATGGTAAATTACATAAAAAAGTATTTTGGCCTAATAGACATTTTATCAAATTGTTATTTATAATTATACACAATTTATGATGATGATGATTGTTGTTATTATTATTATTATAATTATTATTATTATTATTATAATTATTATTATATACTTGACACACAAATGGGGGGAAGGGTGCCTGAGTTCTGATATATCAGGGGACTAGGTCAAGTGGACAGTTTAAAGAATGGCTGAGAACAGGTGGAGTATAGACCTATTCTACCACAGGCCGCTTGCCTAACAGCACAAGATCCCTTCATAAATGGCACAAACTACTATTTCAGTGACGCTATTTTCAATTTATAAATATGTATACTACCATTATAATTGTTGTGAAACATATAAACATTCTCAATGGCCAAGTCGTTCCGGGCCGCATCAAAACCTTCCGTGGTGTAGGCCTACTTGTATTTTTCCTTATGATTGTTATACCGTTCTGTTGTGAATGTTGTATTATATATTTTCTATAATTAAATGAATAGTTAATGCAATAAGCATTGCTGTAACATGAAGTCAGTCGGTAGATATAACTTGATCATATATTGACAACCCACTGGGCACACCACGTCATTTCAACTTGGATAACTGGGTAATATTTGGTTGAGACGTTGATGAGATTAACAACCTTTATTCATCCACTCAAAAAGACAGCTAAAAGTGAGTTGAATTTCCAATGTGTGATCACTATATTTTCAACCATCTAAACGTGTAACGAAATTCCAATCGAAAAAAAATGTCAGATTTTTTGGTTTAATTGTCACCCAAATGTCTATGCACTTTCAACAATTTAAAAGCACATCAAAGTTAAAATGGGAATACAATGTCAGATATTTTGTTTATTTAAACAACATCACTGTGCTTCATCTATTAGCAGAACCAAATGACCTGGATTGCAGTTGAGATTACATTTAAAGTGCATGGTGCAAGTGATCAATGCCGTTCGAGATTCTGACAGATTATTACAGCAATTGTGAATATTTCATTTACATTTTACATTTTAGTCATTTAGCAGACGCTCTTATCCAGAGCGACTTACAGTGAGTGCATACATATTTTTTTTTCATACCCCCTGTGGGAATCGAACCCACAACCCTGGCGTTGCAAACGCCATGCTCTATCAACTGAGCTACATCCCTGAGCTACAAATTTCCACAGACCTGCGACAACCTATGCATGCTATCTTGAACATGCACGCTTTAAATTATTACTTAAGAAGACATGTATACTTACAGTAACCTCAGAATGTGGCCATGGATGTGTTACTCATTTTAAGGTTGAATGTTACATTCGTTTGTAAAATAGCCTTAACTTAACTATTACAAATGTAATATTGAATTGTGTTTAGTTGACAACACAACCAAATATCAACATTTAAAGGAGATTTATCTACTGCTTGGATAGTTCAATCTGAACCACTGGCTTAATCCCATTCTTTAATTTATATTTTTTGGTTGAATTAGAGACGTGAATCCAACATACAATATTATCTGTTAACTTGTGGACAAATGAATAGGCAATTTATTGTATTTCAAAAGTGATATTGAATTGTCAACACAACCTAATGTCAACATATGAGAGATGTATATTCTGCTTGGATAGTTCCATCTGTGCCATTGACTTAGTCTGTCTTTATTTACAGTTTGTCTACAATTAATAATTTATATGTTGGATTCATGTCTCCATTTCATCCAAAAATCTAAATTAAAGAATAGGACTAAATCAAATCAAACTATAAATGCACTTTAAAAAGTTTGATTTGATTTAGGCCTATTCTTTCATTTCCATTTTTGGTTAAAACCCTGGATGGGAGACCAAAGGGTAGCTGTAGATAGATATATTCTCCAGTAGGAGGTGCTGCCCAGTGGATTTAAGTTGAAGATCTGACGTTGTTTTAAAGGTACACGTTCAATATATATTTTATCCAAGGTTTGCCTATGTTGAAATTTGGTTACCATGATGACATAATCATGTAGTTGAAATTTCACCCTTAAAACAACAGTTCATGTATCACGGCTCAGGCCAAGACCCAGATGCAGACACAGGAGGCAGATAATACGAGTCTCAGAGTTTATGATAGTTCAAGGGGCAGGCGAAAGGTAAGTCAAGGCAGGCAAAGGGTCGTAGTCCTAATCAGAGTCAGGCAGGTACAGGACGGCGGGCAGGATCAGGGTCAGGACAGGCAGAAAGAAAACACGGGAAACACGGGAACACACTGGTAGGACTTGACGGGACGAGACAAACTGGCAACAGACAAACAGAAAAGGCAGGTATGAATACACAGGAGACAATGGGGACAAATGGGAGACACGTGGGGGGTGGAGACAAGCACAGGACAGGTGAAACAGATCAGGATGTGACATCATGACTTCTTTCCAATCCAATGTATTTTCCACGTAGATTCCACATCACAATACCTTGACAAATTACGTTGAAACAACATTGATTCAACCAGTTTGTGACCAGTGAGAAGCTTCCTTTCCCACTACACCCTCGCTGATCATTCAGCAATAATATGTAAAGTGATAATATGATTGATTGACGAATGTAACAATTTAGATTGCATGGAAATATCTAACAGAATAAATTGTGATGACATATGGATATATTTTAGGGCAATGGACCTGACTGTATTCTGTTTGGTGAATGTAACTGTTGGCCACAGGTGCAGACTGCCGAGCTAAGACCTAGTGGCATCCGAATAAAAAACACATGAACAACCAAAGGAGAAATTGAGAAATCTGACATATTTTGTGACTTTTAATACATTCACAGACTGTTAAGATTCACAATATTTTATGGAAATATAGCACCTAATGCCAATAAAAATACTCCAACTATGTGAGGATTCAGCAAAGGAGAGGTGCAGGCCAGACCAGGGCTGGAGATAAGATCAAAGATACAGTATTTCAATCCAGACAAGGCTTTGGTAGACAGGAGACCAAGACACACACACACACACACACACACACACACACACACACACACACACACACACACACACACACACACACACACACACACACACACACACACACACACACACACGCTGAGGTTGTAAGTCTGCTGATTGTTTGAATACTGAAAATCTATGAATAATTCACGAACGAAACCCCTCACGTTCAGTCCAGATGTGCTAATGTGAGGACTTCAGTCAGCCAGTCTTCATCTACAAGTTTGAAGGGTCTGGTTAAAGATGCAACACATGTACTGTGTGGTGTTGAATGATAATCTAATGACAAAATATCTCAGTTCCATCAACACAGTGAACCTCAAGATCTAACTACAATTTAAATAGAATCTAAAATTGCAACAATGAATGTGGTGTTGTCCACATATAGTTGACAAATCCTCCAGTGTCAGAGAGATCCCCTCAGGGTCTCTGAAAAAAGAAAGAATCAGTCCCATTGGTGCCTGCACTCTTAGCTGTATATTATGGAAGGTAAGACAGAGACACAAAGCTAAAAGGCTGGCCATGATTATTACAGACAAAGTGAGAGTCATCCAGCAGAAATGAAGAGTGAAGCCCCTGGCTGCATCCCAAATGGTACCCTATTACCTAATGCACTCCTTTTAACCAGGTCAAAAATAGTACACTATACGGTGCCATTTGGCACACAACCACACTGTTCCTACAACAGCAAATCCCAACAGATTCAACAAGCCCTTACCTTCTAGAACAGTACCAAGCTACAGGGGAGAGGGGGTGCGTCCCAAATGGCACCCTGTTGCCTATACTATATAGTGCACCCATTTTACCTATGGGCCCTGTTCAAAAGTATTGCACTAAATAAGGAACAGGGTGCCATTTGGGACATCCTCTGTAGCTTGGTACTGTTCTAGAAGGTAAGGGCTTGTTGAATCTGTTGGGATTTGCTGTTGTAGGAACAGTGTGGATGTGTGCCAAATGTCACCCTATTCCCTGTATAGTGTACTATTTTTGACCTGGTTAAATGTAGTGCACTATATAGGGAATAGTGTGCCATTTGAGATGCAGCCTCTTAACTGCCTTGGGCTATGTGCTGTGATGAAAAACCCTGAGAGCTGTGTGGCAAGGCAAGATGTCTATGTCTACTAAGTGGAATAAGCTCTGATATGGCATGAGTTGTTTCTATATTTATTCACTTACTTTCCTGCATTTACCAGGTAAGGTGTTTTGAAAACATGTAGTTACAACAATAACTTAGGGAGGAGGATAGAACAGGGGTTGAATGAGCCCATTGGAAGCTGGGAATGAGTAGAGGTGCATAGCCACAGTACACTACATGTACTATTTCAGCAATGAGACTAAAGCCTGCATCTTTATTTTGTCATTAAACTGGAGCATGTTTGAAAGGAGTAGTCCTTTTGATAAGTAGGTGTATTCAGGAAAACAGAGCTGTACACTATCAGAGATGGGGAAGCCTAACCCTTCCCATTACCAAAGAGATGGACAAAGTATTGCCTGACTGGACGACCAACGAAAAATCTCTCTTTTCCTCCAAGGCCTTTTCATGTTTGATTTACAGATCTCAGATCATTGTTTCAGTATAACTGAAACCATATTGAATAAGTTCCAAATTGCACCCTATTCCCATATACTGTAATGCAATACTTTTGACCAGGGTTCATAGGGCTCTTGTCAAAAGTAGTGCACTATGTAGGGAATACGGTGTCATTTATTGACCGAGCTCCCACATCATCTCAGCCTTGGAGGACAGCTTGTTTTCATTAGGATTGCCCTTGGATTTGTGAATCGATGTAGCTGGAGAGAGAGAGAGAGAGCTGCTTTTCTCTCAGGTGGGTTGGTGAGAGAGTTAGTCAAAAGGGGACCGTCGCGCTCTCCCAGAAGCTCGGCTGGTGCCTAATTGGGAATTCAGACAAACAGAAGGTGTGATGGGCTCAAATCGATGTCGCATAAAGCTTACTTCATAAAAAAAAAATATATCGATATTTTTCACTGCGTCAGGGATAGCATGCACAGACGTTTTGGCTTTGCAGCCTTCGTCAGCGTGTAGAGAGAAAATGAAACAGAGACCAGTTAGGCTTGGCTTTTTATCAGTCATGTGTTCTTACCCTGTTAGAGGGCAAGAATACAATCAAAGAATACAGAAATGTTTAGAGAAATGTTCCAGAAATAGCTGATCAAATTAGGCTATTTCAAGAAAAGTTAACAGAGCTACGCCTTTTATATGACTTTCAGGTAGGTCACAAATAACCAATAGAATCTAGTTTGGCAGTCGATGTATAAAGTTATGGTAAATGAAATACAGATCAGTGTTTCATCACAGTGAATGGGACATTGGTAATCCAAAGTGACTGTGTAATTGAAACGTGGCATCAGATTGTGTCCAGAGCCCTGAGTTCTCCCTTCATAGCTGTCCAGAGAACAGGCTAAATGACTGGTTCACCACTGCACCTTGTGTTTACACTAGCTGTGTGCGCCGTGTGCCACCCAGGCTGCAGACAAGACATGGATCTGGGGAATACACAATGATGTCACAGACAGGAAATGGCTGGGAATGACTTGGCACCTTGAGGTAGCTGGCTCGTCCCCCATTGGCTCAGAGGCCATTCTGGAATAATAAACAAGCAATCAGGAGGCAGCACGAGAGTACACAATGGCACTGCAGACGTTCGTGGATGATAAAAGCTGATTTTTCACTTGAGGGGGATGATTATTTGTGTTCTCCAGTTGTCCGTAAATACAGGGCCCCTCATAGGAGGCATAAACACACATATGAAGGGAAAAGCGGTTTCGGTCCCAAACACAATGATTTAAAACGTTTATGTTTATGTCCAATCATGATGAATATAGGCTGCTATATATTTAACCAGAGTTACAGTTTTGAGAGCGTAGCAGAAATCTTATTTTCTGAGGAAGCAGAGAGAAACACCTCCTCGGTAAATGTAAACTGTTTGGCTCTCGAAACTGCTTCAGTCTTTTGGCTGTGTTATCATACCACCTGCACATCCAGCCAGGCACCGCAAAAGGCATCTAGTCCTAGAACACATGTGGCTATGGTTTGAATCATGTTTCCAATGCATTTGTAGTAAAATCTGATCATGTCAAAGGGATTCTGTGCACTATATTTTAAGAATTTAAAGGAAGTTACTTTAACATGGGCCTGTGATGTATCTTACTGAACAAGAGCCTCAGGCACAGCCAGGAGAATGTAAAATGGGGTGCCTACCACACAGTAGTATTAGTTTGTTAGTGAGGTAGTTTCTACTGTACAGTAGTGTTAGTTTGTTAGTGAGGTAGTTTCTACTGTACAGTAGTGTTAGTTTGTTAGTGAGGTAGTTTCTACTGTACAGTAGTATTAGTTTATTAGTGAGGTAGTTTCTACTGTACAGTAGTATTAGTTTATTAGTGAGGTAGTTTCTACCGTACAGTAGTATTAGTTTGTTAGTGAGGTAGTTTCTACCGTACAGTAGTATTAGTTTATTAGTGAGGTAAGTTTCTACTGTACAGTAGTATTAGTTTATTAGTGAGGTAAGTTTCTACTGTACAGTAGTATTGGTTTGTTAGTGAGGTAGTTTCTACCGTACAGTAGTATTAGTTTATTAGTGAGGTAGTTTCTACCGTACAGTAATATTAGTTTGTTAGTGAGGTAGTTTCTACCGTACAGTAGTATTAGTTTGTTAGTGAGGTAGTTTCTACCGTACAGTAGTATTAGTTTATTAGTGAGGTAAGTTTCTACTGTACAGTAGTATTAGTTTGTTAGTGAGGTAGTTTCTAATGTACAGTAGTATTAGTTTATTAGTGAGGTAGTTTCTACCGTACAGTAGTATTAGTTTATTAGAGAGGTAGTTTCTACTGTACAGTAGTATTAGATTGTTAGTGAGGTAGTTTCTACCGTACAGTAGTATTAGTTTATTAGAGAGGTAGTTTCTACTGTACAGTAGTATTAGATTGTTAGTGAGGTAGTTTCTACTGTACAGTACCATTATATTGTTAGTGAGGTAGTTTCTACCGTACAGTAGTATTAGTTTATTAGTGAGGTAGTTTCTACTGTACAGTAGTATTAGTTTGTTAGTGAGGTAGTTTCTACCGTACAGTAGTATTAGTTTATTAGTGAGGTAGTTTCTACCGTATAGTAGTATTAGTTTATTAGTGAGGTAGTTTCTACCGTATAGTAGTATTAGTTTATTAGTGAGGTAGTTTCTACCGTACAGTAGTATTAGTTTATTAGTGAGGTAGTTTCTACCGTACAGTAGTATTCGTTTATTAGTGAGGTAGTTTCTACCGTATAGTAGTATTAGTTTATTAGTGAGGTAGTTTCTACCGTACAGTAGTATTGGTTTATTAGTGAGGTAGTTTCTACCATATAGTAGTATTAGTTTATTAGTGAGGTAGTTTCTACCGTACAGTAGTATTAGTTTATTAGAGAGGTAGTTTCTACCGTATAGTAGTATTAGTTTGTTAGTGAGGTAGTTTCTACCGTACAGTAGTATTAGATTGTTAGTGAGGTAGTTTCTACTGTACAGTAGCATTAGATTGTTAGTGAGGTAGTTTCTACCGTACAGTAGTATTAGTTTATTAGAGAGGTAGTTTCTACTGTACAGTAGTATTAGATTGTTAGTGAGGTAGTTTCTACTGTACAGTAGTATTAGTTTGTTAGAGAGGTAGTTTCTACTGTACAGTAGTATTAGATTGTTAGTGAGGTAGTTTCTACCGTACAGTAGTATTAGTTTATTAGAGAGGTAGTTTCTACCGTATAGTAGTGTTAGTTTATTAGTGAGGTAGTTTCTACTGTACAGTAGTATTAGTTTGTTAGTGAGGTAGTTTCTACCGTATAGTAGTGTTAGTTTGTTAGTGAGGTAGTTTCTACTGTACAGTAGTATTAGATTGTTAGTGAGGTAGTTTCTACTGTACAGTAGCATTAGATTGTTAGTGAGGTAGTTTCTACCGTACAGTAGTATTAGTTTATTAGTGAGGTAGTTTCTACCGTATAGTAGTATTAGTTTGTTAGTGAGGTAGTTTCTACCGTATAGTAGTATTAGTTTATTAGTGAGGTAGTTTCTACCGTACAGTAGTATTAGTTTATTAGTGAGGTAGTTTCTACCATATAGTAGTATTAGTTTATTAGTGAGGTAGTTTCTACCGTACAGTAGTTTTAGTTTATTAGAGAGGTAGTTTCTACCGTATAATAGTATTAGTTTGTTAGTGAGGTAGTTTCTACCGTACAGTAGTATTAGATTGTTAGTGAGGTAGTTTCTACTGTACAGTAGCATTAGATTGTTAGTGAGGTAGTTTCTACCGTACAGTAGTATTAGTTTATTAGAGAGGTAGTTTCTACTGTACAGTAGTATTAGATTGTTAGTGAGGTAGTTTCTACTGTACAGTAGTATTAGTTTGTTAGAGAGGTAGTTTCTACTGTACAGTAGTATTAGATTGTTAGTGAGGTAGTTTCTACCGTACAGTAGTATTAGTTTATTAGAGAGGTAGTTTCTACCGTATAGTAGTGTTAGTTTATTAGTGAGGTAGTTTCTACTGTACAGTAGTATTAGTTTGTTAGTGAGGTAGTTTCTACCGTATAGTAGTGTTAGTTTGTTAGTGAGGTAGTTTCTACTGTACAGTAGTATTAGATTGTTAGTGAGGTAGTTTCTACTGTACAGTAGCATTAGATTGTTAGTGAGGTAGTTTCTACCGTACAGTAGTATTAGTTTATTAGTGAGGTAGTTTCTACTGTACAGTAGTATTAGATTGTTAGTGAGGTAGTTTCTACCGTATAGTAGTGTTAGTTTGTTAGTGAGGTAGTTTCTACTGTACAGTAGTATTAGATTGTTAGTGAGGTAGTTTCTACTGTACAGTAGCATTAGATTGTTAGTGAGGTAGTTTCTACCGTACAGTAGTATTAGTTTATTAGTGAGGTAGTTTCTACTGTACAGTAGTATTAGATTATTAGTGAGGTAGTTTCTACTGTACAGTAGTATTAGATTGTTAGTGAGGTAGTTTCTACTGTACAGTAGCATTAGATTGTTAGTGAGGTAGTTTCTACCGTACAGTAGTATTAGTTTATTAGAGAGGTAGTTTCTACTGTACAGTAGTATTAGATTGTTAGTGAGGTAGTTTCTACTGTACAGTAGTATTAGTTTGTTAGAGAGGTAGTTTCTACTGTACAGTAGTATTAGATTGTTAGTGAGGTAGTTTCTACCGTACAGTAGTATTAGTTTATTAGAGAGGTAGTTTCTACCGTATAGTAGTGTTAGTTTATTAGTGAGGTAGTTTCTACTGTACAGTAGTATTAGTTTGTTAGTGAGGTAGTTTCTACCGTATAGTAGTGTTAGTTTGTTAGTGAGGTAGTTTCTACTGTACAGTAGTATTAGATTGTTAGTGAGGTAGTTTCTACTGTACAGTAGCATTAGATTGTTAGTGAGGTAGTTTCTACCGTACAGTAGTATTAGTTTATTAGTGAGGTAGTTTCTACCGTATAGTAGTATTAGTTTGTTAGTGAGGTAGTTTCTACCGTATAGTAGTATTAGTTTATTAGTGAGGTAGTTTCTACCGTACAGTAGTATTAGTTTATTAGTGAGGTAGTTTCTACCATATAGTAGTATTAGTTTATTAGTGAGGTAGTTTCTACCGTACAGTAGTTTTAGTTTATTAGAGAGGTAGTTTCTACCGTATAATAGTATTAGTTTGTTAGTGAGGTAGTTTCTACCGTACAGTAGTATTAGTTTATTAGAGAGGTAGTTTCTACCGTATAGTAGTATTAGTTTATTAGTGAGGTAGTTTCTACCGTACAGTAGTATTAGTTTATTAGTGAGGTAAGTTTATACTGTACAGTAGTATTAGTTTATTAGTGAGGTAGTTTCTACCGTACTGTAGTATTAGTTTATTAGAGAGGTAGTTTCTACCGTATAGTAGTATTAGTTTATTAGTGAGGTAGTTTCTACCGTACAGTAGTATTAGTTTATTAGTGAGGTAGTTTCTACTGTACAGTAGTATTAGTTTATTAGTGAGGTAAGTTTCTACCGTACAGTAGTATTAGATTATTAGTGAGGTAGTTTCTACCGTATAGTAGTATTAGTTTGTTAGTGAGGTAGTTTCTACTGTACAGTAGTATTAGTTTATTAGTGAGGTAAGTTGCTACTGTATAGTAGTATTAGTTTATTAGTGAGGTAGTTTCTACCGTATAGTAGTATTAGTTTGTTAGTGAGGTAGTTTCTACCGTACAGTAGTATTAGTTTATTAGAGAGGTAGTTTCTACCGTATAGTAGTATTAGTTTATTAGTGAGGTAGTTTCTACTGTACAGTAGTATTAGTTTATTAGAGACGTAGTTTCTACCGTATAGTAGTATTAGTTTATTAGTGAGGTAGTTTCTACCGTACAGTAGTATTAGTTTATTAGTGAGGTAGTTTCTACCGTACAGTAGTATTAGTTTATTAGTGAGGTAAGTTTCTACCGTACAGTAGTATTAGATTATTAGTGAGGTAGTTTCTACCGTATAGTAGTATTAGTTTGTTAGTGAGGTAGTTTCTACTGTACAGTAGTATTAGTTTATTAGTGAGGTAAGTTGCTACTGTATAGTAGTATTAGTTTATTAGTGAGGTAGTTTCTACCATATAGTAGTATTAGTTTGTTAGTGAGGTAGTTTCTACTGTACAGTAGTATTAGTTTATTAGAGAGGTAGTTTCTACCGTATAGTAGTATTAGTTTATTAGTGAGGTAGTTTCTACTGTACAGTAGTATTAGTTTATTAGTGAGGTAGTTTCTACCGTATAGTAGTATTAGTTTGTTAGTGAGGTAGTTTCTACCGTACAGTAGTATTAGTTTATTAGTGAGGTAGTTTCTACTGTACAGTAGTATTAGTTTATTAGAGAGGTAGTTTCTACCATATAGTAGTATTAGTTTATTAGTGAGGTAAGTTTCTGCTGTACAGTAGTATTAGTTTATTAGTGAGGTAAGTTTCTACCATACAGTAGTATTAGATTATTAATGCGGTAGTTTCTACCGTTTAGTAGTATTAGTTTGTTAGTGAGGTAGTTTCTACTGTACAGTAGTATTAGTTTATTAGTGAGGTAGTTTCTACCGTATAGTAGTATTAGTTTATTAGTGAGGTAGTTTCTACCGTATAGTAGTATTAGTTTATTAGTGAGGTAGTTTCTACCGTACAGTAGTATTAGTTTGTTAGTGAGGTAGTTTCTACCGTACAGTAGTATTAGTTTATTAGTGAGGTAGTTTCTACCGTACAGTAGTATTCGTTTATTAGTGAGGTAGTTTCTACCGTATAGTAGTATTAGTTTATTAGTGAGGTAGTTTCTACCGTATAGTAGTATTAGTTTATTAGTGAGGTAGTTTCTACCGTACAGTAGTATTAGTTTGTTAGTGAGGTAGTTTCTACCGTACAGTAGTATTAGTTTATTAGTGAGGTAGTTTCTACCGTACAGTAGTATTCGTTTATTAGTGAGGTAGTTTCTACCGTATAGTAGTATTAGTTTATTAGTGAGGTAGTTTCTACCGTACAGTAGTATTAGTTTATTAGTGAGGTAGTTTCTACCATATAGTAGTATTAGTTTGTTAGTGAGGTAGTTTCTACCGTACAGTAGTATTAGTTTATTAGAGAGGTAGTTTCTACCGTATAGTAGTGTTAGTTTATTAGTGAGGTAGTTTCTACTGTACAGTAGTATTAGATTGTTAGTGAGGTAGTTTCTACTGTACAGTAGCATTAGATTGTTAGTGAGGTAGTTTCTACCGTACAGTAGTATTAGTTTATTAGAGAGGTAGTTTCTACTGTACAGTAGTATTAGATTGTTAGTGAGGTAGTTTCTACTGTACAGTAGTATTAGTTTGTTAGAGAGGTAGTTTCTACTGTACAGTAGTATTAGATTGTTAGTGAGGTAGTTTCTACCGTACAGTAGTATTAGTTTATTAGAGAGGTAGTTTCTACCGTATAGTAGTGTTAGTTTATTAGTGAGGTAGTTTCTACTGTACAGTAGTATTAGTTTGTTAGTGAGGTAGTTTCTACCGTATAGTAGTGTTAGTTTGTTAGTGAGGTAGTTTCTACTGTACAGTAGTATTAGATTGTTAGTGAGGTAGTTTCTACTGTACAGTAGCATTAGATTGTTAGTGAGGTAGTTTCTACCGTACAGTAGTATTAGTTTATTAGTGAGGTAGTTTCTACCGTATAGTAGTATTAGTTTGTTAGTGAGGTAGTTTCTACCGTATAGTAGTATTAGTTTATTAGTGAGGTAGTTTCTACCGTACAGTAGTATTAGTTTATTAGTGAGGTAGTTTCTACCATATAGTAGTATTAGTTTATTAGTGAGGTAGTTTCTACCGTACAGTAGTTTTAGTTTGTTAGTGAGGTAGTTTCTACCGTACAGTAGTATTAGTTTATTAGTGAGGTAGTTTCTACCGTACAGTAGTATTCGTTTATTAGTGAGGTAGTTTCTACCGTATAGTAGTATTAGTTTATTAGTGAGGTAGTTTCTACCGTACAGTAGTATTAGTTTATTAGTGAGGTAGTTTCTACCATATAGTAGTATTAGTTTATTAGTGAGGTAGTTTCTACCGTACAGTAGTATTAGTTTATTAGAGAGGTAGTTTCTACCGTATAGTAGTATTAGTTTGTTAGTGAGGTAGTTTCTACCGTACAGTAGTATTAGTTTATTAGAGAGGTAGTTTCCACCGTATAGTAGTGTTAGTTTATTAGTGAGGTAGTTTCTACTGTACAGTAGAATTAGATTGTTAGTGAGGTAGTTTCTACTGTACAGTAGCATTAGATTGTTAGTGAGGTAGTTTCTACCGTACAGTAGTATTAGTTTATTAGAGAGGTAGTTTCTACTGTACAGTAGTATTAGATTGTTAGTGAGGTAGTTTCTACTGTACAGTAGTATTAGTTTGTTAGAGAGGTAGTTTCTACTGTACAGTAGCATTAGATTGTTAGTGAGGTAGTTTCTACCGTACAGTAGTATTAGTTTATTAGTGAGGTAGTTTCTACCGTATAGTAGTATTAGTTTGTTAGTGAGGTAGTTTCTACCGTATAGTAGTATTAGTTTATTAGTGAGGTAGTTTCTACCGTACAGTAGTATTAGTTTATTAGTGAGGTAGTTTCTACCATATAGTAGTATTAGTTTATTAGTGAGGTAGTTTCTACCGTACAGTAGTTTTAGTTTATTAGAGAGGTAGTTTCTACCGTATAATAGTATTAGTTTGTTAGTGAGGTAGTTTCTACCGTACAGTAGTATTAGTTTATTAGAGAGGTAGTTTCTACCGTATAGTAGTATTAGTTTATTAGTGAGGTAGTTTCTACCGTACAGTAGTATTAGTTTATTAGTGAGGTAAGTTTATACTGTACAGTAGTATTAGTTTATTAGTGAGGTAGTTTCTACCGTACTGTAGTATTAGTTTATTAGAGAGGTAGTTTCTACCGTATAGTAGTATTAGTTTATTAGTGAGGTAGTTTCTACCGTACAGTAGTATTAGTTTATTAGTGAGGTAGTTTCTACTGTACAGTAGTATTAGTTTATTAGTGAGGTAAGTTTCTACCGTACAGTAGTATTAGATTATTAGTGAGGTAGTTTCTACCGTATAGTAGTATTAGTTTGTTAGTGAGGTAGTTTCTACTGTACAGTAGTATTAGTTTATTAGTGAGGTAAGTTGCTACTGTATAGTAATATTAGTTTATTAGTGAGGTAGTTTCTACCGTATAGTAGTATTAGTTTGTTAGTGAGGTAGTTTCTACCGTACAGTAGTATTAGTTTATTAGAGAGGTAGTTTCTACCGTATAGTAGTATTAGTTTATTAGTGAGGTAGTTTCTACTGTACAGTAGTATTAGTTTATTAGAGACGTAGTTTCTACCGTATAGTAGTATTAGTTTATTAGTGAGGTAGTTTCTACCGTACAGTAGTATTAGTTTATTAGTGAGGTAGTTTCTACCGTACAGTAGTATTAGTTTATTAGTGAGGTAGTTTCTACCGTATAGTAGTATTAGTTTGTTAGTGAGGTAGTTTCTACTGTACAGTAGTATTAGTTTATTAGTGAGGTAAGTTGCTACTGTATAGTAGTATTAGTTTATTAGTGAGGTAGTTTCTACCGTATAGTAATATTAGTTTGTTAGTGAGGTAGTTTCTACCGTACAGTAGTATTAGTTTATTAGTGAGGTAGTTTCTACTGTACAGTAGTATTAGTTTATTAGAGAGGTAGTTTCTACCATATAGTAGTATTAGTTTATTAGTGAGGTAAGTTTCTGCTGTACAGTAGTATTAGTTTATTAGTGAGGTAAGTTTCTACCGTACAGTAGTATTAGATTATTAATGAGGTAGTTTCTACCGTATAGTAGTATTAGTTTGTTAGTGAGGTAGTTTCTACTGTACAGTAGTATTAGTTTATTAGTAAGGAAGTTTCTACCGTATAGTAGTATTAGTTTGTTAGTGAGGTAGTTTCTACCGTACAGTAGTATTAGTTTATTAGAGAGGTAGTTTCTACCGTACAGTAGTATTAGTTTATTAGAGAGGTAAGATTCTACTGTACAGTAGTATTAGTTTATTAGTGAGGTCGTTTCTACCGTACAGTAGTATTAGTTTATTAGTGAGGTAAGTTTCTACTGTACAGTATTATTAGTTTATTAGTGAGGTAGTTTCTACTGTACAGTAGTATTAGTTTATTAGTGAGGTAAGTTGCTACTGTATAGTAGTATTAGTTTGTTAGTGAGGTAGTTTCTACTGTACAGTAGTATTAGTTTATTAGTGAGGTAGTTTCTACCGTACAGTAGTATTAGTTTATTAGTGAGGTAAGTTGCTACTGTATAGTAGTATTAGTTTGTTAGTGAGGTAGTTTCTACCGTACAGTAGTATTAGTTTATTAGTGAGGTAGTTTCTACCGTATAGTAGTATTAGTTTGTTAGTGAGGTAGTTTCTACCGTATAGTAGTATTAGTTTATTAGTGAGGTAGTTTCTACCGTACAGTAGTATTAGTTTATTAGTGAGGTAGTTTCTACCATATAGTAGTATTAGTTTATTAGTGAGGTAGTTTCTACCGTACAGTAGTTTTAGTTTGTTAGTGAGGTAGTTTCTACCGTACAGTAGTATTAGTTTATTAGTGAGGTAGTTTCTACCGTACAGTAGTATTCGTTTATTAGTGAGGTAGTTTCTACCGTATAGTAGTATTAGTTTATTAGTGAGGTAGTTTCTACCGTACAGTAGTATTAGTTTATTAGTGAGGTAGTTTCTACCATATAGTAGTATTAGTTTATTAGTGAGGTAGTTTCTACCGTACAGTAGTATTAGTTTATTAGAGAGGTAGTTTCTACCGTATAGTAGTATTAGTTTGTTAGTGAGGTAGTTTCTACCGTACAGTAGTATTAGTTTATTAGAGAGGTAGTTTCTACCGTATAGTAGTATTAGTTTATTAGTGAGGTAGTTTCTACTGTACAGTAGTATTAGTTTATTAGTGAGGTAGTTTCTACCGTATAGTAGTATTAGTTTGTTAGTGAGGTAGTTTCTACCGTACAGTAGTATTAGTTTATTAGTGAGGTAGTTTCTACTGTACAGTAGTATTAGTTTATTAGAGAGGTAGTTTCTACCATATAGTAGTATTAGTTTATTAGTGAGGTAAGTTTCTGCTGTACAGTAGTATTAGTTTATTAGTGAGGTAAGTTTCTACCGTACAGTAGTATTAGATTATTAATGAGGTAGTTTCTACCGTATAGTAGTATTAGTTTGTTAGTGAGGTAGTTTCTACTGTACAGTAGTATTAGTTTATTAGTAAGGAAGTTTCTACCGTATAGTAGTATTAGTTTGTTAGTGAGGTAGTTTCTACCGTACAGTAGTATTAGTTTATTAGAGAGGTAGTTTCTACCGTACAGTAGTATTAGTTTATTAGAGAGGTAAGATTCTACTGTACAGTAGTATTAGTTTATTAGTGAGGTCGTTTCTACCGTACAGTAGTATTAGTTTATTAGTGAGGTAAGTTTCTACTGTACAGTATTATTAGTTTATTAGTGAGGTAGTTTCTACTGTACAGTAGTATTAGTTTATTAGTGAGGTAAGTTGCTACTGTATAGTAGTATTAGTTTGTTAGTGAGGTAGTTTCTACTGTACAGTAGTATTAGTTTATTAGTGAGGTAGTTTCTACCGTACAGTAGTATTAGTTTATTAGTGAGGTAAGTTGCTACTGTATAGTAGTATTAGTTTGTTAGTGAGGTAGTTTCTACCGTACAGTAGTATTAGTTTATTAGTGAGGTAGTTTCTACCGTATAGTAGTATTAGTTTGTTAGTGAGGTAGTTTCTACCGTATAGTAGTATTAGTTTATTAGTGAGGTAGTTTCTACCGTACAGTAGTATTAGTTTATTAGTGAGGTAGTTTCTACCATATAGTAGTATTAGTTTATTAGTGAGGTAGTTTCTACCGTACAGTAGTTTTAGTTTGTTAGTGAGGTAGTTTCTACCGTACAGTAGTATTAGTTTATTAGTGAGGTAGTTTCTACCGTACAGTAGTATTCGTTTATTAGTGAGGTAGTTTCTACCGTATAGTAGTATTAGTTTATTAGTGAGGTAGTTTCTACCGTACAGTAGTATTAGTTTATTAGTGAGGTAGTTTCTACCATATAGTAGTATTAGTTTATTAGTGAGGTAGTTTCTACCGTACAGTAGTATTAGTTTATTAGAGAGGTAGTTTCTACCGTATAGTAGTATTAGTTTGTTAGTGAGGTAGTTTCTACCGTACAGTAGTATTAGTTTATTAGAGAGGTAGTTTCTACCGTATAGTAGTGTTAGTTTATTAGTGAGGTAGTTTCTACTGTACAGTAGAATTAGATTGTTAGTGAGGTAGTTTCTACTGTACAGTAGCATTAGATTGTTAGTGAGGTAGTTTCTACCGTACAGTAGTATTAGTTTATTAGAGAGGTAGTTTCTACTGTACAGTAGTATTAGATTGTTAGTGAGGTAGTTTCTACTGTACAGTAGTATTAGTTTGTTAGAGAGGTAGTTTCTACTGTACAGTAGCATTAGATTGTTAGTGAGGTAGTTTCTACCGTACAGTAGTATTAGTTTATTAGTGAGGTAGTTTCTACCGTATAGTAGTATTAGTTTGTTAGTGAGGTAGTTTCTACCGTATGGTAGTATTAGTTTATTAGTGAGGTAGTTTCTACCGTACAGTAGTATTAGTTTATTAGTGAGGTAGTTTCTACCATATAGTAGTATTAGTTTATTAGTGAGGTAGTTTCTACCGTACAGTAGTTTTAGTTTATTAGAGAGGTAGTTTCTACCGTATAATAGTATTAGTTTGTTAGTGAGGTAGTTTCTACCGTACAGTAGTATTAGTTTATTAGAGAGGTAGTTTCTACCGTATAGTAGTATTAGTTTATTAGTGAGGTAGTTTCTACCGTACAGTAGTATTAGTTTATTAGTGAGGTAAGTTTATACTGTACAGTAGTATTAGTTTATTAGTGAGGTAGTTTCTACCGTACTGTAGTATTAGTTTATTAGAGAGGTAGTTTCTACCGTATAGTAGTATTAGTTTATTAGTGAGGTAGTTTCTACCGTACAGTAGTATTAGTTTATTAGTGAGGTAGTTTCTACTGTACAGTAGTATTAGTTTATTAGTGAGGTAAGTTTCTACCGTACAGTAGTATTAGATTATTAGTGAGGTAGTTTCTACCGTATAGTAGTATTAGTTTGTTAGTGAGGTAGTTTCTACTGTACAGTAGTATTAGTTTATTAGTGAGGTAAGTTGCTACTGTATAGTAGTATTAGTTTATTAGTGAGGTAGTTTCTACCGTATAGTAGTATTAGTTTGTTAGTGAGGTAGTTTCTACCGTACAGTAGTATTAGTTTATTAGAGAGGTAGTTTCTACCGTATAGTAGTATTAGTTTATTAGTGAGGTAGTTTCTACTGTACAGTAGTATTAGTTTATTAGAGACGTAGTTTCTACCGTATAGTAGTATTAGTTTATTAGTGAGGTAGTTTCTACCGTACAGTAGTATTAGTTTATTAGTGAGGTAGTTTCTACCGTACAGTAGTATTAGTTTATTAGTGAGGTATTTTTCTACCGTACAGTAGTATTAGATTATTAGTGAGGTAGTTTCTACCGTATAGTAGTATTAGTTTGTTAGTGAGGTAGTTTCTACTGTACAGTAGTATTAGTTTATTAGTGAGGTAAGTTGCTACTGTATAGTAGTATTAGTTTATTAGTGAGGTAGTTTCTACCGTATAGTAATATTAGTTTGTTAGTGAGGTAGTTTCTACCGTACAGTAGTATTAGTTTATTAGAGAGGTAGTTTCTACCGTATAGTAGTATTAGTTTATTAGTGAGGTAGTTTCTACTGTACAGTAGTATTAGTTTATTAGTGAGGTAGTTTCTACCGTATAGTAGTATTAGTTTGTTAGTGAGGTAGTTTCTACCGTATAGTAGTATTAGTTTATTAGTGAGGTAGTTTCTACTGTACAGTAGTATTAGTTTATTAGAGAGGTAGTTTCTACCATATAGTAGTATTAGTTTATTAGTGAGGTAAGTTTCTGCTGTACAGTAGTATTAGTTTATTAGTGAGGTAAGTTTCTACCGTACAGTAGTATTAGATTATTAATGAGGTAGTTTCTACCGTATAGTAGTATTAGTTTGTTAGTGAGGTAGTTTCTACTGTACAGTAGTATTAGTTTATTAGTAAGGAAGTTTCTACCGTATAGTAGTATTAGTTTGTTAGTGAGGTAGTTTCTACCGTACAGTAGTATTAGTTTATTAGAGAGGTAGTTTCTACCGTATAGTAGTATTAGTTTATTAGTGAGGTAGTTTCTACCGTACAGTAGTATTAGTTTATTAGTGAGGTAGTTTCTACCGTATAGTAGTATTAGTTTGTTAGTGAGGTAGTTTCTACCGTACAGTAGTATTAGTTTATTAGAGAGGTAGTTTCTACCATATAGTAGTATTAGTTTATTAGTGAGGTAAGTTTCTACTGTACAATAGTATTAGTTTATTAGAGAGGTAGTTTCTACCGTACAGTAGTATTAGTTTATTAGAGAGGTAAGATTCTACTGTACAGTAGTATTAGTTTATTAGTGAGGTAGTTTCTACCGTACAGTAGTATTAGTTTATTAGTGAGGTAAGTTTCTACTGTACAGTATTATTAGTTTATTAGTGAGGTAGTTTCTACTGTACAGTAGTATTAGTTTATTAGTGAGGTAAGTTGCTACTGTATAGTAGTATTAGTTTGTTAGTGAGGTAGTTTCTACTGTACAGTAGTATTAGTTTATTAGTGAGGTAGTTTCTACCGTACAGTAGTATTAGTTTATTAGTGAGGTAAGTTGCTACTGTATAGTAGTATTAGTTTGTTAGTGAGGTAGTTTCTACTGTACAGTAGTATTAGTTTATTAGTGAGGTAGTTTCTACCGTACAGTAGTATTAGTTTATTAGTGAGGTAGTTTCTACTGTACAGTAGTATTAGTTTATTAGTGAGGTAAGTTGGTACTGTATAGTAGTATTAGTTTATTAGTGAGGTAAGTTTCTACTGTACAGTAGTATTAGTTTATTAGAGAGGTAGTTTCTACTGTATAGTAGTATTAGTTTATTAGTGAGGTAGTTTCTACTGTACAGTAGTATTAGTTTGTTAGTAGGTAGTTTCTACCGTACAGTAGTATTAGTTTATTAGTGAGGTAGTTTCTACCGTACTGTAGTATTAGTTCATTAGTGAGGTAAGTTTCTACTGTATAGTAGTATTAGTTTGTTAGTGAGGTAGTTTCTACTGTACAGTGTTATTAGTTTATTAGTGAGGTAGTTTCTACTGTACAGTAGTATTAGTTTGTTAGTGAGGTAGTTTCTACCGTACTATAGTATTAGTTTATTAGTGAGGTAAGTTTCTACTGTATAGTAGTGTTAGTTTGTTAGTGAGGTAGTTTCTACCGTACTATAGTATTAGTTTATTAGTGAGGTAAGTTTCTACTGTATAGTAGTGTTAGTTTGTTAGTGAGGTAGTTTCTACTGTACAGTAGTATTAGTTTATTAGTGAGGTAGTTTCTACCGTACTGTATTATTAGTTTATTAGTGAGGTAAGTTTCTACTGTATAGTAGTATTAGTTTGTTAGTAAGGTCGTTTCTACCGTATAGTAGTATTAGTTTATTAGAGAGGTAGTTTCTACCGTATAGTAGTATTAGTTTATTAGTGAGGTAGTTTCTACTGTACAGTAGTATTAGTTTATTAGAGAGGTAGTTTCTACCGTATAGTAGTATTAGTTTATTAGTGAGGTAAGTTTCTACTGTACAGTAGTATTAGTTTATTAGAGAGGTAGTTTCTACCGTACAGTAGTATTAGTTTATTAGAGAGGTAAGTTTCTACTGTACAGTAGTATTAGTTTATTAGTGAGGTCGTTTCTACCGTACAGTAGTATTAGTTTATTAGTGAGGTAAGTTTCTACTGTACAGTAGTATTAGTTTATTAGAGACGTAGTTTCTACCGTATAGTAGTATTAGTTTATTAGTGAGGTAGTTTCTACCGTACAGTAGTATTAGTTTATTAGTGAGGTAGTTTCTACCGTACAGTAGTATTAGTTTATTAGTGAGGTATTTTTCTACCGTACAGTAGTATTAGATTATTAGTGAGGTAGTTTCTACCGTATAGTAGTATTAGTTTGTTAGTGAGGTAGTTTCTACTGTACAGTAGTATTAGTTTATTAGTGAGGTAAGTTGCTACTGTATAGTAGTATTAGTTTATTAGTGAGGTAGTTTCTACCGTATAGTAATATTAGTTTGTTAGTGAGGTAGTTTCTACCGTACAGTAGTATTAGTTTATTAGAGAGGTAGTTTCTACCGTATAGTAGTATTAGTTTATTAGTGAGGTAGTTTCTACTGTACAGTAGTATTAGTTTATTAGTGAGGTAGTTTCTACCGTATAGTAGTATTAGTTTGTTAGTGAGGTAGTTTCTACCGTATAGTAGTATTAGTTTATTAGTGAGGTAGTTTCTACTGTACAGTAGTATTAGTTTATTAGAGAGGTAGTTTCTACCATATAGTAGTATTAGTTTATTAGTGAGGTAAGTTTCTGCTGTACAGTAGTATTAGTTTATTAGTGAGGTAAGTTTCTACCGTACAGTAGTATTAGATTATTAATGAGGTAGTTTCTACCGTATAGTAGTATTAGTTTGTTAGTGAGGTAGTTTCTACTGTACAGTAGTATTAGTTTATTAGTAAGGAAGTTTCTACCGTATAGTAGTATTAGTTTGTTAGTGAGGTAGTTTCTACCGTACAGTAGTATTAGTTTATTAGAGAGGTAGTTTCTACCGTATAGTAGTATTAGTTTATTAGTGAGGTAGTTTCTACCGTACAGTAGTATTAGTTTATTAGTGAGGTAGTTTCTACCGTATAGTAGTATTAGTTTGTTAGTGAGGTAGTTTCTACCATACAGTAGTATTAGTTTATTAGAGAGGTAGTTTCTACCATATAGTAGTATTAGTTTATTAGTGAGGTAAGTTTCTACTGTACAATAGTATTAGTTTATTAGAGAGGTAGTTTCTACCGTACAGTAGTATTAGTTTATTAGAGAGGTAAGATTCTACTGTACAGTAGTATTAGTTTATTAGTGAGGTAGTTTCTACCGTACAGTAGTATTAGTTTATTAGTGAGGTAAGTTTCTACTGTACAGTATTATTAGTTTATTAGTGAGGTAGTTTCTACTGTACAGTAGTATTAGTTTATTAGTGAGGTAAGTTGCTACTGTATAGTAGTATTAGTTTGTTAGTGAGGTAGTTTCTACTGTACAGTAGTATTAGTTTATTAGTGAGGTAGTTTCTACCGTACAGTAGTATTAGTTTATTAGTGAGGTAAGTTGCTACTGTATAGTAGTATTAGTTTGTTAGTGAGGTAGTTTCTACTGTACAGTAGTATTAGTTTATTAGTGAGGTAGTTTCTACCGTACAGTAGTATTAGTTTATTAGTGAGGTAGTTTCTACTGTACAGTAGTATTAGTTTATTAGTGAGGTAAGTTGGTACTGTATAGTAGTATTAGTTTATTAGTGAGGTAAGTTTCTACTGTACAGTAGTATTAGTTTATTAGAGAGGTAGTTTCTACTGTATAGTAGTATTAGTTTATTAGTGAGGTAGTTTCTACTGTACAGTAGTATTAGTTTGTTAGTAGGTAGTTTCTACCGTACAGTAGTATTAGTTTATTAGTGAGGTAGTTTCTACCGTACTGTAGTATTAGTTCATTAGTGAGGTAAGTTTCTACTGTATAGTAGTATTAGTTTGTTAGTGAGGTAGTTTCTACTGTACAGTGTTATTAGTTTATTAGTGAGGTAGTTTCTACTGTACAGTAGTATTAGTTTGTTAGTGAGGTAGTTTCTACCGTACTATAGTATTAGTTTATTAGTGAGGTAAGTTTCTACTGTATAGTAGTGTTAGTTTGTTAGTGAGGTAGTTTCTACCGTACTATAGTATTAGTTTATTAGTGAGGTAAGTTTCTACTGTATAGTAGTGTTAGTTTGTTAGTGAGGTAGTTTCTACTGTACAGTAGTATTAGTTTATTAGTGAGGTAGTTTCTACCGTACTGTATTATTAGTTTATTAGTGAGGTAAGTTTCTACTGTATAGTAGTATTAGTTTGTTAGTAAGGTCGTTTCTACCGTATAGTAGTATTAGTTTATTAGAGAGGTAGTTTCTACCGTATAGTAGTATTAGTTTATTAGTGAGGTAGTTTCTACTGTACAGTAGTATTAGTTTATTAGAGAGGTAGTTTCTACCGTATAGTAGTATTAGTTTATTAGTGAGGTAAGTTTCTACTGTACAGTAGTATTAGTTTATTAGAGAGGTAGTTTCTACCGTACAGTAGTATTAGTTTATTAGAGAGGTAAGTTTCTACTGTACAGTAGTATTAGTTTATTAGTGAGGTCGTTTCTACCGTACAGTAGTATTAGTTTATTAGTGAGGTAAGTTTCTACTGTACAGTATTATTAGTTTATTAGTGAGGTAGTTTCTACTGTACAGTAGTATTAGTTTATTAGTGAGGTAAGTTGCTACTGTATAGTAGTATTAGTTTGTTAGTGAGGTAGTTTCTACTGTACAGTAGTATTAGTTTATTAGTGAGGTAGTTTCTACCGTACAGTAGTATTAGTTTATTAGTGAGGTAAGTTGCTACTGTATAGTAGTATTAGTTTGTTAGTGAGGTAGTTTCTACTGTACAGTAGTATTAGTTTATTAGTGAGGTAGTTTCTACCGTACAGTAGTATTAGTTTATTAGTGAGGTAGTTTCTACTGTACAGTAGTATTAGTTTATTAGTGAGGTAAGTTGCTACTGTATAGTAGTATTAGTTTATTAGTGAGGTAAGTTTCTACTGTACAGTAGTGTTAGTTTATTAGTGAGGTAGTTTCTACTGTATAGTAGTATTAGTTTATTAGTGAGGTAGTTTCTACTGTACAGTAGTATTAGTTTGTTAGTAGGTAGTTTCTACCGTACAGTAGTATTAGTTTATTAGTGAGGTAGTTTCTACCGTACTGTAGTATTAGTTCATTAGTGAGGTAAGTTTCTACTGTATAGTAGTATTAGTTTGTTAGTGAGGTAGTTTCTACTGTACAGTGGTATTAGTTTATTAGTGAGGTAGTTTATACTGTACAGTAGTATTAGTTTGTTAGTGAGGTAGTTTCTACCGTACTATAGTATTAGTTTATTAGTGAGGTAAGTTTCTACTGTATAGTAGTGTTAGTTTGTTAGTGAGGTAGTTTCTACCGTACTATAGTATTAGTTTATTAGTGAGGTAAGTTTCTACTGTATAGTAGTGTTAGTTTGTTAGTGAGGTAGTTTCTACTGTACAGTAGTATTAGTTTATTAGTGAGGTAAGTTGCTACTGTATAGTAGTATTAGTTTGTTAGTGAGGTAGTTTCTACTGTACAGTAGTATTAGTTTATTAGTGAGGTAGTTTCTACCGTACAGTAGTATTAGTTTATTAGTGAGGTAAGTTGCTACTGTATAGTAGTATTAGTTTGTTAGTGAGGTAGTTTCTACCGTACAGTAGTATTAGTTTATTAGTGAGGTAGTTTCTACCGTATCGTAGTATTAGTTTGTTAGTGAGGTAGTTTCTACCGTATAGTAGTATTAGTTTATTAGTGAGGTAGTTTCTACCGTACAGTAGTATTAGTTTATTAGTGAGGTAGTTTCTACCATATAGTAGTATTAGTTTATTAGTGAGGTAGTTTCTACCGTACAGTAGTTTTAGTTTGTTAGTGAGGTAGTTTCTACCGTACAGTAGTATTAGTTTATTAGTGAGGTAGTTTCTACCGTACAGTAGTATTCGTTTATTAGTGAGGTAGTTTCTACCGTATAGTAGTATTAGTTTATTAGTGAGGTAGTTTCTACCGTACAGTAGTATTAGTTTATTAGTGAGGTAGTTTCTACCATATAGTAGTATTAGTTTATTAGTGAGGTAGTTTCTACCGTACAGTAGTATTAGTTTATTAGAGAGGTAGTTTCTACCGTATAGTAGTATTAGTTTGTTAGTGAGGTAGTTTCTACCGTACAGTAGTATTAGTTTATTAGAGAGGTAGTTTCTACCGTATAGTAGTATTAGTTTATTAGTGAGGTAGTTTCTACTGTACAGTAGTATTAGTTTATTAGTGAGGTAGTTTCTACCGTATAGTAGTATTAGTTTGTTAGTGAGGTAGTTTCTACCGTACAGTAGTATTAGTTTATTAGTGAGGTAGTTTCTACTGTACAGTAGTATTAGTTTATTAGAGAGGTAGTTTCTACCATATAGTAGTATTAGTTTATTAGTGAGGTAAGTTTCTGCTGTACAGTAGTATTAGTTTATTAGTGAGGTAAGTTTCTACCGTACAGTAGTATTAGATTATTAATGAGGTAGTTTCTACCGTATAGTAGTATTAGTTTGTTAGTGAGGTAGTTTCTACTGTACAGTAGTATTAGTTTATTAGTAAGGAAGTTTCTACCGTATAGTAGTATTAGTTTGTTAGTGAGGTAGTTTCTACCGTACAGTAGTATTAGTTTATTAGAGAGGTAGTTTCTACCGTACAGTAGTATTAGTTTATTAGAGAGGTAAGATTCTACTGTACAGTAGTATTAGTTTATTAGTGAGGTCGTTTCTACCGTACAGTAGTATTAGTTTATTAGTGAGGTAAGTTTCTACTGTACAGTATTATTAGTTTATTAGTGAGGTAGTTTCTACTGTACAGTAGTATTAGTTTATTAGTGAGGTAAGTTGCTACTGTATAGTAGTATTAGTTTGTTAGTGAGGTAGTTTCTACTGTACAGTAGTATTAGTTTATTAGTGAGGTAGTTTCTACCGTACAGTAGTATTAGTTTATTAGTGAGGTAAGTTGCTACTGTATAGTAGTATTAGTTTGTTAGTGAGGTAGTTTCTACCGTACAGTAGTATTAGTTTATTAGTGAGGTAGTTTCTACCGTATAGTAGTATTAGTTTGTTAGTGAGGTAGTTTCTACCGTATAGTAGTATTAGTTTATTAGTGAGGTAGTTTCTACCGTACAGTAGTATTAGTTTATTAGTGAGGTAGTTTCTACCATATAGTAGTATTAGTTTATTAGTGAGGTAGTTTCTACCGTACAGTAGTTTTAGTTTGTTAGTGAGGTAGTTTCTACCGTACAGTAGTATTAGTTTATTAGTGAGGTAGTTTCTACCGTACAGTAGTATTCGTTTATTAGTGAGGTAGTTTCTACCGTATAGTAGTATTAGTTTATTAGTGAGGTAGTTTCTACCGTACAGTAGTATTAGTTTATTAGTGAGGTAGTTTCTACCATATAGTAGTATTAGTTTATTAGTGAGGTAGTTTCTACCGTACAGTAGTATTAGTTTATTAGAGAGGTAGTTTCTACCGTATAGTAGTATTAGTTTGTTAGTGAGGTAGTTTCTACCGTACAGTAGTATTAGTTTATTAGAGAGGTAGTTTCTACCGTATAGTAGTGTTAGTTTATTAGTGAGGTAGTTTCTACTGTACAGTAGAATTAGATTGTTAGTGAGGTAGTTTCTACTGTACAGTAGCATTAGATTGTTAGTGAGGTAGTTTCTACCGTACAGTAGTATTAGTTTATTAGAGAGGTAGTTTCTACTGTACAGTAGTATTAGATTGTTAGTGAGGTAGTTTCTACTGTACAGTAGTATTAGTTTGTTAGAGAGGTAGTTTCTACTGTACAGTAGCATTAGATTGTTAGTGAGGTAGTTTCTACCGTACAGTAGTATTAGTTTATTAGTGAGGTAGTTTCTACCGTATAGTAGTATTAGTTTGTTAGTGAGGTAGTTTCTACCGTATGGTAGTATTAGTTTATTAGTGAGGTAGTTTCTACCGTACAGTAGTATTAGTTTATTAGTGAGGTAGTTTCTACCATATAGTAGTATTAGTTTATTAGTGAGGTAGTTTCTACCGTACAGTAGTTTTAGTTTATTAGAGAGGTAGTTTCTACCGTATAATAGTATTAGTTTGTTAGTGAGGTAGTTTCTACCGTACAGTAGTATTAGTTTATTAGAGAGGTAGTTTCTACCGTATAGTAGTATTAGTTTATTAGTGAGGTAGTTTCTACCGTACAGTAGTATTAGTTTATTAGTGAGGTAAGTTTATACTGTACAGTAGTATTAGTTTATTAGTGAGGTAGTTTCTACCGTACTGTAGTATTAGTTTATTAGAGAGGTAGTTTCTACCGTATAGTAGTATTAGTTTATTAGTGAGGTAGTTTCTACCGTACAGTAGTATTAGTTTATTAGTGAGGTAGTTTCTACTGTACAGTAGTATTAGTTTATTAGTGAGGTAAGTTTCTACCGTACAGTAGTATTAGATTATTAGTGAGGTAGTTTCTACCGTATAGTAGTATTAGTTTGTTAGTGAGGTAGTTTCTACTGTACAGTAGTATTAGTTTATTAGTGAGGTAAGTTGCTACTGTATAGTAGTATTAGTTTATTAGTGAGGTAGTTTCTACCGTATAGTAGTATTAGTTTGTTAGTGAGGTAGTTTCTACCGTACAGTAGTATTAGTTTATTAGAGAGGTAGTTTCTACCGTATAGTAGTATTAGTTTATTAGTGAGGTAGTTTCTACTGTACAGTAGTATTAGTTTATTAGAGACGTAGTTTCTACCGTATAGTAGTATTAGTTTATTAGTGAGGTAGTTTCTACCGTACAGTAGTATTAGTTTATTAGTGAGGTAGTTTCTACCGTACAGTAGTATTAGTTTATTAGTGAGGTAAGTTTCTACCGTACAGTAGTATTAGATTATTAGTGAGGTAGTTTCTACCGTATAGTAGTATTAGTTTGTTAGTGAGGTAGTTTCTACTGTACAGTAGTATTAGTTTATTAGTGAGGTAAGTTGCTACTGTATAGTAGTATTAGTTTATTAGTGAGGTAGTTTCTACCGTATAGTAATATTAGTTTGTTAGTGAGGTAGTTTCTACCGTACAGTAGTATTAGTTTATTAGAGAGGTAGTTTCTACCGTATAGTAGTATTAGTTTATTAGTGAGGTAGTTTCTACTGTACAGTAGTATTAGTTTATTAGTGAGGTAGTTTCTACCGTATAGTAGTATTAGTTTGTTAGTGAGGTAGTTTCTACCGTACAGTAGTATTAGGTTATTAGTGAGGTAGTTTCTACTGTACAGTAGTATTAGTTTATTAGAGAGGTAGTTTCTACCATATAGTAGTATTAGTTTATTAGTGAGGTAAGTTTCTGCTGTACAGTAGTATTAGTTTATTAGTGAGGTAAGTTTCTACCGTACAGTAGTATTAGATTATTAATGAGGTAGTTTCTACCGTATAGTAGTATTAGTTTGTTAGTGAGGTAGTTTCTACTGTACAGTAGTATTAGTTTATTAGTAAGGAAGTTTCTACCGTATAGTAGTATTAGTTTGTTAGTGAGGTAGTTTCTACCGTACAGTAGTATTAGTTTATTAGAGAGGTAGTTTCTACCGTATAGTAGTATTAGTTTATTAGTGAGGTAGTTTCTACCGTACAGTAGTATTAGTTTATTAGTGAGGTAGTTTCTACCGTATAGTAGTATTAGTTTGTTAGTGAGGTAGTTTCTACCGTACAGTAGTATTAGTTTATTAGAGAGGTAGTTTCTACCGTATAGTAGTATTAGTTTATTAGTGAGGTAAGTTTCTACTGTACAATAGTATTAGTTTATTAGAGAGGTAGTTTCTACCGTACAGTAGTATTAGTTTATTAGAGAGGTAAGATTCTACTGTACAGTAGTATTAGTTTATTAGTGAGGTCGTTTCTACCGTACAGTAGTATTAGTTTATTAGTGAGGTAAGTTTCTACTGTACAGTATTATTAGTTTATTAGTGAGGTAGTTTCTACTGTACAGTAGTATTAGTTTATTAGTGAGGTAAGTTGCTACTGTATAGTAGTATTAGTTTGTTAGTGAGGTAGTTTCTACTGTACAGTAGTATTAGTTTATTAGTGAGGTAGTTTCTACCGTACAGTAGTATTAGTTTATTAGTGAGGTAAGTTGCTACTGTATAGTAGTATTAGTTTGTTAGTGAGGTAGTTTCTACTGTACAGTAGTATTAGTTTATTAGTGAGGTAGTTTCTACCGTACAGTAGTATTAGTTTATTAGTGAGGTAGTTTCTACTGTACAGTAGTATTAGTTTATTAGTGAGGTAAGTTGCTACTGTATAGTAGTATTAGTTTATTAGTGAGGTAAGTTTCTACTGTACAGTAGTATTAGTTTATTAGTGAGGTAGTTTCTACTGTATAGTAGTATTAGTTTATTAGTGAGGTAGTTTCTACTGTACAGTAGTATTAGTTTGTTAGTAGGTAGTTTCTACCGTACAGTAGTATTAGTTTATTAGTGAGGTAGTTTCTACCGTACTGTAGTATTAGTTCATTAGTGAGGTAAGTTTCTACTGTATAGTAGTATTAGTTTGTTAGTGAGGTAGTTTCTACTGTACAGTGTTATTAGTTTATTAGTGAGGTAGTTTCTACTGTACAGTAGTATTAGTTTATTAGTGAGGTAGTTTCTACCGTATAGTAGTATTAGTTTGTTAGTGAGGTAGTTTCTACCGTACAGTAGTATTAGATTATTAGTGAGGTAGTTTCTACCGTATAGTAGTATTAGTTTGTTAGTGAGGTAGTTTCTACTGTACAGTAGTATTAGTTTATTAGTGAGGTAAGTTGCTACTGTATAGTAGTATTAGTTTATTAGTGAGGTAGTTTCTACCGTATAGTAATATTAGTTTGTTAGTGAGGTAGTTTCTACCGTACAGTAGTATTAGTTTATTAGAGAGGTAGTTTCTACCGTATAGTAGTATTAGTTTATTAGTGAGGTAGTTTCTACTGTACAGTAGTATTAGTTTATTAGTGAGGTAGTTTCTACCGTATAGTAGTATTAGTTTGTTAGTGAGGTAGTTTCTACCGTACAGTAGTATTAGGTTATTAGTGAGGTAGTTTCTACTGTACAGTAGTATTAGTTTATTAGAGAGGTAGTTTCTACCATATAGTAGTATTAGTTTATTAGTGAGGTAAGTTTCTGCTGTACAGTAGTATTAGTTTATTAGTGAGGTAAGTTTCTACCGTACAGTAGTATTAGATTATTAATGAGGTAGTTTCTACCGTATAGTAGTATTAGTTTGTTAGTGAGGTAGTTTCTACTGTACAGTAGTATTAGTTTATTAGTGAGGTAGTTTCTACCGTATAGTAGTATTAGTTTGTTAGTGAGGTAGTTTCTACCGTACAGTAGTATTAGTTTATTAGAGAGGTAGTTTCTACCGTATAGTAGTATTAGTTTATTAGTGAGGTAGTTTCTACTGTACAGTAGTATTAGTTTATTAGTGAGGTAGTTTCTACCGTATAGTAGTATTAGTTTGTTAGTGAGGTAGTTTCTACCGTACAGTAGTATTAGGTTATTAGTGAGGTAGTTTCTACTGTACAGTAGTATTAGTTTATTAGAGAGGTAGTTTCTACCATATAGTAGTATTAGTTTATTAGTGAGGTAAGTTTCTGCTGTACAGTAGTATTAGTTTATTAGTGAGGTAAGTTTCTACCGTACAGTAGTATTAGATTATTAATGAGGTAGTTTCTACCGTATAGTAGTATTAGTTTGTTAGTGAGGTAGTTTCTACTGTACAGTAGTATTAGTTTATTAGTAAGGAAGTTTCTACCGTATAGTAGTATTAGTTTGTTAGTGAGGTAGTTTCTACCGTACAGTAGTATTAGTTTATTAGAGAGGTAGTTTCTACCGTATAGTAGTATTAGTTTATTAGTGAGGTAGTTTCTACCGTACAGTAGTATTAGTTTATTAGTGAGGTAGTTTCTACCGTATAGTAGTATTAGTTTGTTAGTGAGGTAGTTTCTACCGTACAGTAGTATTAGTTTATTAGAGAGGTAGTTTCTACCGTATAGTAGTATTAGTTTATTAGTGAGGTAAGTTTCTACTGTACAATAGTATTAGTTTATTAGAGAGGTAGTTTCTACCGTACAGTAGTATTAGTTTATTAGAGAGGTAAGATTCTACTGTACAGTAGTATTAGTTTATTAGTGAGGTCGTTTCTACCGTACAGTAGTATTAGTTTATTAGTGAGGTAAGTTTCTACTGTACAGTATTATTAGTTTATTAGTGAGGTAGTTTCTACTGTACAGTAGTATTAGTTTATTAGTGAGGTAAGTTGCTACTGTATAGTAGTATTAGTTTGTTAGTGAGGTAGTTTCTACTGTACAGTAGTATTAGTTTATTAGTGAGGTAGTTTCTACCGTACAGTAGTATTAGTTTATTAGTGAGGTAAGTTGCTACTGTATAGTAGTATTAGTTTGTTAGTGAGGTAGTTTCTACTGTACAGTAGTATTAGTTTATTAGTGAGGTAGTTTCTACCGTACAGTAGTATTAGTTTATTAGTGAGGTAGTTTCTACTGTACAGTAGTATTAGTTTATTAGTGAGGTAAGTTGCTACTGTATAGTAGTATTAGTTTATTAGTGAGGTAAGTTTCTACTGTACAGTAGTATTAGTTTATTAGTGAGGTAGTTTCTACTGTATAGTAGTATTAGTTTATTAGTGAGGTAGTTTCTACTGTACAGTAGTATTAGTTTGTTAGTAGGTAGTTTCTACCGTACAGTAGTATTAGTTTATTAGTGAGGTAGTTTCTACCGTACTGTAGTATTAGTTCATTAGTGAGGTAAGTTTCTACTGTATAGTAGTATTAGTTTGTTAGTGAGGTAGTTTCTACTGTACAGTGTTATTAGTTTATTAGTGAGGTAGTTTCTACTGTACAGTAGTATTAGTTTGTTAGTGAGGTAGTTTCTACCGTACTATAGTATTAGTTTATTAGTGAGGTAAGTTTCTACTGTATAGTAGTGTTAGTTTGTTAGTGAGGTAGTTTCTACCGTACTATAGTATTAGTTTATTAGTGAGGTAAGTTTCTACTGTATAGTAGTGTTAGTTTGTTAGTGAGGTAGTTTCTACTGTACAGTAGTATTAGTTTATTAGTGAGGTAGTTTCTACCGTACTGTATTATTAGTTTATTAGTGAGGTAAGTTTCTACTGTATAGTAGTATTAGTTTGTTAGTAAGGTCGTTTCTACTGTACAGTAGTATTAGTTTATTAGTGAGGTAGTTTCTACCGTATAGTAGTATTAGTTTATTAGAGAGGTAGTTTCTACCGTATAGTAGTATTAGTTTATTAGAGAGGTAGTTTCTACCGTATAGTAGTATTAGTTTATTAGTGAGGTAGTTTCTACTGTACCGTAGTATTAGTTTATTAGAGAGGTAGTTTCTACCGTATAGTAGTATTAGTTTATTAGTGAGGTAAGTTTCTACTGTACAGTAGTATTAGTTTATTAGAGAGGTAGTTTCTACCGTACAGTAGTATTAGTTTATTAGAGAGGTAAGTTTCTACTGTACAGTAGTATTAGTTTATTAGTGAGGTCGTTTCTATCGTACAGTAGTATTAGTTTATTAGTGAGGTAAGTTTCTACTGTACAGTATTATTAGTTTATTAGTGAGGTAGTTTCTACTGTACAGTAGTATTAGTTTATTAGTGAGGTAAGTTGCTACTGTATAGTAGTATTAGTTTGTTAGTGAGGTAGTTTCTACTGTACAGTAGTATTAGTTTATTAGTGAGGTAGTTTCTACCGTACAGTAGTATTAGTTTATTAGTGAGGTAAGTTGCTACTGTATAGTAGTATTAGTTTGTTAGTGAGGTAGTTTCTACTGTACAGTAGTATTAGTTTATTAGTGAGGTAGTTTCTACCGTACAGTAGTATTAGTTTATTAGTGAGGTAGTTTCTACTGTACAGTAGTATTAGTTTATTAGTGAGGTAAGTTGCTACTGTATAGTAGTATTAGTTTATTAGTGAGGTAAGTTTCTACTGTACAGTAGTATTAGTTTATTAGTGAGGTAGTTTCTACTGTATAGTAGTATTAGTTTATTAGTGAGGTAGTTTCTACTGTACAGTAGTATTAGTTTGTTAGTAGGTAGTTTCTACCGTACAGTAGTATTAGTTTATTAGTGAGGTAGTTTCTACCGTACTGTAGTATTAGTTCATTAGTGAGGTAAGTTTCTACTGTATAGTAGTATTAGTTTGTTAGTGAGGTAGTTTCTACTGTACAGTGGTATTAGTTTATTAGTGAGGTAGTTTCTACTGTACAGTAGTATTAGTTTGTTAGTGAGGTAGTTTCTACTGTACTATAGTATTAGTTTATTAGTGAGGTAAGTTTCTACTGTATAGTAGTGTTAGTTTGTTAGTGAGGTAGTTTCTACCGTACTATAGTATTAGTTTATTAGTGAGGTAAGTTTCTACTGTATAGTAGTGTTAGTTTGTTAGTGAGGTAGTTTCTACTGTACAATAGTATTAGTTTATTAGTGAGGTAGTTTCTACCGTACTGTAGTATTAGTTTATTAGTGAGGTAAGTTTCTACTGTATAGTAGTATTAGTTTGTTAGTAAGGTCGTTTCTACTGTACAGTAGTATTAGTTTATTAGTGAGGTAGTTTCTACCGTACTGTATTATTAGTTTATTAGTGAGGTAAGTTTCTACTGTATAGTAGTATTAGTTTGTTAGTAAGGTCGTTTCTACTGTACAGTAGTATTAGTTTATTAGTGAGGTAGTTTCTACCGTATAGTAGTATTAGTTTATTAGAGAGGTAGTTTCTACCGTATAGTAGTATTAGTTTGTTAGTGAGGTAGTTTCTACTGTACAGTAGTATTAGTTTATTAGTGAGGTAGTTTCTACCGTACTGTATTATTAGTTTATTAGTGAGGTAAGTTTCTACTGTATAGTAGTATTAGTTTGTTAGTAAGGTAGTTTCTACCGTATAGTAGTATTAGTTTGTTAGTGAGGTAGTTTCTACTGTATAGTAGTATTAGTTTATTAGAGAGGTAGTTTCTACCATATAGTAGTATTAGTTTGTTAGTGAGGTAGTTTCTACTGTACAGTAGTATTAGTTTATTAGTGAGGTAAGTTGCTACTGTATAGTAGTATTAGTTTATTAGTGAGGTAGTTTCTACCGTATAGTAGTATTAGTTTGTTAGTGAGGTAGTTTCTACTGTACAGTAGTATTAGTTTATTAGAGAGGTAGTTTCTACCGTATAGTAGTATTAGTTTGTTAGTGAGGTAGTTTCTACTGTACAGTAGTATTAGTTTGTTAGTAAGGTAGATTCTACTGTTCAGTAGTATTAGTTTATTAGTGAGGTAGTTTCTACTGTACAGTAGTATTCGTTTGTTAGTGAGGTAGTTTCTACTGTACAGTAGTATTAGTTTATTAGTGAGGTAGTTTCTACCGTATAGTAGTATTAGTTTGTTAGTGAGGTAGTTTCTACTGTACAGTAGTATTAGTTTATTAGTGAGGTAAATTTCTACTGTACAGAAGTATTAGTTTATTAGTGAGGTAAATTTCTACTGTACAGAAGTATTCGTTTTTTAGTGAGGTAGTTTCTACCCCCCCCTCTCCATCTGTCCTGCTATAGCCCTGTCCTGGCCCCCTCTCCTCCTGTCCTGCTATATAGTAGTATTAGTTTATTAGTGAGGTAGTTTCTACCGTACAGTAGTATTTGTTTATTAGAGAGGTAGTTTCTACCGTACAGTAGTATTAGATTGTTAGTGAGGTAGTTTCTACTGTACAATAGTATTAGATTGTTAGTGAGGTAGTTTCTACCATTTAGTAGTATTAGTTTGTTAGTGAGGTAGTTTCTACTGTACAGTAGTATTAGTTTGTTAGTGAGGTAGTTTCTACTGTACAATAGTATTAAATTGTTAGTGAGGTAGTTTCTACCATATAGTAGTATTAGTTTGTTAGTGAGGTAGTTTCTACCGTATAGTAGTATTAGTTTGTTAGTGAGGTAGTTTCTACTGTACAGTAGTATTAGTTTATTAGTGAGGTAGTTTCTACTGTATAGTAGTATTAGTTTCTTAGTGAGGTAGTTTCTACCGTACAGTAGTATTCGTTTGTTAATGAGGTAGTACCGTACAGTATTCGTTTGTTAGCGAAGTAGTTTCTATATTGACATTCAAGCTGCTGACAATACATGGAGAGTGTTCTGTGACATATCAAAACATTTTTTTTTAATATACGGAATACGGTACATATTAATCAGATAGTAGAACACATGAAACAGTCATAGGCAATAATGACATTAATTAGTTGAAATTAATCAAACTGGTGCAGAGGAATAGCAAACGTTTTTTAGCTTGTGAGGCTAGAAATTGTATATACTGTATATATTATGTTTTAAGCTTTATATACTGAAACAGATCCTTTAATGGCCTTGGATCCCTAACACAGTCACAGTGTATCCTAAATGACCAAATTGACGGGAGGCAGGGCCCTCTCCTCCTCCTGCAGTGCTAGCCCTGTCCTGGCCCCCTCTCCATCTGTCCTGCTATAGCCCTGTCCTGGCCCCCTCTCCTCCTTTCCTGCTATAGCCCTGTCCTGGCCCCCTCTCCATCTGTCCTGGCCCCCTCTCCATCTGTCCTGCTATAGACCTGTCCTGGCCCCCTCTCCATCTGTCCAGCTATAGCCCTGTCCCGGCCCCCTCTCCATCTGTCCAGCTATAGCCCTGTCCTGGCCCCATCTCCATCTGTCCAGCTATAGCCCTGTCCTGGCCCCATCTCCATCTGTCCAGCTATAGCCCAGCCCTGTCCTAGCCTGGGGGTAATTAGCTAGCTAGTGTAATGACAGCGGCCATGGCCCCCCATCCCTCAGGGCCGCTCTCTCTCTCTCTCTCTCTCCCCGGGTGCTAATCCCCCTGCCTTCATTAACCTGCCGGCCCAGTGGCCCCCAGCTGCCCCCAGCGGCCCCCACAACACAGCACACAGTGATACTCATGTCACCCTGATAACTGATGTGTTGTTACAGCATTACAATGATCTCCTTCTTCCGTCCTCCTAACATGTCAGGGAACTTTAATTGCGAGCTAATTTGGAACCAATCTCTACAAATGGGGGGGTATTAGAGGAAGCAGAGATAATTGAGGCTGGCATGAGCTGAGCTGCGACATCTTGATCTTATGCAGAGGCTTGTTTGAGAGTTATAAAGGCAAGGAAGTTGTTTGAGTGATTGATGGAAAATAGTCAATGGCATGTACCAACAACAAATGAATAACCAAAAAGTGCAGCTTGAGAAAACCATCAGTTCCCAATGCTTTGTGATTTGGTGATCTCAATTTGAGGGGTTCAAGAAAAAATGGAGGAGGGAGTAACTTCTCAAACGAAACACAGAAAGAAATGTTTAAACTCACTTCCCTTTGTCACAAGAACAAATTATTAGTCCTAATAAACTGTCAACTGCTGTCATGACAGGGGCATGTGCGGCTATTCATAGGTTGTCACCCTGTGTCCATAAAGGCCATCAAATCTGTATATTGTCTACATTGTAGTGTGATTGTCAGTCAAGTGTCTTCCAGTGTAGTCCTTACCATTATTATTATTTTTTGACGTTTTAGCTTTTGTTCTTTGTTTTGAGTGGTCGCCAGGGCGACAAGCCAGGCTTTAGTGTTGTAGTATCTATGAGTCACCAGCATCTCTGTCCTCATTTCCCAGCAGGGGCGTTGGTGAAGCAGGTCGTCAACAGCCTGACTCATCACAGATGGCCCCAGGACCGTGTCCCTCCGCCAAGATGACACTGCACAGGATATAGTCCTCATCATCAGCCACCTGGTCAGGTGACCCTGACAACAACAACAACAACAACAAGCAAACAAACAACAGTAGATTGGCTGGTGTACGAGCTATGATCCTGACTGGAAGTTTCCATTGTGGTCCGACCGAATCTACCAACGTATATCCTGGTGCATCTGCTTCAGGTGGGTTTGTGTTCAACAACAGCTACAACAGGGACTAAACAGGGCTGGAGAGGACCACAGTTCCTCTCAACAAATAGGCCCACATCAATTAACTCCAGATGAGACCATGTGTGGAATACTGATGAGATACTCACACATGCAAATTGCTACAAGAGGAAAGAATAGCATGGAGAACATTATGACACAAACAACAGTCATACTGAAGCCAACATGGACAAGTTTGCAATTATGCAATATTTAGCAATTGATATCCACAAAATAATGGGTGGATGATCACTGGTTTAAATAGTGAAATTGTGCACACTTTATTTCTAGGATTATATTTACAGATGTTATGTTTTACAAGTATTTTTTGATTATGGTGTAGTTTGTAAAAACTCATTTTTGCTTTGCTTGTATTTATTTAGTGAAAATGTATGTTGGTACATTTTATAGCTAATAGTAATGTTTGGTGCTTGATGAGAAGTTATCTTCAAAAAGTTTCATTTTACGATATTAACCCCTTTGAAGGCTGTTTTAACTACTGAATATCTATGTACGATGACCCGATAACTATATAATCTATATTAGACTGAAATGTTTGTGAAACAAATCCGGAGGGTCACAGAAGTTGAGAGTTGAAAGTGTTCAGTCTTGTTAAACAACCCAAAACCTCTTAGACATAATACCACAGTGTCCTGTGTCTCTACCACGACCCCTGCGGGAAACCCTGTCTGCGTCCCAAATGGCACCCAATTCCCTTTATAGTACACTACTTACCTATTCCCTATGTAGTGCCCCATAGGGTTCTGGTCAAAAGTAGTGCAGTATAAGGGAGTAGGGTGCCATTTGGGACGCAGACCCGTTCCAAGGACCCTGGTATCTCCCTGGTTTAACGTTGCAGGACCACGTAAAGCTTGACTTATCTCGCTCCCCAATCACCGTGTCACCAGGGTGCTGGCTCCGCCCTGCTGGAGGGAACTGCCTTGCTGTTTGTGACCTGTGTGATAAATCAAGTTCAAAGCAGAGGGTTGCACGCTCACAGATATCACCTTACACCCTGGCCCACTTAAGTTTCAATCTCAGTTGTTCCTTGTTAATTCAATCATCTTATTATTACGTCTTGGCTGTTTTCGTTTGCAAGTCTCATACCTGTTATTGGATAGCGTTCAGTATTAAAATGTGCTTAGGCAATATCACACATAGAACCCCCCCCCCCCCCCCCCCCCACCACCATTCCAGTAAATGACAGAAATTAGATTAGAGTAATGTTATATGAAACACTAACCAAGAAGAGTTAGTGTGCGTCCCAAATGGCACCCTATTCCCTTTATAGTGCATTACGTTGGACCCGAGCCCAATGGGCCCTAGGCCCTGGTCAAAAGTAGTGCAGTATATAGGGAATAGGGTGCCATTTGGGACTCAGCCTTAGATTCCTGAGGAGCGAGTCCACGTGACGTGAAACCACACTTCCTTGGATAAACAGTTTCACCCTTCCCTTATTAATTCTACTGACCTTGGTGTTACCGTGGATTAATGTTGTATGAAGGTCTTGAGTTCCAACGGAGGCTAGTGGAGTAACAAAAATATATATTAAAAGTACTGGTACTATAGGACTGAAATAGTGGCTGTTTTACACGTTACACTGTACACTATCAGGAGAAATGGCTCAAAGCTCCTTTGAGTTGCTCTAATAATGTACAATCTAATCTATTCTATTTTACTCTAATCCCATTCTATAGACCATTCTCCATTCTGCCAGTGCTAATACATTTTAACCCATGCTAATACATTTTAACCCATCCTGTCAGTTTACCCTTTGATGGTGTACGTACAGCTTGTTGATTATAGCCTCATTGACTCACTGTGGGATTTTACTGTGGGAACCAACAGTAGCAGCAGTAGTATCCTGGGTCTAATGTTCTGCTGGTTGAACCAACAGTAGCAGCAGTAGTATCCTGGGTCGAATGTTCTGCTGGTTGAACCAACAGTAGCAGCAGTAGTATCCTGGGTCTAATGTTCTGCTGTTTGAACCAACGGCAGCAGCAGTAGTATCCTGGGTCTAAAGTTCTGCTGGTTTAACCAACGGCAGCAGCAGTAGTATTATGGGTCTAATGTTCTGCTGGTTGAACCAATGGCAGCAGCAGGAGTATCCTGGGTCTAATGTTCTGCTGGTTGAACCAATGGCAGAAGCAGTAGTATCCTGGGTCTAATGTTCTGCTGTTTGAACCAATGGCAGCAGCAGTAGTATCCTGGGTCTAATGTTCTGCTGTTTGAACCAATGGCAGCAGCAGTAGTATCCTGGGTCTAATGTTCTGCTGGTTGAACTAACAGTAGCAGCAGTAGTATCCTGGGTCTAATGTTCTGCTGGTTGAACCAACAGTAGCAGCAGTAGTATCCTGGGTCTAATGTTCTGCTGGTTTAACCAACGGCAGCAGCAGTAGTATACTGGGTCTAATGTTCTGCTGGTTGAACCAACGGCAGCAGCAGTAGTATACTGGGTCTAATGTTCTGCTGTTTGAACCAATGGCAGCAGCAGTAGTATCCTGGGTCTAATGTTCTGCTGGTTCAACCAACAGCAGCAGCAGTAGTATCCTGGGTCTAATGTTCTGCTTGTTGAACCAACAGCAGCAGCAGTAATATCCTGGGTCTAATGTTCTGCTGGTTCAACCAACAGCAGCAGCAGTAATATCCTGGGTCTAATGTTCTGCTGGTTCAACCAACAGTAGCAGCAGTTGTATCCTGAGTCTAATGTTCTGCTGGTTGAACCAACAGTAACAGCAGTAGTCTCCCGGGTCTAATGTTCTGCTGGTTGAACCAACGGCAGCAGCAGTAGTATCCTGGGTCTAATGTTCTACTGGTTGAACCAACGGCAGCAGCAGTAGTATCCTGGGTCTAATGTTCTGCTGGTTGAACCAACGGCAGCAGCAGTAGTATCCTGGGTCTAATGTTCTGCTGGTTGAACCAACGGCAGCAGCAGTAGTATCCTGGGTCTAATGTTCTACTGGTTGAACCAATGGCAGCAGCTATAGTATCCTGGGTCTAATGTTCTGTTGATTGAACCAACGGCAGCAGCAGTAGTATCCTGGGTCTAATGTTCTGTTGATTGAACCAATGGCAGCAGCAGTAGTATCCTGGGTCTAATGTTCTGCTGGTTGAACCAACAGCAGCAGCAGTATTATTCTGGGTCTAATGTTCTGCTGGTTAAACCAACAGTAGTAGCAGTAGTCTCCTGGGTCTAATGTTCTGCTGGTTTAACCAACAGCAGCAGCAGTAGTATCCTGGGTCTAATGTTCTGCTGGTTGAACCAACAGCAGCAGCAGTAATATCCTGGGTCTAATGTTCTGCTGGTTGAACCAACAGTAGCAGCAGTAGTATCCTGGGTCTAATGTTCTGCTGGTTGAACCAACAGCAACAGCAGTAGAATCCTGGGTCTAATGTTCTGCTGGTTGGGAACTAAACAGTGTGGTGCGACTGATTGTCTAGATTAGGTTGCGGAGAGAGATTTGGGACACTCACACCAAGTGTGGTCTTTACAGATATTTGAGCCAGTTTTCTACAGAAGGAAAATAATCCTGCAGCAACATGAAATGTGAATTATGATGTGGATTCTAATTAATGGTATTTTTTTTGTAGTGGTTGATACATTTTCCATTACGGCAAATCAAGTCTGACATTTTAAAGTGGAAATTACTAACTTTAGAAGCCTTTTTAAACTTCAAATACAAGTTTGCATTTCCTGCTGTGCAGGAAGATGTGCAGGAAAATTATCAGCAACAAAGACTGATCAAATTAAGATCCTACATCTGTAGGGTACCACAGCATGACGCAGCCATTACACAAGAGCAGAAGTATACATGCAATTATGACTGTTTCTGTGTCACACAGCATTAACTCTCGATGAGCTATGTCTGAATACACTGGACGTGGAAGTTGTATGGGAAAACAGTGCTGTTACTCATATCTAGTATACTACTCAGTTCTGGGTCAATTATTTAATGTTTTACATTAGATGACAATGCAGAGTTTTATGGGCAATTGTTATTGAGAGGTTTGCTCATACTAGAGCCATTCTCAGTGGTCTTGAGAAGTCAATTATTGTGACTAGGTCTCATCTCTTAATGAGTTTGTCATTTGGGTTAAATGAAGTGTAGATCTTTGCTGTAGCCAAAATAAACCTGACAATCAAAGAAAGTGGATGTGTGATTGTTGTTATAAGGGTACGTTTCATGTAGGACCCTGTCGCTCCCCTTCTCACGGTAAGTGGACCAGGCCCCTTTAAGAGATGTTTGACATCATGCATGTCACCTGTAATATATAACACAACATACTCTGTTTTTGATTGATGTCTGATTGATGTGAATTCAGACTGAAAATATACAATGATTAACAAATAATAATTTGCAACAGCAAAAATCTTCCATTGACATCAGTGTTGTTGAGTAACTACAGACGAAAAGCAAACGTCCAAAACTGTTGATGTTATCAAAGTTCTACTTTGTGCCCAATTATATCCTTTCATTCTCCCACATCACACATAAATGACAAACTCTCTCTCCTCTCGTTAGTGTTGTGTTTGTACTATATGATACCTAATGAACGTCTCAAAGTGAAATTATTTGGGGTTCCCTTGCGTGACCTTTGACATGTGCCCCAGAAGGGAGACGAATGCCCAGCAAGACATATAATGGCTCTTTTCCTGTGTTGTAAAGTTCGGCAGTAAAGTGTGGTAATTAGGGTAGTCATGGCAACCGGGCTCAGCAGGCCGACCGACGGTGCGGTGGAATACTCATAGAACTTCAAACAGAATCAGAGCACAACTGGACTACCAGGCGGTGGTGTAATCAGCCCAGCCACCCCTGGTCCTGGGCCTGGTGGTGTAATCAGCCCAGCCACCCCTGGTCCTGGGCCTGGTGGTGTAATCAGCCCAGCCACCCCTGGTCCTGGGCCTGGTGGTGTAATCAGCCCAGCCACCCCTGGTCCTGGGCCTGGTGGTGTAATCAGCCCAGCCACCCCTGGTCCTGGGCCTGGTGGTGTAATCAGCCCAGCCACCCCTGGTCCTGGGCCTGGTGGTGTAATCAGCCCAGCCACCCCTGGTCCTGGGTCTGGTGGTGTAGTCAGCCTAGCCACCCCTGGTCCTGGGCCTGGTGGTGTAATCAGCCCAGCCACCCCTGGTCCTGGGCCTGGTGGTGTAATCAGCCCAGCCACCCCTGGTCCTGGGCCTGGTGGTGTAATCAGCCCAGCCACCCCTGGTCCTAGGCCTGGTGGTGTAATCAGCCCAGCCACCCCTGGTCCTAGGCCTGGTGGTGTAGTCAGCCTAGCCACCCCTGGTCCTAGGCCTGGTGGTGTAGTCAGCCTAGCCACCCCTGGTCCTAGGCCTGGTGGTGTAGTCAGCCTAGCCACCCCTGGTCCTGGTTTGAATTAAGGGTCTCAGTAAAGGATTAACTTCCACATCGACTCCTCTCTCTCTTCAAATTCAAGCTCAACATGGATGGAAACCTCCAACCCCTTCTCCCCCTCCCACCAAAGAAAAAGCCAGGAGAAGGGATAAGGCTAACTTGGCCAGTCCTCTAGCTAGCCGGACCCGGGACCTGGCCCTCTGGTTTTCATTAGAGTCAATGATCTTATCTGTTTCATCTCAACGCTGACCCAAGGGTTGGCAGGCTGCTCGGCTGGGGCTTTCGGCCCAAATGGCACCCCATTCCCTTTATAGGGCACTACTTTTGACCAGGGCCTATAGGGTAGTGTACCATAAAGGGAATAGAATTTGGGATGCACACGGGGTCCTCTGCAGTTTGAGTTCGCCTGCAGCCAGCCCAGGACCTATAGGAGCAGGTCATTAAAACACTCTTGCCCTTGGATCTGGTGATCAAATATTTTGGTGCTTTTGTAAATAATTTTCCTCCTTTCAACCCCCACAGGACATAAAGGGAGGACAGTTTATGTGCACGTTTTTCTGTTTGTCATTGCATTTTTTCTTTAAAAAATAAAGAAGAACGCCTCTGTTGCACTACAATAATATTTGGAAGATAGAATTAGGTCGACTGGTAAATATCATCACAGTGTCTGACTGGGGGATTCATTCCAAACCCACAATGGCGGTTTTGTCATCATGTTGTAAAATGTGCAGTGTTGAAATGTAAAGAAAACAGTCCAACTTTCTAATTGGTTTTGGTTTGTATCTTTTTATTGATATTTTTAATTTTTTTAGTTGTATTATTTGTATTGAAGAATTGCTCAACTAGCTGGCTGAACAACAACATCAACAGTCCACATAAGCTTATACACTGCTCAAAAAAATAAAGGGAACACTTAAACAACACAATGTAACTCCAAGTCAATCACACTTCTGTGAAATCAAACTGTCCACTTAGGAAGCAACACTGATTGACAATACATTTCACATGCTGTTGTGCAAATGGAATAGACAACAGGTGGAAATTATAGGCAATTAGCAAGACACCCCCAATAAAGGAGTGGTTCTGCAGGTGGTGACCACAGACCACTTCTCAGTTCCTATGCTTCCTGGCTGATGTTTTTGTCACTTTTGAATGCTGGCGGTGCTTTCACTCTAGTGGTAGCATGAGACGGAGTCTACAACCCACACAAGTGGCTCAGGTAGTGCAGCTCATCCAGGATGGCACATCAATGCGAGCTGTGGCAAGAAGGTTTGCTGTGTCTGTCAGCGTAGTGTCCAGAGCATGGAGGCGCTACCAGGAGACAGGCCAGTACATCAGGAGACGTGGAGGGGGCCGTAGGAGGGCAACAACTCAGCAGCAGGACCGCTACCTCCGCCTTTGTGCAAGGAGGAGCAGGAGGAGCACTGCCAGAGCCCTGCAAAATGACCTCCAGCAGGCCACAAACGTGCATGTGTCTGCTCAAACGGTCAGAAACAGACTCCATGAGGGTGGTATGAGGGCCCGACGTCCACAGGTGGGGGTTGTGCTTACAGCCCAACACCGTGCAGGACGTTTGGCATTTGCCAGAGAACACCAAGATTGGCAAATTCGCCACTGGCGCCCTGTGCTCTTCACAGATGAAAGCAGGTTCACACTGAGCACATGTGACAGACGTGACAGAGTCTGGAGACGCTGTGGAGAACGTTCTGCTGCCTGCAACATCCTCCAGCATGACTGGTTTGGCGGTGGGTCAGTCATGGTGTGGGGTGGCATTTCTTTGGGGGGCCGCACAGCCCTCCATGTGCTCGCCAGAGGTAGCCTGACTGCCATTAGGTACCGAGATGAGATCCTCAGACCCCTTGTGAGACCATATGCTGGTGCGGTTGGCCCTGGGTTCCTCCTAATGCAAAGACAATGCTAGACCTCATGTGGCTGGAGTGTGTCAGCAGTTCCTGCAAGAGGAAGGCATTGATGCTATGGACTGGCCCGCCCGTTCCCCAGACCTGAATCCAATTGAGCACATCTGGGACATCATGTCTCGCTCCATCCACCAACGCCACGTTGCACCACAGACTGTCCAGGAGTTGGCGGATGCTTTAGTCCAGGTCTGGGAGGAGATCCCTCAGGAGACCATCCGCCACCTCATCAGGAGCATGCCCAGGCATTGTAGGGAGGTCATACAGGCATGTGGAGGCCACACACACTACTGAGCCTCATTTTTACTTGTTTTAAGGACATTACATCAAAGTTGGATCAGCCTGTAGTGTGGTTTTCCACTTTAATTTTGAGTGTGACTCCAAATCCAGACCTCCATGGGTTGATAAATTTGATTTCCATTGATAATTTTTGTGTGATTTTGTTGTCAGCACATTCAACTATGTAAAGAAAAAAGTATTTAATAAGGTTATTTCATTCATTCAGATCTAGGATGTGTTATTTTAGTGTTCCCTTTATTTTTTTGAGCAGTGTAGTTGGCTATGTTGTCAATGATAATTGGATATGTTTACTAAAAATGTATTTCAAAGGGCAGTACATGAAAAAGTTCACAAAATCACCTGGAAGTCGCTCTGTTCAGTTGGCCAAATGGCCAAGTCACCGCCCTAACAAGTCACCCCCCTAACAAGTCACCGCCCTAACAAGTCACCACCCTAACAAGTCACCGCCCTAACAAGTCACCGCCCTAACAAGTCACCCCCCTAACAAGTTACCGCCCTAAAAAGTCACCCCCCTAACAAGTCACCGCCCTAACAAGTCACCGCCCTAACAAGTCACCCCCCTAACAAGTTACCGCCCTAACAAGTCACCCCCCTAACAAGTCACCGCCCTAACAAGTCACCGCCCTAACAAGTTACCGCCCTAACAAGTCACCCCCTAACAAGTCACCGCCCTAACAAGTCACTGCCCTAACAAGTCACTGCCCTAACAAGTCACCGCCCTAACAAGTCACCGCCCTAACAAGTCACCGCCCTAACAAGTCACTGCCCTAACAAGTCACCCCCCTAACAAGTCACCGCCCTAACAAGTCACTGCCCTAACAAGTCACCCCCCTAACAAGTCACCACCCTAACAAGTCACCGCCCTAACAAGTCACCGCCCTAACAAGTCACCGCCCTAACAAGTCACCCCCCTAACAAGTCACTGCCCTAACAAGTCACCGCCCTAACAAGTCACCGCCCTAACAAGTCACCACCCTAACAAGTCACCGCCCTAACAAGTCACCGCCCTAACAAGTCACCGCCCTAACAAGTCACCCCCCTAACAAGTCACTGCCCTAACAAGTCACCACCCTAACAAGTCACCGCCCTAACAAGTCACCGCCCTAACAAGTCACCGCCCTAACAAGTCACCGCCCTAACAAGTCACCGCCCTAACAAGTCACCCCCCTAACAAGTCACCCCCCTAACAAGTCACCACCCTAACAAGTCACCGCCCTAACAAGTCACCGCCCTAACAAGTCACCGCTCTAACAAGTTACCGCCCTAACAAGTTACCGCCCTAACAAGTCACCGCTCTAACAGTAATACTAGGGTGTTTCTTTGACCTTGGTTCTGCCCAGGTTTCTTTCTTGGCTGCCTGGATTGTAATAATTCCCACAAGAATGTATCCATTCTTGCAATTCTTGGATGTAATTGTAATGACTGGGTCCCAGTGGTTAGGCTACAGCCCTGTTTTGGACTGTCTTTAGCTGAACGTCAAGGGGAAACGGCATACTGTATCAAGTCAAAGCATGCTTTGACACAATGCTTGCTTCTATTTATATTGTCTATGATGACACTATAGTAGTCCAGATATTATGCTACTGTCACCACAACTGTTACTTTAAACCATATGCAAACATTTGTTACTATAGAATACTTTTTTATTTTAAGTCAGAATCTGATTGGTGGGGGGGGAACAGGAGGATGTCCCAAATGGCACCCTATTCCCTTTATAGTGCTCAGGTCTCAGTACATTGATCAGGCTTCATCATTGTTTATCTTCATCACCAAACCCCCAGTCAGACCCCAAATAACATGAGCCGGTCATGCTTTCAGTCAAGCATCATCAAACAAAATGTCAAGCAGTGCTCTCGGGCCCGGCCGCTGACAGACCCAGAAGACTCACCCTGCTGCCTGCTTGCTGCACTTGGTGGGAGAGTGGGGGAGAGATGTGGTGGTGGTGGAGGGGTCCCACAAGGCAATTTGGGTAATCAGGGGTATAATTTGGCAGCTTGGTCACAGAGCTCAGAAAATAGGATCCCTAATCACGGAGGGGATGCCCTCGGAGCAGGATGGGGCAGGGAGGGGGAGGGAGGGAGGGAGGGGCACGGGCCCGGGACCTGGAGCTGAAACTGAGAACCCTCCTCATCAAGGGGCCGTGGTCCTCTGGGTAGAGGCTTCCATTCATCACGGGCATGCTGGGAAATGCAGAGGACGGCTGGGTCAGCCGGGAGGGCCCACTGTGTGCCATAACCATGACAACCGCCATGAGGGCCAAAGAAAACAAATGACAAGTACAATAATATGAAGTGTAATCACCAAGGTGAGGGTCAGTTGCCTTGCTAGCTGCAAAATGCCTCCCTGACTCTATCCTGTCCTGTCAACATACACTCCAAAAATATTTAATTTTGTATTTTATTCTGTGTGTACTTTACAGGTAAATGACTCAGTAATGTGGTCTCTTTTTTCTCTTTTTTCTCTGGAAATCAGGAAACCTTTAGGGATCTGGTCTGGAGAGAGACTCCACACCAGCAAAATCAGGAAACCTTTAGGGATCTGGTCTGGAGAGAGACTCCACACCAGCAGTCATTGAGAGATCCCAGTCCACTTCCACCGCTAGATATTTACTTTCCGGTTCTTTGTACCCAGCGCCCTGCAGATGGAATCTAGCATCCTCTTTTAAGTAGACATTTTATGACTTATTAACTGTCAACAGTTCATAACCTCCAAGGGGCTATTAAACTCGCTCTTTTGGCCCCCAGACGGAAAATGGCAAATGTTTAATTTGGACCAAAAAGTTATTTTAATGTTTTCGCTTTCTCAAACCCTGCGTACAAGTGCAACAAAACACTCCTTTCCAAGTCAACATCGTGTCAAAAATAAACGCACACCATTTAATTCATGTATTTTCTTTGTTGTTTAATGTTACGTGAAAATGTAGAAAACACAAATGTTGTCATAACAACAAAAAGTGATTAATTATACCATTTCTAAAAATTGTTCACATGTAGCCTTTTATCTAACGAGCCATATTCACCAAGCTTTATTTAACTTTCTTTACCAAACCTTAACCCTTTATTTACCAAGCCAAGATAGTTATTTCACTGAAAATTCTCCTTGCTTTTGATAGCCCATGTGAGAATCACACAAACCTTTAGAATTCAGGTCAAAGTTAGTATGATATCTGTAACAGTCAGGTTGTCTTAAAAAGCCTTCACTATCCATCGCTTCTCCAACTCTTAGCTGATACAGAACCAGATATTCTATATATTTTATATATATTTTATTTATTCTATATTCTATATTCGGTCACACTTTATTTGGACAGTCCGGATAGTTCATCTGTTGATGTTCTGCAGATGGTCATACTATCAACAAACTATCTGTTGATAAGTAACTGCTTACCAAGGTTACCATTAGGGTCAGGTTTAGAATAAGGGTTAGGGTAAGGGTTAAGGTTAGGGTTAGTGTTAGTAGATAGTTAGTTAAAATGTTACTAATAATCTGTGGATAGTCTGTAGAGCATCTGTGTTAACCTATACTCTAAATACATTCTAAACATATTCTAAATATATTCTAAATATATTCTAAACATATTCTAAATATATTCTAAACATATTGTCACGCCCTGGCTCTGGGGACTCTTAATTGTTGAGCCAGGGTGTAGATTTTCTATGTTTTGTTTGCTATGGTTTTCGTTCTAGATCGGTTAGATCTATGTTGACCAGGGTGGTTCCCAATCAGAGGCAGCTGTAGCTCGTTGTCTCTGATTGGGAACCATACTTAGGCAGCCTGTTTTCACTAGTCATTGTGGGATCTTGATCCGAAAGGTTTGTGTTATGACCTAGGACTTCACGTATCGTTTGGTTTGTTGTTTTGGTTTGTGTTGTGTACACTAAATAAAGTATGTACGCCTATCACGCTGCGCCTTGGTCCGCTTCATCTCATAACGATCCAGACAGAAGATCCCACCACGACTGGATCAAGCAGCGTGAAGAGGAGAGAGGATGGACTTGGGAGGAGAGGAGAGAGAGTCTGGCGAGAGGCATGGAGGCCATGTTCACGGGGGAGAGACAAGCCCCAAAAAAATTTAGGGGGGGCTCACGCCGTGGATGACGAGGCAGCAGGAGGCCGCGATAGAGCGGTTCAGCCGGTTAGCAGAGGAGGCCGCCAGGTTACGGGGGCTATTGGTCACGAGGGAGAAGGAGAGTGTGGAGGCACGGCGAGAGGAACTGGTTAGGCAGCAGAGGGAGCGGAGGTTTATGAGGAAACCCAGTCCCGCTCCTCGCACCAAGCAAGTGGTGTGTGTCAACAGTCCGGTCCGGCCCATTCCTGATTCCCGCACAAGGCCAGTGGTGTGTGTTCCCAGTACGGTCAGGCCCGTTCCTGCTCCCCGCACTAAGCCTGTGGTGCGCGTCGCCAGCCCGGTCCGGCCTGTTCCTGCTCCCCGCACCAAGCCAATGGTGCGCGTCGTCAGCCCGATCCGGCCCGTTCCTGCTCCCCGCACCAAGCCAGTGGTGCGCGTCGCCAACCCGGTCCGGCCCGTTCCTGCTCCCCGCACCAAGCCAATGGTGCACGTCGTCAGCCCGGTCCGGCCCGTTCCTGCTCCCCGCACCAAGCCAGTGGTGCGCGTCGCCAGCCCGGTCCGGCCCGTACCTGCTCCCCGCACCAAGCCAATGGTGCGCGTCGTCAGCCCGGTCCGGCCCGTTCCTGCTCCCCGCACCAAGCCAGTGGTGCGCGTCGCCAGCCCGGTCCGGCCCGTTCCTGCTCCCCGCACCAAGCCAGTGGTGCGCGTTGTCAGCCCGGTCCGGCCCGTTCCTGCTCCCCGCACCAAGGCAGTGGTGCGCGTCGTCAGTCCGGCACGGTCCGTGCCTGTTCCACCGGTGCCTGGTCCGGCACCGGTCAGCTGCTCCACGCCGGAGCCAGAGCAATCCGCTCCACCGGTGTTCAGTCCAGCTCCGGCCAGCGGGGCCAGACCAGACCAGGGGCGCAACCGGGGGGTAGAGAGAGTGTGGTGGTCACGCCCGGAGCCGGATCCGCCTCCGAGGCGGAATGCCCACCCGGCCCCTACCCTCTTGTGTTTGGTTGGCGCGGTCGCAGTCCGCGCCTTTGTGGGGGGGGTACTGTCACGCCCTGGCTCTGGGGACTCTTAATTGTTGAGCCAGGGTGTGGATTTTCTATGTTTTGTTTGCTATGGTTTTCGTTCTAGATCGGTTAGATCTATGTTGGCCAGGGTGGTTCCCAATCAGAGGCAGCTGTAGCTCGTTGTCTCTGATTGGTCTCTGATTGGGAACCATACTTAGGCAGCCTGTTTTCACTAGTCATTGTGGGATCTTGATCCGAAAGGTTTGTGTTATGACCTAGGACTTCACGTATCGTTTGGTTTGTTGTTTTGGTTCGTGTTGTGTACACTAAATAAAGTATGTACGCCTATCACGCTGCGCCTTGGTCCGCTTCATCATGTAACGATTGTGAAACATATTCTAAATATATTCTAAACATATTCTAAATATATTCTAAACATATTCTAAACATATTCTAAATATATTCTAAACATATTCTAAACATATTCTAAATATATTCTAAACATATGGTTCTGAGCTGATCCACAGTCTCCAGACCAGGCAGGTGAATCTCATTTTGACCTGAGGTCAGATTGGACTTGTAGTTGTCCTGTAGAAAATGCTATCACTGGTGTGACTAAATCATTGATCACCAGCCAAAAACAACCAGAATTAATAATTGAGTCCAGATGTGGCTGATTTGAGCTTGATACCAGGGCTCATTTCCTGCCTGCACTGCTTTGTACAACAACCTATTTCACCTTCCGGGAGACTGCTAGGCAAATAAAGGGTCTGCCTGGAAATCAACACCCCAACTTTTCCTCAGGTGTCAGTTTTGAAAGTGTTACAACAACGGATGAAAACAGATCTTACTTGGAGAAGCCTGGAAAATACTTGCATCTAGGATGCCTACGAATTGCTTGCCTTGTGGTGCACTCTATTGAGATTCTTACAACTAATGCATTGTGCTTATCATTGTCTAAAAGTCACTATATAGAGCTATCAGAAACAATGTTTGTTTTCAACAACATTGAAATGTTTTCGCTTTGAAATGTTCATTTTTTTAAATCAATCAATTCTGTGCAGAGATCTGTGTACACACACATGCACCCACACGCACACATGCACACGCACGAACGTGCATGCACACGCTCATACACACACACAATCACACACAGACAGGCAGGCAGTAGCAACTCTTTGGTTTATTTTATATGCTAAATGATCTGGGAGGCTATAACTCTCAGGCAGGCTGCCTTGAAAGCTTTTTCCTTCCGGCTCCTTGGTCCATGTGGAAGTGATTATTAAGTTGTGTGGCTCAGACCTCGCAGGTGACCAACACTCAGGCTGAGAGTGGGCTGACCGGTCTGAACTGCCCACGGAAGTGTTAATGAACCTGGGGAATGTCAACGGTTTCCTGATTTACTTGTACACTCTTAGAAAAAAGGCTTCCAAAAGGGTTCTTCGGCTGTCCCCATATAAGAAGCCTTTTTGGTTCCAGGTAGAACCGTTTTGGGTTCCATGTAGAACCCTATGTGGAAAGGGTTCTATATTGGAACCCACAACGGTTCTACTTGCAACGAAAAGGGTTCTACCTGTAACCAATAATGGTTCTTCAAAGGGTTCTCCTAAGGGGACAGCCGAAGAACCCTTTTAGGTTCTAGATAGCACTTTCTTTTCTAAGAGTGTAGTCAATGAATGTGACAACGTGTTTACTGTTTGCAGGGTTGGTGGGTTGTTGGCTTACGGGTGTTATAGGGGTGTATAGAGGTGTTATAGGGGTGTTATAGGGGTGGTATAGGGGTGTTATAGGGGTGTATAGAGGTGTTATAGGGGTGTTATAGGGGTGTTATAGGGGTGTTATAGGGGTGTTATAGGGGTGCTACAGGGGTGTTATGGGGTGTTATAGGGGTGTTATAGGGGTGCTATTGGATGCTATAGTGGTACTATAGGGGTGTTATAGGGGTGTTATAGGGGTGCTATGGGGTGCTATAGGGGTGTTATAGGGGTGTTATAGGGGTGTTATAGGGGTGCTACAGGGGTGTTATAGGGGTGTTATAGGGGTGCTATGGGGTGCTATAAGGGTGTTATAGGGGTGCTATTGGGTGCTATAGTGGTACTATAGGGGTGTTATAGGGGTGTTATAGGGGTGCTATGGGGTGCTATAAGGGTGTTATAGGGGTGTTATGGGGGTGCTATGGGGTGCTATAGGGGTGTTATGGGGTGCTATAGTGGTACTATAGGGGTGTTATAGGGGTGTTATGGGGGTGCTACAGGGGTGTTATAGGGGTGTTATAGGGGTGCTATGGGGTGCTATAAGGGTGTTATAGGGGTGCTATTGGGTGCTATAGTGGTACTATAGGGGTGTTATAGGGGTGTTATAGGGGTGCTATGGGGTGCTATAAGGGTGTTATAGGGGTGTTATAGGGGTGCTATGGGGTGCTATAGGGGTGTTATGGGGTGCTATAGGGGTGTTATAGGGGTGTTATAGGGGTGTTATGGGGTGCTATAGTGGTACTATAGGGGTGTTATAGGGGTGTTATAGGGGTGTTATAGGGGTGCTATGGGGTGCTATAGGGGTGTTATAGGGGTGTTATAGGGGTGCTATGGGGTGCTATAGGGGTGTTATGGGGTGCTATAGTGGTACTATAGGGGTGTTATGGGGTGCTATGGGGGTGTTATAGGGGTGTTATAAGGGTGCTAATGCTAAAGTGATGGTGGATGTGTTGATATAGCTCTGGACTAGAGTGATGGTGGATGTGTTGATATGGCTCTGGACTAGAGTGATGGTAGATGTGTTGATATAGCTCTGGACTAGAGTGATGGTGGATGTGTTGATATAGCTCTGGACTAGAGTGATGGTGGATGTGTTGATATAGCTCTGGACTAGAGTGATGGTGGATGTGTTGATATAGCTCTGGACTAGAGTGATGGTGGATGTGTTGATATAGCTCTGGACTAGAGTGATGGTGAATGTGTTGATATAGCTCTGGACTAGAGTGATGGTGGATGTGTTGACATGGTTCTGGACTAGAGTGATGGTGGATGTGTTGATATAGCTCTGGACTTGATATAGCTCTGGACTAGAGTGATGGTGGATGTGTTGATATAGTTCTGGACTAGAGTGATGGTGAATTTGTTGATATAGCTCTGGACTAGAGTGATGGTGGATGTGTTGATATAGCTCTGGACTAGAGTGATGGTGGATGTGTTGATATAGTTCTGGACTAGAGTGATGGTGAATTTGTTGATATAGCTCTGGACTAGAGTGATGGTGGATGTGTTGATATAGCTCTGGACTAGGAGAACCCTTTGAAGAACCATTATTGGTTACAGGTAGAACCCTTTTGGTTCCAGGTAGAACCGTTTTGGGTTCCATGTAGAACCCTATGTGGAAAGGGTTCTATATTGGAACCCACAACGGTTCTACTTGCAACGAAAAGGGTTCTACCTGTAACCAATAATGGTTCTTCAAAGGGCTCTCCTAAGGGGACAGCCGAAGAACCCTTTTAGGTTCTAGATAGCACTTTCTTTTCTAAGAGTGTAGTCAATGAATGTGACAACGTGTTTACTGTTTGCAGGGTTGGTGGGTTGTTGGCTTACGGGTGTTATAGGGGTGTATAGAGGTGTTATAGGGGTGTTATAGGGGTGGTATAGGGGTGTTATAGGGGTGTTATAGGGGTGTATAGAGGTGTTATAGGGGTGTTATAGGGGTGTTATAGGGGTGCTACAGGGGTGTTATAGGGGTGTTATAGGGGTGTTATAGGAGTGCTATTGGGTGCTATAGTGGTACTATAGGGGTGTTATAGGGGTGTTATAGGGGTGCTATGGGGTGCTATAGGGGTGTTATAGGGGTGTTATAGGGGTGTTATAGGGGTGCTACAGGGGTGTTATAGGGGTGTTATAGGGGTGCTATGGGGTGCTATAAGGGTGTTATAGGGGTGCTATTGGGTGCTATAGTGGTACTATAGGGGTGTTATAGGGGTGTTATAGGGGTGCTATGGGGTGCTATAAGGGTGTTATAGGGGTGTTATGGGGGTGCTATGGGGTGCTATAGGGGTGTTATGGGGTGCTATAGTGGTACTATAGGGGTGTTATAGGGGTGTTATGGGGGTGCTACAGGGGTGTTATAGGGGTGTTATAGGGGTGCTATGGGGTGCTATAAGGGTGTTATAGGGGTGCTATTGGGTGCTATAGTGGTACTATAGGGGTGTTATAGGGGTGTTATAGGGGTGCTATGGGGTGCTATAAGGGTGTTATAGGGGTGTTATAGGGGTGCTATGGGGTGCTATAGGGGTGTTATGGGGTGCTATAGAGGTGTTATAGGGGTGTTATAGGGGTGTTATGGGGTGCTATAGTGGTACTATAGGGGTGTTATAGGGGTGTTATAGGGGTGTTATAGGGGTGCTATGGGGTGCTATAGGGGTGTTATAGGGGTGTTATAGGGGTGCTATGGGGTGCTATAGGGGTGTTATGGGGTGCTATAGTGGTACTATAGGGGTGTTATGGGGTGCTATGGGGTGCTATAGGGGTGTTATAGGGGTGTTATAAGGGTGCTAATGCTAAAGTGATGGTGGATGTGTTGATATAGCTCTGGACTAGAGTGATGGTGGATGTGTTGATATGGCTCTGGACTAGAGTGATGGTAGATGTGTTGATATAGCTCTGGACTAGAGTGATGGTGGATGTGTTGATATAGCTCTGGACTAGAGTGATGGTGGATGTGTTGATATAGCTCTGGACTAGAGTGATGGTGAATGTGTTGATATAGCTCTGGACTAGAGTGATGGTGGATGTGTTGACATGGTTCTGGACTAGAGTGATGGTGAATGTGTTGATATAGCTCTGGACTTGATATAGCTCTGGACTAGAGTGATGGTGGATGTGTTGATATAGTTCTGGACTAGAGTGATGGTGAATTTGTTGATATAGCTCTGGACTAGAGTGATGGTGGATGTGTTGATATAGCTCTGGACTAGAGTGATGGTGGATGTGTTGATATGGCTCTGGACTAGAGTGATGGTGGATGTGTTGATATAGCTCTGGACTAGAGTGATGGTGGATGTGTTGATATAGCTCTGGACTAGAGTGATGGTGGATGTGTTGATATAGCTCTGGACTAGAGTGATGGTGGATGTGTTGATATAGCTCTGGACTTGATATAGCTCTGGACTAGAGTGATGGTGGATGTGTTGATATAGCTCTGGACTGGAGTGATGGTGGATGTGTTGATATAGCTCTGGACTAGAGTGATGGTGAATGTGTTGATATGGCTCTGGACTAGAGTGATGGTGGATGTGTTGATATAGTTCTGGACTAGAGTGATGGTGAATCTGTTGATATAGCTCTGGACTAGAGTGATGGTGGATGTGTTGATATAGCTCTGGACTAGAGTGATGGTGGATGTGTTGATATAGCTCTGGACTTGATATAGCTCTGGACTAGAGTGATGGTGGATGTGTTGATATAGCTCTGGACTTGATATGGCTCTGGACTAGAGTGATGGTGGATGTGTTGATATAGCTCTGGACTAGAGTGATGGTGGATGTGTTGATATAGCTCTGGACTTGATATAGCTCTGGACTAGAGTGATGGTGGATGTGTTGATATAGCTCTGGACTGGAGTGATGGTGGATGTGTTGATATAGCTCTGGACTAGAGTGATGGTGGATGTGTTGATATGGCTCTGGACTAGAGTGATGGTAGATGTGTTGATATAGCTCTGGACTAGAGTGATGGTGGATGTGTTGATATAGCTCTGGACTAGAATGATGGTGGATGTGTTGATATAGCTCTGGACTAGAGTGATGGTGGATGTGTTGATATAGCTCTGGACTAGAGTGATGGTGGATGTGTTGATATAGCTCTGGACTAGAGTGATGGTGGATGTGTTGATATGGTTCTGGACTAGAGTGATCAGACTCCCTCAGTTATAGTAGGCGACCATATAGTTCTGGGGAACGACTGGTACTCTGAGAACTAGGAGGGCCTTTCAGACCCAGGTTTGTGGATGATATTCTTGCATCCCAGTGTTGTCAAAAGTCAATAATTGATTGATTGATTGATCTTCTAATGAGGATTAGTTCAACAACAGGACAGCTTTTTTCTGTGTTCTATATTCATTTGTGAATCCATGTTCTTCCACAGGTAGGCATTAATAATACATTGAGCCTTATTGCGTAAGCATATCTATTGCCTTCCCAGCAGAGCAATATTCATACACTCATACATTTCAA
>NC_140000.1:3349254-3484566 GCF_964263955.1 Coregonus lavaretus | reverse complement strand
TCCCCCTCTGTGTTCAAGTTCTACATTTAGCCTGGTCCACAGAGGAAATCAATAGCCCACTTCACACCATAGAGGAAAAGGCTAGTCCATCTCTCTGCCCCAGAGGAGAGGATGGTTAAACCCAGGTTACTGTATCACTGTATCTCTCTCCAACCTCTCATATGAGGTTATGGATAACAGCAAGCCTTTTCTTTTTAAAACAACCCATCTGTCATAATACCACAGATAGTAACTACTGTTCTCTGGTCACATGACATTTTGTTCACTGCTATTTTTTTGGAGAATATTCTAGTTCTATTCTTGTCACAGCATCACTCACATTGTGAGAAAAGTACAGACTGTACAGGCCTTATACATGTCTCTTCCATTTTTAGCCTGAAAGAAAATATTCAAACCTACTTAAAATGCCAAAGGCTGAGGAGAGATTTATCAGGTGCATTCACTGCCTTAATCTTCTCAATGGTCACATTTAGGAGAACAAATACAAGCAGTGTTTCAGGCAGCACCTGTTGTGAGAATCATGACAGCGTTCACTGTACCTGTTCACACTATGGGAACCGGTGGCCACTAGAAGTGTGAGTCCCAAATGGCACCCTATTCCCAATATAGTGCTCTGGTCAAAAGTAGTGCACTATACATAGAATAGGGTGCCATTTGGGACGCCTCCTAAGCTTTCCTCACTCGTGCGGCACATGTAAAACCCATAAAATGTCAAACCCAAGTCCCTTAAAATGCCTGGTCAGAGTTGAGCCCTACCAGAACAAGTCTCCATTAGCCCAGTTATCCATTAACAACATGCCTTCCCTGTTATAGTGTTCACTGATAATGTGAAACATATTGCCTTCCCTCCACTTGGTGGTGGCGGTGCAGCCAGTTTTTCATTGCCACCGTATATACACCATCCAACCAACCCATCTGTGTGGTGCGGAGGGCGGGCAGGCGGTGTCGTTCATGATTATAAATAGAAACATAAAAGCAAGTGCCGCAATCCTGGGCTCTGACAACCCCACACCCTCTCCACCACCACTACCACCCTCACTGGCTGCCATGGTAACGTTGGCAGGCGGGCGGCAGGCAGAACAGTATGTTGTCTCCTTGTCTCATCCTTCCTATCCTAGCTACAGTTGCTATGTGACACTGCGGCTGGGGTAGGCTACCATCATCCTATTTAGACTGTTACTGGTATGTAAGCCTAGAGTTGATACAAGGGGAGAAAAAAAAAACTTCAACACGTTCACACATCATGCCACAAACACCTATCTGGGGGAAAAAAAATAGAATTTATTGTATTGTAACCTGTATCTTGTCTTGAGAAAGGCTACATGGATGGAATCAAAGATACATTCACCATATTTCTTTACCCTGCCAGTTTCTGTTTTTTTTTTACTTGATACTAGGGGTTTTTCTCATTTCTTTGTCACATTCAGAGAGAAGAGAGCAAAGGGGACTCCCCCAAGGCTGTACTTCATCTCTCTCTCTCTCTCTCTCTCTCTCTCTCTCTCTCTCTCTCTCTCTCTCTCTCTCTCTCTCTCTCTCTCTTCTCTCTCTCTCTCTCCTCTCTCTCTCTCTCTCTCTCTCTCTCTCTCTCTCTCTCTCTCTCTCTCTCTCTCTCTCTCTCTCTCTCCCCCCTCCCCTCTCCCTCTCTCTCTCTCTCTCTCTCTCTCTCTCTCTCTCTCTCTCTCTCTCTTGTCTCTGTGTTCTAAAAACAGCTCATTTTAAATAACAGAGGAGCTCCTGTCGGAGACACAGCCTTCCTCTAGTGACAAGAACTATTCATCTTAGTTTGTAAGTACTTGACAAAAGTCTATTTTGTAGCTGCACCAGAGGCGCAGCGGTGAACCTGTGAACCAATGAAAGGGCTGCTTATGGCAGAGAGTAAGTCAGACAGACAGAGAGGGCCCTGGCGGTACGGCGCTGCTGCTTCTCTAATGGTATTAAATATAGCCTGAAAAACACCTGCTGGCTGGCTGAGGGAGAACCCAGCACTGTGATGTCTAATTCATTTAATATTTAATTCTCTACCCTCACTGTGACGGGCATTAAGACGCTCCACTTTGATCTGGAGGATCTAGCTGAGGCTCCATCAGAATCATACAGCACAGCTCTGTGACTCCATCAGAATCATACACACAGCGCTGTGACTCCATCAGAATCATACAGCACAGCTCTGTGACTCCATCAGAATCATACAGCACAGCGCTGTGACTCCACCAGAATCATACAGCACAGTGCTGTGACTCCACCAGAATCCTACAGTACAGCTCTGTGACTCCATCAAAATCATACAGCACAGCTCTGTCACTCCACCAGAATCATACAGCACAGCTCTGTGACTCCACCAGAATCATACAGCACAGCGCTGTGACTCCCAACCTAACGAGGCTCCATCAGAATCATAGAGCACAGCACAGCGATGTGACTCCCCTCCCTTACAGAAAAAAACATATGTTTTCACATTAACTTCACATAAGATCACATGTGATCACATGAAAACGTGTTTTTGGAACACTTCACATATGTTCACATGTGAAATTCATGTTGTTGTTTTTCTCAGAAGGGTCCGAGCTCTAAGAGGTGAGGAATAAGGACACCTTTGACAGCACCAGAGGAGTTGAAATGACCCCATTATTCCCTTTGTAGTGCACTACTTTTGACCAGAGTCATATGGACCCTGTTCAAAAGTAGTGCACTATATTCTGTATATAGATAATATGGTACCGTTTGGGACGGAGACACTCAGAAGAGCCTCCTGTTGGGCCTGTTTGTCTGTTCTCCATTTGGGACGGAGACACTCAGAAGAGCCTCCTGTTGGGCCTGTTTGTCTGTTCTCCATTTGGGACGGAGACACTCAGAAGAGCCTCCTGTTGGGCCTGTTTGTCTGTTCTCCATTTGGGACGGAGACACTCAGAAGAGCCTCCTGTTGGGCCTGTTTGTCTGTTCTCCATTTGGGACGGAGACACTCAGAAGAGCCTCCCGTTGGGCCTGTTTGTCTGTTCTCCATTTGGGACGGAGACACTCAGAAGAGTCTCCTGTTGGGCCTGTTTGTCTGTTCTCCATTTGGCTACGGTCTTATGACTCTGCGTGACAGAGAGCGCATGTATGGTTATGAAATATAATGTCACATCGCTCTGTCTGAAGGATGAGGATACAAGGTTTACTCTCCACTGCAGATTCTTCACTGTACAAAATTGTAGTTGTTTCAAATTGAAAAGGTAAGTAACCCCAGCCACCTTCAAAATGTAAGTAACGTCCATTTAGAAAGTTAACATGACCAAAGTTACAGTTATAGTTATATTATAAGACGCAACTTAACATTTTAAGTCTTTTATAAGTTGAAACACTCAAGGTTTTTTCAATCTAGGCCTTCAAACGTGGAAGTATGATTTATACTTCTTGTCAACATAAAGCCGTCTGTTGTTTAGGTCAAGTGCAGACACTGCACAGAGACACAGCACCCTGATAAACAGAACAGATAGCAAAGACGGCAGATCTTATCACCATGTCTGGTTTTAATTAACCAGCGTCATACACCCACATTAAAATAGACCAATGTCTATCTGATTATATCTGTGGCTACCCTTCTTATATCTGTGGCTACCTACGACTAAGTTTAGGATCCAGAAATGACTATGTCAAATGTTATACGTGCAACTGAAACTGAAATCTGCTGTTATTGCACTGCAAATACCAGTCAAGGCAAAGGAGGAGAACACGGAAGCAGCAGTAACTATGGCTAAATATAACATATTTTCTGAGCTGCCTGGGTCTTAATATAGACAATGTGTGAAAGACTGTCACGCTTGTCAGGCTGTCTGCTTAATTTAACACAGAGTTGTTTTTTTAAGCTAATCGCCCTGAAGGAGCACAGAATCAACCTCTTTGGCTTTTTGAAGAAGATACAATAAGCTGTTGCTGCTAGACATTCATTCACCTGCAGCTTCCTTGAGCGAAAGAAGCGATGGGGCCCTCCTCATTGGTGGAGAGGTGTCACTAGGCGCCGACGGCAGGGCGGGCGGGTAAACAAGAGATTTATGAATGACAGGACCCATTTGTTTTTAGCACCAGGGAGAGACAAGCAGCACCCTGCCTCATGCCCAAATTCTTCCCCTCCGAGGGCCCTGCCAACGGGGGATAGGGTGACTCATAACCAGTGGCTACACTCCCACTGCACCGGCCTCCTCTCTGACACCACAGGCCAACATCACCACCACACAGCTCTGTGACCGACTGTCCTCAACGTGTTTATTTCTATAACAGATCTGTCTCTCATTAGCCCCCATGGTGGTTAGAGTGACGATCACAGTCTTAATTTGAGACGTTGGGATGGCGATGGCAGGTGGCTGCTTCCCAAATGGCACCCCATTTCCTATATAGTGCACTACTTTTGACCAGAGTCCATAGGGAATAGAGTGCCATGTGGGACGCAGCCATGTGTCTGTTTTTACCTTGAGGAGTCACATTAGCAGGCTTCACCCACCACACAGCAGAGAGACTGGTGGAAGTGTTCCATGTTGTGACGTCTGTGATGTGAGATATGTTTTCTTGGATCTCTTCCCATCATCTATCTGTCTAATAATAATAATAATAGTCTGGAAGATGGTGCCCATGTTAGATCCTACAGCTACATACCATAGGAGGTGTCTTGCATAATTTGCAGTCAATGGATAGGCTATAAGGTCAGTTTCCCAGACACAGATGAAGCCTAGTCCTGGACTAAAAAACATTCTCAATGGAGACTCTTCATTGACATACACTACATGACCAAAAGTATGTGGACACGTGCTCCTCGAACATCTCATTCCAAAATCATGGGCATTAATATGGAGTTGGTCCCCCCTTTGCTGCTATAACAGCCTCCACTCTTCTGGGAAGTCTTTCCACTAGATGTTGGAACATTGCTGCGGGGACTCGCTTCCATTCAGCCACAAGAGTATTAGTGAAGTCGGGCACTGATGTTGGGCGATTAGGCCTAGCTCGCAGTCGGCCTTCCAATTCATCCCAAAGGCGTTAGATGGGGTTGAAGTCAGGGCTCTGTGCAGGCCAGTCAAGTTCTTCCACACCGATCTCGACAAACCATTTCTGTATGGACCTCACTTTGTGCACAGGGGCTGGTAGCGTTCTCCTGGCATCCGTCAAACCCAGATTCGTCCACCGGACTGCCAGATGGTGAAGCGTGATTCATCACTCCAGAGAACACGTTTCCACTGCTCCAGAGCCCAATGGCTGCAAGCTTTACACCACTCCAGCTGATGCTTGGCATTGCGCATGTTGATGAGCTTCATGAAAACCCATTTCATGAAGCTCCCGACGAACAGTTATTGTGCTGACGTTGCTTCCAGAGGCAGTTTGGAACTCGGTAATGAGTGTTGCAACCGGGGACAGATGATTTTTACGCGCTACGCGCTTCAGCACTCAGCGGACCCGTTCTGTGAGCTTGTGTGGCCTACCACTTCGCGGCTGAGCCGTTGTTGCTCCTAGACCTTTCCACTTCACAATAACAGCACTTACAGTTGACCAGGGCAGCTCTAGCAGGGCAGAAATTTGACAAACTGACTTGTTGGAAAGGTGGCATCCTATGACGGTGCCACGTTGAAAGTCACTGAGCTCTTTAGTAAGTCCATTCTACTGCCAATGTTTGTCTATGGAGATTGCATGGCTGTGTGCTCGATTTTATACACCTGTCAGCAACGGGTGTGGCTGAAATAGCCAAATCCACTAATTTGAAGGGGTATCCACATACTTTTGTATATATAGTGTAGTCTTAATTAGTCAGTGTCCGAGAAACTGGCCCATACTCTTTAATGTATCATTTTGAATGGAGATGAGACTGTGGCCAACACTATGACACTATCCCCACTAGGTTAATTAACAAGTATTGGGTTATTCATCTTTCCGATGGCACTTTGCTTGACTGCTTACTCATAGCAGCCCTTTGTGAAGACCATAATAATATTATAGAGCTCTGTGAAGACCATAATAATATTATAGAGCTCTGTGAAGACCATAATAATATTATAGAGCTCCGTGAAGACCATAATAATATTATAGAGCTCTGTGAAGACCATAATAATATTATAGAGCTCTGTGAAGACCATAATAATATTATAGAGCTCTGTGAAGACCATAATAATATTATAGAGCTCCTGTCCAAATAAATCCATGCCAGGAAAGGGTTAGTAAGTACTAAACTCTGTTCTCAGTCTAAATGATAATAAGCCAATGATTGCTTTTACAGCATTTTCCATTATCCTGTTGCCAGTCAAGGGAACCATATAAACTATGATATCACTTAAAATGATTAACTACAGATGTAGGATCTTAATTTGACCAGTATTGTCATAGTAAAATAATCCTGCAGCAACAGGATTTTAACGTTTTGTTGCTTGATCGGTGGTTAGGCTATTAGCTGGACAAAAGTAGGCTACATACAAAGTGCAATACTGTTAATATAACAGTGTGTTAGTGAGGGTTTTCAGTGAAATTATGTAAATGCTCATCTGCATTTCCTGCGGCGCAGGAAAATTCTCAGCAACAAAATAGTGATCAAATTAAAGATTCTACATCTGTTCTGACTCTGACAGACACATACGTTAAAAGACAGCAACAAACAACAGACCAATAATAATAATAATAATAATAATATAACACTTACAGTCAGTGAATCCAACAATCCAAAATTATCTGAATATAAGTGAAAAGACAGCAACAAACTAGAAATTAGATCACGACAACTGACACTTAACCATAAATACAGTGCAATATAGTCAATCTAACAATCCCAAATTATTTCAACAATACTTTTGCCTGCTTTCCAAAAACATTCTGACATTCAACCAAGCTTTTAGAGCCCTTTCAAACTGCATTTTGGCCTTGTATTATTAGAAACTGGGAGATGCAGAAGATGTTTCAGGGCAGAAATAGCCTGATGCTTGGGTCTGCTATGTGGTGCTGGATCTCTCATTAAGTGCCTTGTTATTTTGAGCAGCTGGCATGTCTAAAGCAGGAAACAGACCTTTATTTTTAAGTCTCAGGCAGTCAGGCTCGTCCTTGCAGCTCAACCAGAGCTGTGGCTTGCAGGCTATCTTCTATAGCTAACAAAGAGAGCCGAGCCGCTGCCATGCAGTGCCACAATCTGCACCACTCAAACCCCCGGCCATTCACCACAGAGTTTAATGTGTCTATGTCCTTAAAGGGATACTTCGGGATTTTGGCAATGAGGCCCTTTTTCTACTTCCCCGGAGTCATATGAACTCGGGATACCATTTTTATGTCTCTGTGTCCAGTATGAAGGAAGTTAGCGGTAGTCTCGCAAGCCAATGCTAACTAGCATTTGTACAATGACTGGAAGTCTATGGGTGTCTGCTAGCATACTAGTTAGCAATTGCGCTAGCGCTAGTTAGCAACTCCCTTCAAACCGCACGCAGAGACATAAAAATGGTATCCATGAGTTCATATGACTCTGGGGAAGTAGATAAAGGGCCTCATTGCCAAAATCCCGAAGTATCCCTTTAATGTACTGAAACTATCCAACCATGGGGCACTGCTTAATATGGTCTATAGGGCACTGCACCCTCCCAAAATCATTACCATTCTGTAATGTACAGTAACATGGCAACACAACAAAGATAATGAACATAACGGTGGCAGACAGAGAGATAACTGTACTTTTCACTTTACTACAGCCCCAGAATGCCATGCAAAGTCTGTCTTTTCCTTGTACAGGCCCAACCATCAACAGAGCTTCACATGCCTCCCGAGTGGCGCAGCGGTCTAAGTCCGTACGGGAGTTGCAGTGATGGGGGACAAGACTGTAACTACAAATTGGGGGAGAAAAACGGGTAAAAAGTACACAAACAAAAATAAAAATAAAAACAAAATAAAACAGAGCTTCACATGATTCAGAACCTCTGATAACCCATTGTGTATTAGAAATTACGCAACATCAAAAACACCTGTTCCTCTAATATTATGTTCCTCTAAATTTCATTAAATTTGTATCAAATTATTATTGTTATTAGGGTGAAGAAATAGCTGGCATATTGTACACAGTAATTGTTTGATACCAAGACTATCACTATTTCTAAAACAAGCCATATAAAGTTGGTTGCAATTTCAATTTAATCCTCCAGAAACGACAGAACAAATAATGCAACAAATATTGTGGTTAAACTCAAATATACTAATTGATAAAAAAAACATTATTTTTTTGAAAAAATGTTTAAAAAAGGTATAATCTTTGTAAATGATATCATAGGTAGGACTGGTGGAGTTATGTCGCACATGCAGCTAACAAAAACATTTGGAAATGTCTGCTCTACCCAAAATTACAACCAAATAATTGCAGCATTACCGCAAAAATGGAAGAGGAAAGTGGAAGGGGGAAAAAGTAAGGAACTTGTCTGTCGGCCCTGCATTAAATAACATAATTGGTTAAAGAAAATTGTGATAAATAAAAAAGTATATCAGTTTAATTTAAGGACCAAAGGATTGACAGCCGTCCCATATAGATTGCAAAATAGTTGGGAAGAGATTTTTGACGTACCGATTCCATGGCATAGTGTTTATGAACTGATACGCAAAACGGCGCCGGATTCAAAACTTAGAATTTTTCAATTTAGATTATTATACACAATTCTTGCTACCAGTAGAATGTTATTTATATGGGGGATACAATCTTCCCAGCTCTGCAGATTTTGCTGCGAAGAGACAGAATCATTAGATCATATGTTTTGGTACTGTCCATTTGTAGCTTGTTTTTGGTCACAGGTCGAGGAATGGCTGAAGGATTGCAATATTTACCTGGAGCTAACCCTGCAAATAGCACTACTGGGTGATCTGAAAAGTCATAGTCAATCTATCAATAATATAATAATACTTTTAGCAAAAATGTTTATTTTCAATTTACAATCTGTAGAAACAATGAGAATAGAAGGGTTCATAACTTTTGTAAAACATCACAGCACAGTTGAAAAATATATGGCAAATAGAAATCCAATATGGATGGTGTTAAGAGATAGATGGGTGGTGTTGAATGGAGTTGAAGGATGGGACTAATAACAACTAACACCAACTAATAACAACAAGATAACTAATGTAAAGCATACTGTGTCCATAATAAGTATATAGGTTATAGGTTGAGAGCTTTTGTGAAAGAGCAAAGTTAGAAAGATATGGCATATAGAAGCAAACTGGATAGACATCATGAAAATGATTGGAGAGGTTGAGGGTAGAGGAAGTTCAGGAGTAAAAACAAACAAAATATAATTATTGTAAAATTGACTGTGTCCATAACATGTACAGTTGAAGTCGGACGTTTACATACACTTAGGTTGGAGTCAATAAAACTCGTTTTTCAACCACTCCACAAATGTCTTGTTAACAAACTATAGTTTTGGCAAGTCAGTTAGGACATCTATTTTGTGCATGACACAAGTAATTATTCCAACAATTGTTTACAGACAGATTATTTCACTTATAATTCACTGTATCACAATTCCAGTGGGTCAGAAGTTTACATACACTAAGTTGACTGTGTCTTTAAACAATTTGGAAAATTCCAGAAAATGATGTCATGGCTTTAGAAGCTACTGATAGGCTAATTGACATCATTTGAGTCAATTGGAGGTGTACCTGTGGATGTATTTCAAGGCCTACCTTCAACCTCAGTGCCTCTTTGCTTGGCATCATGGGAAAATCTAAAGAAATCAGCCAAGACCTCAGAAAAATAATTGTAGACCTCCACAAGTCTGGTTCATTCTTGGGAGCAATTTCCAAATGCCTGAAGGTACCACGTTCATCGTACAAACAATAGTACGCGAGTATAAACACCATGGGACCACGCAGCCGTCATACCGCTCAGGAAGGAGACGTGTTCTGTCTCCTAGAGATGAACGTACTTTGGTGCGTATGAAAAATGTATGCACTCACTAACTGTAAGTCGCTCTGGATAAGAGTGTCTACTAAATGACTAAAATGTAAATGTAAAAATGAGTGAAAAGTGCAAATCAATCCCAGAACAGCAGCAAAGGACCTTGAGAAGATGCTGGGGGAAACAGGTACAAAAGTATCTATATCCACAGTAAAACGAGTCCTATATTGACATAACCTGAAAGGCCGCTAAGCAAGGAAGAAGCCACTGCTCCAAAACCGCCATAAAAAAGCCAGAATACGGTGTGCAACTGCACATGGGGACAAAGATTGTACTTTTCTGAGAAATGTCCTCTGGTCTGATGAAACAAAAATAGAACTGTTTGGCCATAATGACCATCGTTATGTTTGGAGGAAAAAGGGGGACCTTGCAAGCCGAAGAACACCATCCCAACCGTGAAGCACGGGGGTGGCAGCATCATGCTGTGGGGGTGCTTTGCTGCTGGAGGGACTGGTGCACTTCACAAAATAGATGGCATCATGAGGAAGGAAAATTATGTGGATATATTGAAGCAACATCTCAAAACATCAGTCAGGAAGTTAAAGCTTGGTCGCAAATGGGTCTTCCAAATGGACAATGACCCCAAGCATACTTCCAAAGCTGTGGCAAAATGGCTTAAGGACAACAAAGTCAAGGTATTGGAGTGGCCATCACAAAGCCCTGACCTCAATCCTATGGAAAATATGTGGGCAGAACTGAATAAGCGTGTGCGAGCAATGAGGCCTACAAACCTGACTCAGTTACACCAGCTCTGTCAGGAGGAGTGGGCCAAAATTCACCCAACTTATTGTGGGAAGCTTGTGGAAGGCTACCCAAAACGTTTGACCCAAGTTAAACAATTTAAAGGCAATGCTACCAAATACTAATTGAGTGTATGTAAACTTCTGACACACTGGGAATGTGATGAAAGAAATAAAAGCTGAAATAAATCATTCTCTCTACAATTATTCTGACATTTCACATTCTTAAAATAAAGTGGTGATCCTAACTGACCTAAAACAGGGAATTTTTACTAGGATTAAATGTCAGGAATTGTGAAAAACTGAGTTTAAATGTATTCGGCTAACGTGTATGTAAACTTCCGACTTCAACTGTACATTCATTTGCTTAGCCTGAGAGTACACATGGTAGACATAACATCTGAAACCATCTAAAATGGTGTGTTATGAGTGGGTTAATAATCACAGTCAATGGTGATGAAGCTGTCCTTGCCACTATCTGGAGGACCTACATTCATAAAGGTTTCTGTCCAACAGAGCTCTTCATAAATTCACACTTAACTTAATAACTCTCTCATCTCTCCGGCTTTCATGTTGAAGAAGCTCAATTAATACTGAGGGAGGAAGACAACATCTCTTTGTGATTTTAATGAGATGACGCAGGTAGCAGTGACATCAAAGCATTCTAAAGTGACCAAAACAAAGTGCTCAGACACAAAGGCTCTTTGAAAAAGAGAAAATGACTAATTAGTTAACACAACGTAATGTCAGGAAGTGGGATTGTTGAGAATAACAAAAGACAAACAGTGTTTTTATACAGTCCTCCTGTGACCATGGCCTCCGGTTTGTCTGCTACTCTCTCTACCGTTATATTCATTTGAATCACACAGTGCTCAACAAAGATGTTTAGATGTTTATATTGCATTACAGTTACTTTGTATCTCTTCTGCATTACAAATACTGTATGTAACAGTGTGTTTCTCTTCAACTGTTAATCAATAGTTAAACGTTCCAAATATGCGGTTTGAAAGTAAATCATCTATAAGCGTAGTCTTTTTTTTTTTTTTAGGGGGTAGATCAGCTTTAATTAAATTTACATTTGAGTCATTTAGCAGACGCTCTTATCCAGAGCGACTTACAGTTAGTGAATACATCTTTTTTTTTTTATACTGGCCCCCCGTGGGAATCGAACCCACAACCCTGGCGTTGCAAACGCCATGCTCTATCAACTGAGCTACATCCCTGCCGGCCATTCCCTCCCCTACCCTGGACGACGCTGGGCCAATTGTGCGCCGCCCATGAGTCTCCCGGTCGCGGCCGGCTGCGACAGAGCCTGGATTCGAAACAGGATCTCTAGTGGCACAGTTAGCACTGCGATGCAGTGCCTTAGACCACTGCGCCACTCAGGAGCACAATTTAATATTGCAGATAGATTGTAACTTCCATCAATGTAATCTCTGCATCACTTCCAATCCCCCATATGTTTTTTTTCTTGCAAATATATATATACAGTTGAAGTCGGAAGTTTCAATACACCTTAACCAAATACATTTAAACTCAGTTTTTCACAATTCCTGACATTTAATCCTAGTAAAAATTCCCTGTTTTAGGTCAGTTAGGATCACCACTTTATTTTAAGAATGTGAAATGTCAGAATAATTGTAGAGAGAATGATTTATTTCAGCTTTTATTTCTTTCATCACATTCCCAGTGTGTCAGAAGTTTACATACACTCAATTAGTATTTGGTAGCATTGCCTTTAAATTGTTTAACTTGGGTCAAACGTTTTGGGTAGCCTTCCACAAGCTTCCCACAATAAGTTGGGTGAATTTTGGCCCACTCCTCCTGACAGAGCTGGTGTAACTGAGTCAGGTTTGTAGGCCTCATTGCTCGCACACGCTTATTCAGTTCTGCCCACATATTTTCCATAGGATTGAGGTCAGGGCTTTGTGATGGCCACTCCAATACCTTGACTTTGTTGTCCTTAAGCCATTTTGCCACAACTTTGGAAGTATGCTTGGGGTCATTGTCCATTTGGAAGACCCATTTGCGACCAAGCTTTAACTTCCTGACTGATGTCTTGAGATGTTGCTTCAATATATCCACATAATTTTCCTTCCTCATGATGCCATCTATTTTGTGAAGTGCACCAGTCCCTCCTGCAGCAAAGCACCCCCACAGCATGATGCTGCCACCCCCGTGCTTCACGGTTTGGATGGTGTTCTTCGGCTTGCAAGCCTTCCCCTTTTTCCTCCAAACATAACGATGGTCATTATGGCCAAACAGTTCTATTTTTGCTTCATCAGACCAGAGGACATTTCTCAGAAAAGTACGATCTTTGTCCCCATGTGCAGTTGCACACCGTAGTCTGGCTTTTCTATGGCGGTTTTGGAGCAGTGGCTTCTTCCTTGCTGAGCGGCCTTTCAGGTTATGTCGATATAGGACTCGTTTTACTGTGGATATAGATACTTTTGTAGCTGTTTCCTCCAGCATCTTCACAAGGTCCTTTGCTGTTGTTCTGGGATTGATTTGCACTTTCCGCACCAAAGTACGTTCATCTCTAGGAGACAGAACGTGTCTCCTTCCTGAGCGGTATGATGGCTGCGTGGTCCCATGGTGTTTATACTTGCATACTATTGTTTGTACAGATGAACATGGTACCTTCAGGTGTTTGGAAATTGCTCCCAAGGATGAACCAGACTTGTGGAGGTCTACAATTGTTTTTCTGAGGTCTTGGCTGATTTTCCCATGATGTCAAGCAAAGAGGCACTGCATTTGAAGGTAGGCCTTGAAATACATCCACAGGTACACCTCCAATTGACTAAAATGATGTCAATTAGCCTATCAGAAGCTTCTAATGCCATGACATCATTTTCTGGAATTTTCCAAGCTGTTTAAAGGCACAGTCAACTTAGTGTTTGTAAACTTCTGACCCACTGGAATTGTGATACAGTGAATTATAAGTGAAATAATCTGTCTGTAAACAATTGTTGGAAAAATTACTTGTGTCATGCACAAAGTAGATGTCCTAACCAACCTGCCAAAACTATAGTTTGTTAACAAGAAATTTGTGGAGTGGTTGAAAAACAAGTTTTAATGACTCCAACCTAAGTGTATGTAAACTTCCGACTTCAACTGTATGTGTATGTGTATGTGTATCTTCCTGCTTTTAATGAGCTTCACTAGGTCAAATTCCTAACAACTTCGGTTGGTACAGTATGGCAATAAAGTATTAAATCTTAAATGCTAAACTGTTTACCCTGTCTCCATGGTCTTAGTCCAACAGAACAGACCTGTGTGCTGTGCAGCAGTCACCATGGTGCCTCCCGCCTCCCATGCAGCCCTCATAAAAGGCATGTGACAAGGGTATTTTTAGAACCCAAAATAGAATCGTCAACAAGTGATACCAGAATAAGAGACAGACACAAACACACACACTAAATAGGTAAATTACAGAATCTTCTAAATATATCTCTCCTTCCAAAGCAGTGTTATATCAGGGGCGTGCTGCTGGCTGCTGAGATGGACTGATAACGACGGCAAGGTGCCTAGTCTTAGCTGGCTAATGCCATAAGCCCAAAATAACACACCTAAGAATAGCTGACCCACAGAATAAGAAGCAAGAAGCCTGAATTTCAGGCACTTAAAATATCTTGTTGTTTGGCAGATAATGTTCTGGGAGAAGAAGAAGAAGAAGAAGAAGAAGAAGAAGAAGAAGAAGAAGAAGAAGAAGAAGAAGAAGAAGAAGAAGAAGAAGAAGAAGAAGAAGAAGAAGAAGAAGAAGAAGAAGTGAAATGCATGGCTTGAAGGAAAGAGAAAAGCTGTTGTTCGGATTGACCTGGTGGTCTATTGACAGAGCAGAGGAGCTAGAATGTGTCATGCTACAGCCTTATTCACACTTCTCCTCTTGTTCTGCTGACTACCATGGATCATGTACTACACTACCTTTCAGCTTGTCTACAGGACAGAATAGAACAGAATAGAACAGAATAGAACAGAATAGAATAGAACAGAATAGAACAGAACAGAACAGAACAGAACAGAATAGAATAGAATAGAACAGAATAGAACAGAACAGAACAGAATAGAATAGAATAGAACAGAATAGAACAGAATAGAACAGAATAGAACAGAATAGAATAGAACAGAATAGAATAGAATAGAACAGAATAGAACAGAATAGAACAGAACAGAATAGAACAGAATAGAATAGAACAGAACAGAACAGAATAGAATAGAATAGAACAGAATAGAACAGAATAGAACAGAATAGAACAGAATATAACAGAATAGAATAGAACAGAATAGAACAGAATAGAATAGAATAGAATAGAATAGAATAGAACAGAATAGAATAGAACAGAATAGAACAGAATAGAACAGAATAGAATAGAATAGAACACAGCAGAATAGAACAGAACAGAATAGAACAGAATAGAACAGAATAGAACAGAACAGAATATAATAGAATAGAATAGAACACAGCAGAATAGAACAGAATAGAATAGAACAGAATAGAATAGAACAGAATAGAACAGAATAGAACGGAATAGAATAGAATAGAATAGAATAGAACAGAACACAGCAGAATATAACAGAATAGAACAGAGCAGAATAGAACAGAATAGAACAGAACAGAATGAATAGAACATAATATAATAGAGTAGAATAACAATTCAGTTGTGGCAAATGTGCTTAATGAGTAGAGATGTGTTTGTCCTGTAGTTAATGAGTAGAGATGTGTTTGTCCTGTAGTTAATGAAGTAGAGATGTGTTTGTTCTGTGGTTAATGAAGTAGAGATGTGTTTGTTCTGTGGTTAATGAAGTAGAGATGTGTTTGTCCTGTAGTTAATGAAGTAGAGATGTGTTTGTTCTGTGATTAATGAGTAGAGATGTGTTTGTTCTGTGGTTAATGAAGTAGAGATGTGTTTGTTCTGTGGTTAATGAAGTATATTTGTTTGTTCTGTGGTTAATGAAGTAGAGATGTGTTTGTTCTGTGGTTAATGAAGTAGAGATTTGTTTGTTCTCTGGTTAATTAAGTAGAGATGTGTTTGTTCTGTGGTTAATGAAGTAGAGATGTGTTTGTTCTGTGGATAATGAAGTAAAGATGTTTGTTCTGTGGTTAATGAAGTCGAGATGTTTGTTCTTTAGTTAATGAAGTATAGATGTGTTTGTTCTGTAGTTAATGAAGTAGAGATGTGTTTGTCCTGTGGTTAATGAAGTAGAGATGTTTGTTATGTAGTTAATGAAGTAGAGATGTGTTTGTCCTGTAGTTAATGAAGTAGAGATGTGTTTGTTCTGTGGTTAATGAAGTAGAGATGTTTGTTCTGTGGTTAATGAAGTAGAGATGTGTTTGTTCTGTGGTTAATGAAGTAGAGATGTGTTTGTTCTGTGGTTAATGAAGTAGAGATGTGTTTGTTCTGTGGTTAATGAAGTAGAGATGTGTTTGTCTTGTAGTTAATGAAGTAGATATGTGTTTGTTCTGTGGTTAATGAAGTAGAGATGTGTTTGTTCTGTGGTTAATGAAGTAGATATGTGTTTGTTCTGTAGTTAATGAAGTAGAGATGTGTTTGTCCTGTAGTTAATGAAGTAGAGATGTGTTTGTCCTGTAGTTAATGAAGTAGAGATGTGTTTGTTCTGTGGTTAATGAAGTAGAGATGTGTTTGTTCTGTGGTTAATGAAGTAGAGATGTGTTTGTTCTGTAGTTAATTAAGTAGATATGTTTGTTCTGTAGTTAATTAAGTAGATATGTTTGTTCTGTGGTTAATGAAGTAGAGATGTGTTTGTTCTGTAGTTAATGAAGTAGAGATGTGTTTGTTCTGTGGTTAATGAAGTAGAGATGTGTTTGTTCTGTGGTTAATGAGTAGATATGTGTTTGTTCTGTGGTTAATGAGTAGAGATGTGTTTGTTCTGTGGTTAATGAAGTAGAGATGTGTTTGTTCTGTGGTTAATGAAGTAAATATGTTTGTTCTGTGGTTAATGAAGTAGATATGTGTTTGTCCTGTAGTTAATGAAGTAGAGATGTGTTTGTTCTGTAGTTAATGAAGTATAGATGTGTTTGTTCTGTAGTTAATGAAGTAGAGATGTGTTTGTCCTGTGGTTAATGAAGTAGAGATGTTTGTTCTGTAGTTAATGAAGTAGAGATGTGTTTGTCCTGTAGTTAATGAAGTAGAGATGTGTTTGTTCTGTGGTTAATGAAGTATATATGTTTGTTCTGTAGTTAATGAAGTAGAGATATGTTTATCCTGTAGTTAATGAAGTAGAGATGTGTTTGTTCTGTGGTTAATGAAGTAGAGATGTGTTTGTTCTGTGGTTAATGAAGTAGAGATGTGTTTGTTCTGTGGTTAATGAAGTCCAGGCTCTGTCGTAGCCGGCCGCGACCGGGAGCCCCATGGGGCGGCACACAATTGGCCCAGCGTCGTCCAGGGTAGGGGAGGGAATGGCCGGCAGGGATGTAGCTCAGTTGGTTGTGGGTTTGATTCCCACGGGGGGCCAGAATGAAAAATAAAAATAAAATAATGTATGCACTCACTAACTGTAAGTCGCTCTGGATAAGAGCGTCTGCTAAATTACTCAAATGTAAATGTAAATGTAAGTAGAGATGTTTGTTCTGTAGTTAATGAAGTAGAGATGTGTTTGTCCTGTAGTTAATGAAGTAGAGATGTGTTTGTTCTCTGGTTAATGAAGTAGATATGTGTTTGTTCTGTGGTTAATGAGGTAGAGATGTTTGTTCTGTAGTTAATGAAGTAGAGATATGTTTGTCCTGTGGTTAATGAGGTAGAGATGTTTGTTCTGTAGTTAATGAAGTAGAGATGTGTTTGTTCTGTGGTTAATTAAGTAGATATATGTTTGTTCTGTGGTTAATGAAGTAGAGATGTGTTTGTTCTGTGGTTAATGAAGTAGAGATGTGTTTTTTTACATTTTACATTTTTACATTTTAGTCATTTAGCAGACGCTCTTATCCAGAGCGACTTACAGTTAGTGAGTGCATAATTTTTTTTAATTGGCCCCCCGTGGGAATCGAACCCACAACCCTGGCGTTGCAAACGCCATGCTCTGCCAACTGAGCTACATCCCTGCCGGCCATTCCCTCCACTACCCTGGACGACGCTGGGCCAATTGTGCGCCGCCCCATGGGTCTCCCGGTCGAGGCCGGCTACGACAGAGCATGGATTCTAACCAGGATCTCTAGTGGCACAGCTAGCACTGCGATGCAGTGCCTTAGACCGCTGCGTCACTCGGTTAATGAAGTAGAGATGTGTTTTTTTCTGTGGTTAATGTAATATACTGGTGGTTGAATATAGTTATGCACCAGTATAATGGTATGAGGAGAAAAACACTGAGTTTACAGAAACAAACTATAAGAGTCAATGCATGTCCACAGAGCATGTGGTATCCTTGGTGATCAATGTGAGGATGTGTGAAATTAATCATTCAAGCATTTATCTCTGATATTCACAAGTTATTGAGAAATCAATAGCCATAATAATAATTTCCTGTATACCACTCTCTGCCTACAATACGCAGTACATGACTCAATCTGTGTATTGTCATAACAATGCTGCCCACCAAAACTCCTGACATTTACTGTATGTGTGTGTGCTTTCCCATAATACAATGCTGGTCCAACAGCCCTAGATCCATTAGATGACAAGAGCCAAGTGAATTTTCTGAACTACCACAAGTCCAAAAGGCAGAGAATAGCAGAGTGACTCACACTGAGTGAATACCATAAACCGACATTACTCAGAATGATGTCAGATTCGTTTGAACCCTGAGATTCATTTCTCAGGTCAGAAATAGAATGTAATTGTGTTTGGTAAACATCCACAGAGATAACCTTTTGATGTTCATTCCCCTTTGCCTTGTACTGTTTGTATTTTTACCATGGTATTTCCTGTTACTGTTATACCTCAAAAGTGAAGACTGACGTGGAAGCCTCCCTATCCAAACACAACATCCCTTTCATGTTGTTATGCCATTTCATTGTGGTGACAATGACTTTAAAAAGCACAGTGCTATTAATATGCACCAGAGCACAGTTAAAAATCCAAACAGTTCATTCAGTCCATATCCACACAATGATAAAACTATGAGTATTTACAAACACTCACTATACAGACAGTTTTATACATGTTTCTTTTACTCCACTCAGACACAAGCAAACTGAGAAACAATGACAGTAAACGAATACAAGGAGGAACTGCCCATCCATAAGCACTGCACATTGTAAAACCATGCAGTATAATATCACACATGTAAATACCTGGATACAGAAAGCAGTGCCTGATCATAACGCGTTGCTGTGCTGGGAAGTTTGGAGCCCTCCTTTCACAGAGGCAGATAGATAGAGACCGACTGGGAGAGACCAGAGAGTTGAGAGAATGAAACAGAGGGAGAGGGAGGTAGGAGAGAGAGAGAGAGAGAGAGAGAGAGAGAGAGAGAGAGAGAGAGAGAGAGAGAGAGAGAGAGAGGGGAAAAGAGTGCAAAAGAAATCTAGAGGAAACTGAGAAAGACAGGCTATCCCTTTAGGAGCAGAGAGAGAGCATGGTGGGTCTGGTCACCTGAGTTGACGTTGTGCATCTTGTGCTGGTCCAAGAGTCGCTGGTGGCCAACGAGCCTGTCTGTTGTGGTGGAGAAATTTGACTCGCTCTCGTAAATCGTCTGCAGCATACTCCACTCAGCGCTCAGGTCACATCGCTAGCCCTGCTCTTCCTGTCCCCAAAGAGCCAACCCTCTCGCAGCCGCGCACTCAGGGGAACGACCACGACAGCGTACAGCAACAGAAACAGCTCTCCTCCTTTTCCTCTGAGGAAACTCTCTCTCTCGCTGTGCTGAAACGCAATATAATAACCACACCACACACTCCCTCTGTGAGGCTTTCCCCACTATACTGTGACTACACAGCACAATAAAACACAGAGCTTCAGTCAAGAAGTCCCTGTTCAGACAGAGAGAAGATGACTGCCAGTCTGATTATCTTCTCTTGCTGTAACACTGAGCTACTACCCTGCTCTTATTTCCTCTGATCTCTCTCTCTCTCTCCCTCTCCCTCTCCCTCTCCCTCTCCCTCTCTCTCTCTCTCTCTCTCTCGTTTCTCTCTCTCGTCTGTCTTTCTCCTGCTCTCTGTACCTCTCTTAGTAATGTCTGAGCGGTGAGAGTGAACCTGAATGTGGGATTCAACCTTCCAGTTGGGGAGTGTACTAGTCAGAGCTGAGCTAAGCCGTGTGCTGTTTACCTGTCAACCTCTCACAGAAAAGTAATGCTTAAGCCGGAGAGGGTGCAAGCTTAAATTGCTTGTGAATTAACAACAGCGTGGCCCATAGGTGACAGAAATAGAACAATGGCCGGCCCTGGCTATATATAGGAGGGCCGAGGAGAGGGGATTGGAGCAGCATTGATGCGTTTAAAAATACCTCCACCAAACACAGCTGTCTCTTCTACAGCTCTACAGCTAGATTCCTGCCAGAAGGCATGTCTCCTGACTGACTCCCTCCCTCCCTCTCTCCCAGAGCAGAGCCCAGCCGAGCTGCAGATGGAGGCTCACTCTGCTTGATTCCTCTCTCTTCCCCCTCTCTCTCTCACTTGCTCTTTTCTCTCACTATCTCTCACTCTTTCTCTCATTTCAACTCTATTTCTCACTCTCTCACTCTCTCCTTTCTCTCTCCCTCTATTTATCTCTCTCTCTCTCTCTCTCTCTCTCTCTCTCTCTATCTCTCCACCCTCTCTCAACTGGGATTCATTCTTTCTCTCTTACAAGATTCATCCTTATATCCCTTTCTCCACAATATACTGTCCAAATCAAATATATTTCCTCATCCGTACAAGGTCTTGTATCTGTTGTTTTTCTTTTATGGTAGTTTATGGTGCCTGTGATATTCTATCTTGTGAGAACATAATTTATATTCTTATTGGCAGCCCGTTGGTTATTAGATCACGCTCAAGATGATTTGGTAGTCATTGAGAGTAACAAAACAGCACCATTTTCTGAATGTTAAACAAACACATGTATTATATAACTAACTGTGTCAACCCTCCCAGACCACCCTGACCCAACCACCTGACCAAGTGGAATAGTAACTATTATCTCAGAGTGTAGGAGAGAGAGAGAGCAGGGTTCAGCGTGCATCCAGGACACTACAGATGTAGGATCTTCATTTGAGGCAGTTTGCTACAGCGGGAAAATAATCCTGCAGCAACAAGAAATGTGAATTATTATGTGGATTGTAATGAATGGAAATTTTTTGTAGGTGTTGATACATTTTTCATTAAGGCAAATCAAATCTTACATTTTGAAGTGGAAATTACAAACTTTAGAAGCCTTTTTAAACCTTGAATACACTACAAGTTTGCATTTCCTGCTGTGCAGGAAAAATCTCAGTAAGAAAATAGTAATCAAATTAAGATCCTACGTCTGTACTGCTCTTGAGGAAGCATGTCCTAAGCCAGCCAATTGTGTGAAGAAGCATGCCCTGAGCCAGCCAATCGTGTGAGGAAGCATGCCCTGAGCCAGCCAATCATGTGAGGTAGCATGCCCTGAACCAGCCAATCGTGTGAGGAAGAATGCCCTGAGCCAGCCAATCGTGAGGAAGCATGCCCTGAGCCAGCCAATCGTGTTTAAGATGCATTAACAGCTTGGAAATCTCAACTTACCTATTTGCTTCCGTTTGTCCTTGTCAAAAACACTGTTCATGTCCCTTTCATAGTCTTTCATGTGACACAACCGGTTTTTAAAAAGCACAAACTACTGCATCAGAACTAGGTCACTAGAGAGTGCTGTGCATTGATAGCATTACAGAGCACAGGAGGTTGGTGGCACCTTAATTGGGGAGGACGGGCTCGTGGTAATGGCTGGAGCGGAATAAGTGGAATGGTATCAAATACATCAAACACATCGTTCCCATGTGTTTGATGCCATTTCATTCGCTCTGTTCCAGCCATTATTATGAGCCGTCCTCCCCTCAGCAGCCTCCACTGGTGCAGAGGAAAAAAAGAGTGCATTGTTTGATAATACATCCACATGATCTGTTGAGCGGGAAGGGAAGGAGGCTCTAAAAACAGAACAGCGTATTATTCCATCAGAGCACCAGTAGAGACCCCATAACATGATAATTAGACTCATAACATACACAGGCCTGAGTTATTCGCTAAGCAGGCCTGAGTTACTAGCTAAGTAGGCCTGAGTTCCTGGCTTAGCAGGCCTGAGTTACTGACTAAGCAGTCCTGAGTTACTGGCTAAGCAGGCCTGAGTTACTGACTAAGCAGGCCTGAGTTACTGGCTAAGCAGGCCTGAGTTACTGGCTAAGCAGGCCTGAGTTACTGGCTAAGCAGGCCTGAGTTACTGACTAAGCAGGCCTGAGTTACTGGCTAAGCAGGCCTGAGTTACTGGCTTAGCAGGCCTGAGTTACTGGCTTAGCAGGCCTGAGTTACTGGCTAAATTAGCGGGCCTGAGTTACTGGCTAAACTAGATAGGCCTGAGTTACTGGCTTAGCAGGCCTGAGTTACTGGCTAAATTAGCGGGCCTGAGTTACTGGCTAAACTAGATAGGCCTGAGTTACTGGCTAAACTAGCAGGCCTGTGTTACTGGCTAAACTAGCAGGCCTGTGTTACTGGCTAAACTAGCGGGCCTGAGTTACTGGCTAAACTAGCAGGACTGTGTTACTGGCTAAAGCGGGCTGTGCCTTTAAAATTGTCATCTTCTTTTCCTTCATAATTTGACCTGTCCTCCAGCCAGGGGCATGAAGCCAGCACAGTGCTATTTATAGAGTCCTGCTCAGCGCTTTTATGACTCTACAGGCAGGGGAGAGAGAGAGGGAGAGAGAGAGAGAGAGAGAGAGAGAGAGAGAGAGAGAGAGAGAGAGAGAGAGAGAGAGAGAGAGAGAGAGAGAGAGAGAGAGAGAGAGAGAGAGAGAGAGAGAGAGAGAGAGAGAGAGAGAGAGAGAGAAAGAGAGAGAGAGAGAGAGAGAGAGAGAGAGAGAGAGAGAGAGAGAGAGAGAGAGAGAGAGAGAGAGAGACAGAGAGAAAGGAGGTGGACTGTGTTATTTCAGCTGGCCAAACAGTTAAACCCTCAATCCTTTTATTACAGCACAACAAGAGAAACATACAGAAGAGGAAATGCATAGCTCACAGGCTAGGCTACACCAAGTGGTAATAAAACCAACGTGATGTTGGTTTTTGTTATATTAAACAGCTTGATACTGTTTTTCTTAATAAAGATCATTAATAAATAAATGAGCATTTGGACAGCCTTATGATTTACCGGCTACCTAATAGATTTAGATTAATTCTAAGAGTTTACTACGTTGGGTTTGCAGAGACATCATGCATACTGTACGTCATTCTATCTATTCTAGTGAGAGTTAAATATATCTATTCTAGTAAGACTTGATCTGCCCGGCTAACCTAAAGTGCGTACATCATGGAAAACACGGTCTACAATTAGTGATTGTTTTTATCTCCACAGGCGTCATAATCCCCAGTAAATGAGGGTAATTAGTTAGGAAACTCCTGATCCATCCATCTCTATGTAGTCTATCTAAAGGGGGATTTGGCTGCCGTGCCGGGAGGGATGGGGGGGGGGGGGGGGGATTAAAGATCTGTCAGTCTTGCAATGTAAATCGTGAAGTTCTATGTCTTCAATATCTTTTTGTTGTGTTTTTTTTAAGAACAGCCCCATCTGTCACAGTGACAGACCAGCTCTGATCCTAAAGCCTAGAGACCTGGAGCTGTCACAGGTCACAGGGTCACAGGTGAGGTCAGGGTAAACAGAGGAAGTGAAGGGATTGGGATTGGGATTATGACAATGCACTTTCTATTCTGAAAAATGTCAACTCTATTGGGTAACTGTACACATGGAAAGTCCTGACCACAGAAAGCTAGTTAACCAGGCTAGGAAAGTCCTGACCACAGAAAGCTAGTTAACCAGGCTAAGAAAGTCCTGAACGACTAGTCTTATAATGATACCATTACCATTTCACAATGAGTTCCAGGAATACTGTGTTACAATATTGTAAATTAATATTGAACACTGTGCTGAAATTCAAAAAATAATTATCTTTTTCAACTCTGACCTAAAAGATCTAATAAGAACTAAACATATTTGCACTGCATATAAACAACAGTATATTATACAATGCATGTCTTGGAATGTTGCACTAACCAATCAGTCATATCTAACAAAATCACCCCACTTTCTCCACAGATAAGCTTTCATTGGAAGCTAACAGAGACAATTCATTGGAGGCCGTTAGCAGGGATTAACCTAGACTTTGTATTTATACCCGGCTCTCCTCTTCCTGAGTCTGATGAGGTGTGGGTGTGGCCAGTAGATGGTTAACGTCATGGCCTGTGGCCCGTTATAACTCACTATGCTGCGTCACCAGAGCCCAGTGTCTGATTTAGTCAGATTAAAGCATTTAAGTGTGAACGTCAGCGCGGCGGCTGGAGAGTCACTCCACTCCGGTCCCGGAGAGACTAAGTGCAAGTGTAGGGGGACTGGGCTTCTATCACCTCCCTCACATCAACCTCCCCACACCGTGTGTGTATGTGCGTTCGTGCGTGCGTGCGGGAAGCTGTGGTCTCTCTCTCTCTCTGTGTGTGTGTGTGTGTGTGTGTGTGTGTGTGTGTGTGTGTGTGTGTGTGTGTGTGTGTGTGTGTGTGTGTGTGTGTGTGTGTGTGTGTGTGTGAGTGTGTGTGTGTGTGTGTGTGTGTGTGTGGAGGGGTGGGGGCATGACAACGGATGGAGGAACAAGTGGGCCAGAGTGTATTCCAATAAAGGCCCTTATATCTCTACTCAGAGAGAACAGGGTGTCAACAGAGAAAGGACACTACACACAAACACACACACACTCACTCACACTTACACTCTCTCACACACACACAAGCACACACACAAGCACACACACACATACACACACATACAAAACACACACACTCACACATACACAACACACACACTCACACACACACAAAAACACTCTCACACACACACACACACACAAAAGGACACACACTAGAACAGGTTTTCTGCCACATAAAACATCCAGTTGTTTTCTAGGATGTCCTGTGCTGTTTCCCTCTACATGGTGATGTCCTGTGCTGTTCTACATGGTGATGTCCTGTGCTGTTCCCCTCTACATGGTGATGTCCTCTGCTGTTCTACATGGTGATGTCCTGTGCTGTTCCCCTCTACATGGTGATGTCATGTGCTGTTTCCCTGTACATGGTGATGTCCTGTGCTGTTCTACATGGTGATGTCATGTGCTGTTCCCCTGTACATCACCAACATCACCATCACCAACGAACCTACCAGGTACAACCCTAAATCCGTAAACATGGGTACCCTCATAGATATCATCCTGACTAACATACCCTCTAAATACACCTCCGCTGTCTTCAACCAGGATCTCAGAGATCACTGCCTTATTGCCTGCGTCCGTAACGGGTCCGCGGTCAAACGACCACCCCTCATCACTGTCAAACGCTCCCAAAAACACTTCAGCGAGCAGGCCTTCCTAATCGACCTGGCCCAGGTATCCTGGATGGATATAGATCTCATTCCGTCAGTAGAGGATGCCTGGTTGTTCTTTAAAAGTAATTTCCTCTCAATCTTAAATAGACATGCCCCATTCAAAAAATATAGAACTAAGAACAGATATAGCCCCTGGTTCTCCTCAGACTTGACTGCCCTTGACCAGCACAAAAACATCCTGTGGCGTACTGCATTAGCATCAAATAGCCCCCGCGATATGCAACTTTTCAGGGAAGTTAGGAACCAATATACACAAGCAGTTAGGAAAGCAAAGGCTAACTTTTTCAAACAGAAATTTGCATCCTGTAGCACTAACTCCAAAAAGTTTTGGGACACTGTAAAGTCCATGGAAAATAAGAGCACTTCCTCCCAGCTGCCCACTGCACTGAGGCTAGGAAACACTATCACCACCGATAAATCTACAATAATCGAGAATTTCAACAAGCATTTTGCTACGGCTGGCCATGCTTTCCACCTGGCTACCACTACCCCGGCCACCAGCTCTGCACCCTCCGCTGCAACTTGCCCATGCCCCCCCGCTTCTCCTTCACACAAATCCAGACAGCTGATGTTCTAAAAGAGCTGCAAAATCTGGACCCCTACAAATCATCTGGGCTAGACAATCTGGACCCTTTCTTTCTAAAACTAGCCGCCGAAATTGTCGCAACCCCTATTACTAGCCTGTTCAACCTCTCTTTCGTAATGTCTGAGATCCCCAGAGATTGGAAAGCTGCTGCGGTCATCCCCCTCTTCAAAGGGGGTGACACTCTAGATCCAAACTGTTACAGACCCATATCCATCCTGCCCTGCCTTTCAAAAGTTTTTGAAAGCCAAGTCAACAAACAGATCACCGACCATTTCGAATCCCACCGTACCTTCTCCGCTATGCAATCCGGTTTCCGAGCTGGTCATGGGTGCACTTCAGCCACGCTCAAGGTCCTAAACGATATTATAACCGCGATCGATAATAGACAGTACTGTGCAGCCGTTTTCATTGACCTGGCCAAGGCTTTCGACTCTGTCAACCACCGCATTCTTATTGGCAGACTAAATAGCCTTGGTTTCTCAAATGACTGCCTCGCCTGGTTCACCAACTACTTCTCAGATAGAGTTCCATGTGTCAAATCGGAGGGCCTGTTGTCTGGACCTATGGCAGTCTCTATGGGGGTGCCACAGGGTTCAATTCTTGGGCCGACTCTTTTCTCTGTGTATATCAATGACGTCGCTCTTGCTGCTGGTGACTCTCAGATCCACCTCTACGCAGACGACACCATTTTGTATACATCTGGCCCTTCATTGGACACTGTGTTAACAAACCTCCAAACGAGCTTCAATTCCATACAACACTCCTTCAGTAGCCTCCAACTGCTCTTAAACACTAGTAAAACTAAATGCATGCTTTCAACCGAACGCTGCTTGCACCCGCCCACCCGACTAGAATCACTACTCTCGACGGGTCTGACCTAGAGTATGTGGACAACTACAAATATCTAGGTGTCTGGTTAGACTGTAAACTCTCCTTCCAGACTCACATTAAGAATCTCCAATCCAAAGTTAAATCTAGAATCGGTTTCCTATTTCGCAACAAAGCCTCCTTCACTCATGCTGCCAAACATGCCCTCGTAAAACTGACTATCCTACCGATCCTTGACTTCGGCGATGTCATTTACAAAATAGCCTCCAACACTCTACTCAGCAAATTGGATGTAGTCTATCACAGTGCCATCCGTTTTGTCTCCAAAGCCCCATATAATACCCACCACTGTGACCTGTACGCTCTTGTTGGCTGGTCCTCACTACATATTCGTCGCCAAACCCACTGGCTCCAGGCCATCTATAAATCACTGCTAGGCAAATCCCCGCCTTATCTTAGCTCATTGGTCACCATAGCAACACCCACCCGTAGTCTGCGCTCCAGCGGGTATATCTCACTGGTCATCCCCAAAGCCAACACCTCCTTTGGCCGCAATTCCTTCCAGTTCTCTGCTGCCAATGACTGGAACAAATTGCAAAAATCTCTGAAGCTGGAGACACTTATCTCCCTCACTAACTTTAAGCATCAGTTGTCAGAGCACCTTACCGATCACTGCACCTGTACACAGCCTATCTGAAATTAGCCCGCCCAACTACCTCATCCCTATATTGTTATTTATTTTGCTCATTTGTACCCCAGTATCTCTATTTGCACATCATCTCTTGCACATCTATCATTCCAGTGTTAATACTAATTGTAATTATTTTGCACTATAGCCTATTTTATTGCCTTACCTCCATAACTTGCTAAATTTGCACACACTGTATATTATATGTATTTCTGTTGTATTTTTGACTTTGTTTTGTTTTACCCCATATGTAACTCTGTGTTGTTGTTTTTATCGCACTGCTTTGCTTTATCTTGGCCAGGTCGCAGTTGTAAATGAGAACTTGTTCTCAACTGGTTTACCTGGTTAAATAAAGGTGAAATAAATAAAAAATAAACATGGTGATGTCCTGTGCTGTTCCTCTCTACATGGTGATGTCCTGTGCTGTTCCCCTCTACATGGGGATGTCATGTGTTGTTCTACTTGGTGATGTCATGTGTTGTTCCACTCTACATTGTGATGCACTCTACTGGTCTAAATGGTGATGTCCTGTGCTGTTCCCCTCTACATGGTGATGTCCTGTGCTGTTCCTCTCTACATGGTGATGTCATGTGCTGTTCCCCTCTACATGGTGATGTCATGTTCTGTTTCCCTCTACATGGTGATGTCCTGTGCTGTTCCCCTCTACATGGTGATGTCATGTGCTGTTCCCCTCTACATGGTGATGCCCTGACCTGTTCTACATGGTGATGCCCTGTGCTGTTCCCCTCCACATGGTGATGTCCTGTGCTGTTCCTCTCTACATGGTGATGTCCTGTGCTGTTCCCCTCTACATGGGGATGTCATGTGTTGTTCTACTTGGTGATGTCATGTGTTGTTCCACTCTACATTGTGATGCACTCTACTGGTATAAATGGTGATGTCCTGTGCTGTTCCCCTCTACATGGTGATGTCCTGTGCTGTTCCCCTCTACATGGTGATGTCCTGTACTGTTCCACTCCACATGGTGATGTCCTGTGCTGTTCCACTCTACATGGTGATGTCCTGTACTGTTCCCCTCTACATGGTGATGTCCTGTGCTGTTCCCCTCTACATGGTGATGTCCTGTACTGTTCCACTCCACATGGTGATGTCCTGTACTGTTCCCCTCTACATGGTGATGTCCTGTGTTGTTCCCCTCCACATGGTGATGTCCTGTGCTGTTCCACTTCACATGGTGATGTCCTGTACTGTTCCACTCTACATGGTGATGTCCTGTGCTGTTCCCCTCCACATGGTGATGTCCTGTGCTGTTCCACTCCATATGGTGATGTCCTGTGCTGTTCCCCTCTACATGGTGATGCACTGTGCTGTTCCCCTCTACATGGTGATGCCCTGTACTGTTCCCCTCTACATTGTGATGTCCTCTGCTGTTCTACTTGGTGATGTCATCTGCTGTTTCCCTCTACATGGTGATGTCCTGTGCTGTTCCACTCTACATGGTGATGTCATGTTCTGTTTCCCTCTACATGGTGATGTCCTGTGCTGTTCCCCTCTACATGGTGATGTCATGTGCTGTTCCCCTCTACATGGTGATGCCCTGACCTGTTCTACATGGTGATGCCCTGTGCTGTTCCCCTCTACATGGTGATGTCCTGTGCTGTTCCCCTCCACATGGTTATGTCCTGTGCTGTTCCACTCTACATGGTGATGTCCTGTGCTGTTCCCCTCTACATGGTGATGTCCTGTGCTGTTCTACATGGTGATGTCCTGTGCTGTTCCCCTCTACATGGTGATGTCCTGTGCTGTTCCCCTCTACATGGTGATGTCCTGTGCTGTTCCCCTCTACATGGTGATGTCCTGTGCTGTTTCCCTCTACATGGTGATGTCCTGTGCTGTTCCACTCTACATTGTGATGTCCTGTGCTGTTCCCCACTACATGGTGTTGTCCTGTGCTGTTCCACTCTACGTGGTGATGTCCTGTGCTGTTCTACATGGTGATGTCCTGTGCTGTTCCACTCTACGTGGTGATGTCCTGTGCTGTTCTACATGGTGATGTCCTGTGCTGTTCCCCTCTACATGGTGATGTCCTGTGCTGTTCCCCTCTACATGGTGATGTCCTGTGCTGTTTCCCTCTACATGGTGATGTCCTGTGCTGTTCCACTCTACATTATGATGTCCTGTGCTGTTCCACTCTACGTGGTGATGTCATGTGCTGTTTCCCTCTACATGGTGATGTCTTGTGCTGTTCCCCTGTACATGGTGTTGTCCTGTGCTGTTCCCCTGTACATGGTGATGTCCTGTGCTGTTCTACTTGGTGATGTCCTGTGCTGTTCCCCTCTACATGGTGATGTCCTGTGCTGTTCCCCTCTACATGGTGATGTCCTGTGCTGTTCCACTCTACATGGTGATTTCCTGTGCTGTTCTACTTGGTGATGTCCTGTGCTGTTCCCCTCTACATGGTGATGTCCTGTGCTGTTTCCCTCCACCAAGATTTACATGCTAAAATCGCCACTGGGGATTACCAACACTGGACAATTGAGGAGTGGAAAAACATCGCCTGGTCCAACGAATCCCGGTTCCTGTTTCGTCCTGCTGATGGCAGTCAAGATTTGGAGTAAGCAGCATGAGTCCATGGCCCCACCCTGCCTGGTGTCAACGGTACAGGCTGGTGGCGGTGGTGTAATGGTGTGGGGAATGTTTTCCTGGCACACGTTAGGTCCCTTGATACCAATTGAGCAACATTTCCATGCCCCGAAGAATTCAGGCTGTTCTGGAGGAAAAGGGGGGGTATATCAGTGTACTTGTATTTGTGTCCATGCGTACGTGTGTGTCTCTCAAGACCTGTTTGATTAAGCATTTCCACATGTGAATGTATGTTTATCTACAGTGTGAACAGTTTCATCATGCTGCCCAGGGATGTTACAGTGTGAACAGTTTCATCATGCTACCCAGGGATGTTACAGTTTCATCATGCTGCCCAGGGATGTTACAGTTTCATCATGCTGCCCAGGGATGTTACAGTTTCATCATGCTGCCCAGGGATGTTACAGTGTGAACAGTTTCATCATGCTGCCCAGGGATGTTACAGTGTGAACAGTTTCATCATGCTGCCCAGGGATGTTACAGTGTGAACAGTTTCATCATGCTGCCCAGGGATGTTACAGTGTGAACAGTTTCATCATGCTGCCCAGGGATGTTACAGTTTGAACAGTTTCATCATGCTACCCAGGGATGTTACAGTTTCATCATGCTACCCAGGGATGTTACAGTTTCATCATGCTGCCCAGGGATGTTACAGTGTGAACAGTTTCATCATGCTGCCCAGGGATGTTACAGTTTGAACAGTTTCATCATGCTACCCAGGGATGTTACAGTTTCATCATGCTACCCAGGGATGTTACAGTTTCATCATGCTGCCCAGGGATGTTACAGTGTGAACAGTTTCATCATGCTGCCCAGGGATGTTACAGTTTGAACAGTTTCATCATGCTGCCCAGGGATGTTACAGTTTGAACAGTTTCATCATGCTACCCAGGGATGTTACAGTTTCATCATGCTGCCCAGGGATGTTACAGTTTGAACAGAGTTTCATCATGCTACCCAGGGATGTTACAGTTTGAACAGTTTCATCATGCTAGCCAGGGATGTTACAGTTTGAACAGTTTCATCATGCTGCCCAGGGATGTTACAGTTTGAACAGAGTTTCATCATGCTACCCAGGGATGTTACAGTTTGAACAGTTTCATCATGCTGCACAGGGATGTTACAGAGGATGTAAATATGACCAGGTGACAACCTCCCTAACCACTAGGGACCATCCCTAGGTGGAGGTGCCTGGTAACAGGGCTTTCTGACGTAACCGTCCCCCGTCCCTCCTGCTGGCCCTCCTCAGCCCTGAGAGGAGACACAGCCCCGCTGGGAAATTACCTCCACACACCAATTACCAGTGTAGCTGGGAGCCTCGGGAGCCTGCATCATTACATCAGCTCTCTGACGGTGACTCACCACGGCATGGAGAGACCAGGAAAAGCCCCCTAGCCTAGACTACCTGCTGAGGAGTATGGGTAAGAATGGATAAAATCACTTTAAAAAAGAAAGAAAGTCAATTTTGTCTGGCTGTAGCATACTTTTGCGTCCGGGCCTCATAAAAGCACAAGGGCATTAGAACTGTTGATTTGATGTCTATATCCAATTAGCTTACATCTGGACGCGTTATGGGGGTGAGTTTGCCCGGCTAATGATTGGGCACTCTCACTTTTATTAGGTTAGCCTGTCTGGAGTCCTGTGGTATTTCCTGTTGGACATTCTGGGTGATGCAGAGGGCACTTTACAGGTTGGATCAAATAACGCACAAAAAGCTTTTTAAAGGCAGTAATGTTTGGTTCCTCAATTTAAAACAATGTTTGGCGATGAAGCTGATTATAATGCAATAACGGAAGGGAACCCCTGGGAGTCTAGGACGCGCCTGTGGAAGTGAAATAACAGTTTGGGTTTTTGTGTGTGTTTAACTTTTTTAGCGTGTGTGTGTGTGTGTGTGTGTGTGTGTGAGTGTGTGTGTGTGTGTGTGCATGCATATATGCATGCACATAGATAGATCTACTGTATATATTACAAATGACAACACAGTAATGTACCCTTCTCCTGAGTGCTGCAGCTACTAGAAACATATTTTTGATCTAGCTATAAAACAGGCTATTCCCCTTATTTTTATCTTACTTTTAAATGACTACACTGAGTGTACAAAACATTAAGAACACCTGCTCTTTCCATGACATTGACTGACCAGGTGAATCCAGGTGAAAGCTATGATCCCTTATTGATGTCACCTGTTAATGAAGGGGAGGAGATAGGTTAAAGAATGATTTTTTAGCCTTGAGACAATTGAGACATGGATTGTGTATGTGTGCCATTCAGAGGGTGAATGGGCAAGACAAAGATTTAACTGCCTTTGAACGTGGTATGGTAGTAGGTGCCAGGCGCACCGATTTGTGTCAAGAACTGCAACTGCAATTTTCACACTCAACAGTTTCCTGTGTGTATCAAGAATGGTCCACCACCCAAAGGACATCCAGCCAACTTGACACAACTGTGGGAAGCATTGGAGTCAACATGGGCCAGCATCACTGTGGAATGCTATCGACACCTTGTAAAGTCCATGCCCCGACGAATTGAGGCTGTGCTGAGGGTAAAATGCAACTCAATATTAGTAATGTGTTCTTAATGTTTTGTACACTCAGTGTATACTCTCCAGTGTTGAATGTGAAACCACATTTTAAAAGCATCCTACCTGCATTGTATCCTGACCTACAGGTCAGCGTTCTATCTTTAGCCTGGTCCCTGATGCTGTGTGTTCAGCGGCTTTCTAAATATAGCAGCCAGAGGCAGAACACAAAGGACCACTGGAAACTGAGGATGCCGCTCCGCCTCTCAGGAATCATCTAACTGATCAATGTGTTCATCTCTGTAGGAATCCATTGATCCACTGTTTCTATCAGATTGACAGATCATGCTCTCTTTTATCATTTTTACAAAATGTTTGCTAGGTAGCGTCAGCTAGCGCTAGTCGGCTACCTGCGGCAAAAATCTGGTATTTTTCATCCTATTGGTTGTTCTCCATCTTCTTTTTAAATAGTGAACATGTTTTCAGCACTTTTCGTATCAAAACTCATTTTCTCATGATCTCTCTTGTCTCTCTGCAGCAGACATATGGTGAGTGATATGTTTGAAACATCAAATCGCAATAAAATCAAAGTATCGAATCACAAATCATATAGAACCGTGAGAATCGCAATAGGTACATATCGTATCGGTACCTACGTATCGTGATAATATTGTATCGTGAGGTCCCTGGCAATTCCCAGCCCTACTAATGACCACCCATGACCAGAATAAGAACCACAACAACAAGTTTGTGTTTACAGTCAATCAATCACATTTATTTATAAAGCCCTTTTTACATCAGCAGATGTCACAAAGGGCTATACAGAAACCCTGCCTAAAACCCCAAACAGCAAGCAATGCAGATGTAAAAGCACGGTGGCTAGGAAAAACTCCCTAGAAAGGCAGAAACCTAGGAAGAAACCTAGAGAGGAACCAGGCTCTGAGGGGTGGCCAGTCCCCCTCTGGCTGTGCCGGGTGGAGATTATAACAGTTCATGGCCATTAAGGCCAGATTTTTCTCCAAGATGTTCAAACGTTCATAGATAGCCTACAGAACATACCCTGGAAGTAACAGTAGTTAAGTTGACTTGACATTTCCCAATGACCTTTAAAGCAGCAAGAATTCCATTCATAGACTTTCAAAGGTCAACAGAAAAAGATTACCAGGAAATCAGATTGCCTATAGGAAGGGAAGGCTGTCGCTCATTGTCCCAGCCACTTCCACCTGCGCCACAGTTTCTTTTCTTGACCCCGGTGAGTGTGTCCTCTCCTGATGTGTTGTCTCAGAGGTCCCAGACACAACAATGCTGCTGAAAATAAACCTCTTCCTCTGACTATTAACTAAAACAGTGCAGTATTAGCTAGGGAATAGTCTACACAGACTTGGCTGCCACCACTGTTAAAATAGTTAATGTCTGCGTTCCAATTTCCAAATAGCACCCTATTCCCTATCTAGGGCTCTGGTCAAAAGTAGTGCACTAAATAGGGAATAGGGTGCCATTTGGGACTCATGTCTATATTAACATGTAAAAACCTGGAGGGCTAAAGATTGAGGGCCTTGCTTGCTACAGGTGACCTTATTGAGGTCCGGGATGTTATTGCAGTATCATATACTGTATACCATACTTACAAACTCACACAACCCTCATATTTTGGTTGAGCTACGGGCATTTACAAACCACTTGTGAATTGCTGTGCCCGGGATAATTTTTATTTTTTTGTAAAATAATCACTCATGAGAGAGCGTCTGACCTTGTATTTAAATTGCACCTAGAACTCCCAGCTTCCTGTGTTCCTCTCTTGAGAGGGATGAGGCAAGAGGTCAGGGGTCATCCCACTTGTTTGGTAGAAAAGCAATGGCAGACCTCTTACAGAACGTTCACTTCCACCACTGATGAGTCCCTGGTGTTCTTTCAGCCTCCATCCCTCCATCCCCACTGCCCATTTACTCGCTCTCATTCCCCCTCTCTCTCTCTCTCTCTCTTTCCATCTCTCTCTCACACTCTCCCAGTCTCCAGTCCCTGTCTCCATCAACCACCACCACCACCAGCATCTCCTCACAGCATAGACTTTCTCAAGCTGAATTGATATATTTTTCTATGACCAGTAGAGTAATTCAGTAGAGCTTGTCTATGGACTTCAGCCAAAACATTTCACTACACTAACCGTTTCCATCCACAGTTTTTATGCGAAGTCCATAGACATGATAAAATACTGTATAAAAACAAATCACGACAGCTGTGATGGAAACAGGAAGTTTCGGTACAATTTTATAAATGCAGACAGATCATTTGTTCGTTCGACATGGTGGGATCTTTTTGTGTCGGTAAAGTTAATTATGTGAGAAATGGTGGTGGAAACGCCTTTATGTGCAAATATTGATATAATAAACATCATATGGAAGTAAACTTGGAGTCACGCGATGATATGGTGTGTGGTCCTCCCACTGCGACTTGGGAAACCATGCAGTTTATTAGGCTACAGATTAAATAAGTTATGATTAACTTTCACAGGGTGGTGAAAGTGCACTGTGATCTTGATGCTCATTTCAAATAAATATGGAGGTTCTTATTCTGGTGACATGATGATCGATGCTTGACTGTCGTTTGACAAATATTCTCGCTTTTATCCATAATAATTAAATCATGTAGAGTCTAGACTATCCCCACACAGACTACCCTCACTGTATCTGCCAGCTGTTGGCTAGAGCGCACATGCCAAGACCAGAGTGGGCACATTTGCTATTTAACGCAACAGTTTTTGTGACAAAACTATCGGTACAGTTGAAAATGCGATGGAAAAATTACATTTACATTTTAGTCATTTAGCAGACGCTCTTATCCAGAGCGACTTACAGTTAGTGAGTGCATACATTTTTCAAACATATTTAACTTTAGATTTTAATTCTGTACATGAAAACTTAAGCGAAAAAGTACATTTTGTGTGCACTATGTCATCATGCACAGATTTTTATCCTCAAAAGGACAATTTGGTGGAAACACCACTGGTGGGAAAATTCACATATTTTCTTTATTTAGAGTATTCGCATGAAAATCTGTCCCCAATCGGATGGAAAACTAGCTACTGATTCTAAAAGATCCATTTTTGTGTGTTTGTCCCTTGTGGTGGACCAGAGTACAGTGAACTGAGACAGCAGGACTAAGTGTAACAAACGGTATGTAGGACTGTAGGTCCATTTGGGATAGAAACCGAAGGAGCCCTCTGCAACAGTGCCCCCTGGAGGTACACTGTGAACTGCAAACACAACACAGCAATGTATTACTAACCTGCAAAAAATGGCCCACCCTGCAGTAAAGACAACACACACATATGCACGCACGCACACACACACACACACACACACACACACACACACACACACACACACACACACACACACACACACACACACACACACACACACACACACACACACACACACACACACACACACACACACACACACACACACACACACACACACACACACACACACACACACACACACACACACACACACACACACACACACACACACACACACAATGCTGTGTTTGGGAGCGGCTGCAACGTTGCTGACCTCTCCTTTCATCTCAGATCCAGTAACAACCATGTTGACTTTTCAACCCAGCCCCAGCAATAACACTGGGACTAACAAGCTTTAGACTGATATCCCTAACATCCACAGACTGGGAACAACAAAAACCATTACATTAATCTCAGAGCTATGGGATCTGTTGAAGCTGAATGGGAGACTTTTCAGTTTTATGCCTCTACTGCCTAAAACATTTACATTTTAGTCATTTAGCAGATGCTCTTATCCAGAGCAACTTACAGTTAGTGAGTGCATACATTCTTTTTTTATAATTTTTTTCATACTGGCCCCCCGTGGTAATCGAACCCACAACCCTGGCGTTGCAAACGCCATGCTCTACCAACAGAGCTACATCCCTGCTGGCCATTCCCTACCCTACCCTGGACGATGCTGGGCCAATTGTGCGCCGCCCCATGGGTCTCCCGGTCGCGGCCAGCTACAACAGAGCCTGAATTCGAACCAGGATCTCTAGTGGCACAGCCTTAGACCACTACGCCACTCGGGCGCATGCAACATGTGACAAATCTGTTGAGCCACAGAACAACATTTCATCCAACCCTTGAACCCTGTTCCCTGTACTAAACAAGGCATGGCAGAATAAGCCAGTGTACCTTTAACATTCTTAAAATTGAAAAGAGAAATCAGAAACTGAGGAAACATGCTAAAGATCAAAAGAGCCTTTCATCTTATCGTGTTTCTGCTCTGCCTGCTGATGATGCTAACTGATGTTGAAACGCACCGCGTTCTTCCTGTTTATAGAACACCTTTCTTATTCTTTCCAATACCTTCAGAAGCCTATAAACACATTTCTCCCCTCTCTCGCCAACATACATGATTGATTGACATTTTCCTCTGCCTTTAATGTGAACACGATGGATCTTCCCCGTTGGGTTCTCCACCCCTTCTGGGAAAATTGTCGATTCTGTCAACGTCCTGGTGGAGAATATCAGACCGTCCGAACACACCCAGTTAAAGGAGAGAAAGCAGAGGATGATCCCAGGTTGTCACCTCAAAGGGAGGAGGATTTTGTTGAGGAAACAGATGGGCTGGTAACCTCTTTCACACCTATCTGGACAGAGGGTCTTTACGAGGGGTTGTGGGGGGACTCCTATGTTCTTGGATCTCTAGGGCCAGTCAGTGTGTCCAATCCCTGTGTAATTTCCCAGGCCCGTTTGTTCTGCACATTTCACGCCAGGTGGGGGGGGGACACATAACTCCCAGGCCCCATAACTCACAGGATGGTGGCAGATACCCCTGTCAGATGAAAGAAGACAACAGAGAGAGCCCCTTTGGACACGGAGCATGGCGGCCCAGGGGAAGGAGGGCACCCCAGTGGCTGATGGGACGAAATGGGACGGAGTGACACCTCATGACTCCGTGAAGTCTGTTGAGGGTCTGTTTCTGCCATCAGGATCAGTAGACGTCTCAGTGACAGCATCACATCAGTCTGAAGATACAAGTCATCATCAACCTGGGCTCGATGTTTTTACGATGGAGGACAGACAGGAGTGGCTGACTAACTGGGAGAAGAGGATATGGGGCAAGGGCATTCTGAATCTGTACAGGCCCTTGTTATGATATGGGGGGAAGGTTAGTGTTATAGACAAACACACTACCATGATACACTTCCACACTCCATCCCCAGGTGGCAGCACCAACAGGGTCTAGCTGCTGAGCCAAGCCTTTATTTGATTAAGATGATTTTCAGTCCGGGAGAGAGAGGAGGCCAGAAGCCTCTCAGAGGCATTTCTTTGTGTTAGTCAACCTCTTTAGTTGGGCACGCTTTTTTGTAGTTCATTTTTTGTACATATTTATATTGTCATCATGAATAATCTGCTTTGACTGGCCGACCATGGGAGTCATGACGGAGCTGGCCCTGGACCTAAGGTAAGGTGGCTGTCTCCTGGGCACATGTACATTCAACACCTGGTCGCATATACTTACTCCTCACATTTATGCACACATTCAATCTGAGCACTGCTGCGCTAGGAGAGAGGTTTGTGCTCTATTGCTGCAGCTGCGGAGGGGCCGGTGTTTGTTAGATGGAAGTGAGTAGATGGAGGGAGAGAGAGAGAGAGAGACGTTGTAGCCAAGGCAACTCGGCAACAGACAAGATTAGCTAACTTGTAGCAGCCACAATGTTATTTGAATCCTAACGTCCGTTGGAGTAACTGTGCACATGCCTAATCCAACCATCAACAAAACATGACCCAAGCTAAGAATACCCTATATGAAACTACAGTGACATAACACACATTGTTTATCAAATAAAGTTAAAGTCAATTTATAGTTTAAAGTTAAACGAACAAAACAAACACTTTCCTTTACCTTTGTTTTTATATTACAGAACAAGACAAAAAAAGACAAAAAACACACAACATTAATCTAACTTAAACACTTGCGACAGCCTCTTAAATGTATTCCATTTCCCATGCATACAGGATGAGACATGAATGATTCATGGTCCAGCATGCACTGGGACAGGAAATGGAAACAAATGGAGGGAGGCTCAGGCTGCGTCCCAAATGGCACCCAATTCCCTATATAGCACACTACTTTTGACCAGGCCCAGGGAATAGGGTGCCATTTGGGACCCAGGCTAAAACCCCAACCAGCCAGGTCCCCCAGCCCCAGTCCCCCAAGCACACCTCTCAGTTGCAGCCTGTCTGAGTGACTGAGAGAGCCCCTCTGTGGCACGAGGCTACTCCCCCGATAAGTGCAATGGGGAGTATCAACATTCCTCCAACTAGGCTATACAGCAGTACAACACTGCCCACTCATTTATAAAAGAGAAGCTGTTGTAGGAGAAATGTCGTGGTCGGTTTGTAAGGACTGCTCTGACCCCCTCTCCCCTCAGTGTGGCTCCAGCTGCAGGTGATGTTGAGTGGGGAACATTGGAGTAGAGGAGTGAGGAACAGGACTGGAAATGAGGGATGACTGACCCTACATACACGACTGTGTAGAATGTTCTCCACTAACATAACTGCAGTGTCAGAAATAGGTGTTTTCTAAGGTTGCATCCCACATCAGTAGTGCACTATATAGGGAATAGGGTGCCATTTGGGACACACCTAGATAATGTACGTATGTATGGCATATACCTAATGTATTTATAAACAGTGGGGGAAAAAAGTATTTAGTCAGCCACCAATTGCGCAAGTTCTCCCACTTAAAAAGATGAGAGAGGCCTGTAATTTTCATAATAGGTACACGTCAACTATGACAGACAAATTGAGAAGAAAAAAATCCAGAAAATCACATTGTAGGATTTTTTATGAATTTATTTGCAAATTATGGTGGAAAATAAGTATTTGGTCACCTACAAACAAGCAAGATTTCTGGCTCTCACAGACCTGTAACTTCTTCTTTAAGAGGCTCCTCTGTCCTCCACTCGTTACCTGTATTAATGACACCTGTTTGAACTTGTTATCAGTATAAAAGACACCTGTCCACAACCTCAAACAGTCACACTCCAAACTCCACTATGGCCAAGACCAAAGAGCTGTCAAAGGACACCAGAAACAAAATTGTAGACCTGCACCAGGCTGGGAAGACTGAATCTGCAATAGGTAAGCAGCTTGGTTTGAAGAAATCAACTGTGGGAGCAATTATTAGGAAATGGAAGACATACAAGACCACTGATAATCTCCCTCGATCTGGGGCTCCACGCAAGATCTCACCCCGTGGGGTCAAAATGATCACAAGAACGGTGAGCAAAAATCCCAGAACCACACGGGGGGACCTAGTGAATGACCTGCAGAGAGCTGGGACCAAAGTAACAAAGCCTACCATCAGTAACACACTACGCCGCCAGGGACTCAAATCCTGCAGTGCCAGACGTGTCCCCCTGCTTAAGCCAGTACATGTCCAGGCCCGTCTGAAGTTTGCTAGAGTTCATTTGGATGATCCAGAAGAGGATTGGGAGAATGTCATATGGTCAGATGAAAGCAAAATATAACTTTTTGGTAAAAACTCAACTCGTCGTGTTTGGAGGACAAAGAATGCTGAGTTGCATCCAAAGAACACCATACCTACTGTGAAGCATGGGGGTGGAAACATCATGCTTTGGGGCTGTTTTTCTGCAAAGGGACCAGGACGACTGATCCGTGTAAAGGAAAGAATGAATGGGGCCATGTATCGTGAGATTTTGAGTGAAACCTCCTTCCATCAGCAAGGGCATTGAAGATGAAATGTGGCTGGGTCTTTCAGCATGACAATGATCCCAAACACACCGCCCAGGCAACGAAGGAGTGGCTTCGTAAGAAGCATTTCAAGGTCCTGGAGTGGCCTAGCCAGTCTCCAGATCTCAACCCCATAGAAAATCTTTGGAGGGAGTTGAAAGTCCGTGTTGCCCAGCGACAGCCCCAAAACATCACTGCTCTAGAGGAGATCTGCATGGAGGAATGGGCCAAAATACCAGCAACAGTGTGTGAAAACCTTGTGAAGACTTACAGAAAACGTTTGACCTGTGTCATTGCCAACAAAGGGTATATAACAAAGTATTGGGAAACTTTTGTTATTGACCAAATACTTATTTTCCACCATAATTTGCAAATAAATTCATTAAAAATCCTACAATGTGATTTTCTGGATTTTTTTTCCTCATTTTGTCTGTCATAGTTGACATGTACATATGATGAAAATTACAGGCCTCTCTCATCTTTTTAAGTGGGAGAACTTGCACAATTGGTGGCTGACTAAATACTTTTCTCCCCCACTGTATATATATATTTTTAAGAATAAGAATGATTGGATAGAGACAGTGACAGAACGACAGGACAGTTAGGAGAGACTTTACATTAGAAAGGGTAGTGGGCCGGATTCAAATCCACTCCAACACAGTACTGTAGATGTGCTGTAGGTAGCAGCACTCTAACTGCTAGATCACATGACCCCAGGCTCTGTCTGAACAGTGAGGAGAGAGACAGTTCCTTTATAATGGAGCCAGCGGTCTCGCCGCTAGAAAACACTGAGTTGCAGTGGGAGTGAAGAAAGGCTTGTGTAAGTAACACAATGGTTTAGTGGCACCATGGTTTAGGTAGAGATTGACTGCGTCACAAATGGCACCCTGTTCCCCACATAGTACACTACTTTTGACTAAGCCCTGGTCAAAAGTAGTGCACTATATAAATCCCTTGTCAAAAGTAGTGCACTATATAGGGAATAGGGTGCCATTTGGGATGCACCCAGAGATTGTCTGTACAGTGTCTGCAGCTCTCTCCCTTCCAGATCGCCAGCCAAGAACAGCAGAATAAATAAAGGTGTGAACATGCCTCTGGTGTTCCTCTTCATGACAACACACTGAGATAGACTCCAGCGCTGCACGCAGCATGCTTCTGTTTAACCTCACACACACACATAATGCATACTCAAACACACACATACATGAATATACACAGGACCCTTCGCCCCCCTGAACCAGCTGCATTTTTCATGATGTGAAAACCACAGCCATTCATTCGTCTATTATCCCTTGCAAACATTATACTGTAGCAAGACAGGGGGGATGCTGACATCCCTCAGACAGTCTTCAGAGCACATCAGTGCATGAAAGCCAAATATAGACCGCCCCAGGAGGCAACATCCCAAATGGCACCCTGTTCCCGATATACTGCACTACTGTTGACCAGAACCGATTTCGGTAATGGTCAAGAATAGTACACTAAATAGGGTACAGTGTGCAATTTTGAATGCAGCCCCAAAGCTCTGAGGCCATGCACTATAAACCTGTCTCTCACCTCTCAGCCTCCCTCCTTTCTCTAAACCTCTGTCTGTCTTCACCTCTTCCCAATCTGGCACTACAGTACACATTTACAGTCCCAATCTAGCCCTGCCAAGCACTACATATCAACAGTCCCAATCTAGCCCTGCCAAGCACTACATATCAACAGTCCCAATCTAGCCCTGCCAAGCACTACATATCAACAGTCCGAATCCAGCCCTGGCAAGCACTACATATCAACAGTCCCAATCTGGCCCTGCCAAGCACTACATATCAACAGTCCCAATCTAGCCCTGGCAAGCACTACATATCAACAGTCCCAATCTAGCCCTGGCAAGCACTACATATCAACAGTCCCAATCTGGCCCTGCCAAGCATTACATATCAACAGTCCCAATCTAGCCCTGGCAAGCACTACATATCAACAGTCCCAATCTAGCCCTGGCAAGCACTACATATCAACAGTCCCAATCTGGCCCTGCCAAGCACTACATATCAACAGTCCCAATCTAGCCCTGGCAAGCACTACATATCAACAGTCCCAATCTGGCCCTGCCAAGCATTACATATCAACAGTCCGAATCCAGCCCTGGCAAGCACTACATATCAACAGTCCCAATCTAGCCCTGGCAAGCACTACATATCAACAGTCCCAATCTAGCCCTGGCAAGCACTACATATCAACAGTCCCAATCTAGCCCTGGCAAGCACTACATATCAACAGTCCCAATCTAGCCCTGGCAAGCACTACATATCAACAGTCCCAATCTGGCCCTGCCAAGCACTACATATCAACAGTCCCAATCTAGCCCTGGCAAGCACTACATATCAACAGTCCGAATCCAGCCCTGCCAAGCACTACATATCAACAGTCCCAATCTGGCCCTGCCAAGCACTACATATCAACAGTCCCAATCTAGCCCTGGCAAGCACTACATATCAACAGTCCGAATCCAGCCCTGCCAAGCACTACATATCAACAGTCCGAATCCAGCCCTGCCAAGCACTACATATCAACAGTCCCAATCTGGCCCTGCCAAGCACTACATATCAACAGTCCCAATCTAGCCCTGCCAAGCACTACATGTCAACAGTCTAAATCTGGCCCTGGCAAGCACTACATGTCAACAGTCCCAAATCCCTCCAAACACCATATATACCATAATGTATACATAGCTTACTCAATATAGGAAAGCTACCACTATCATGTATGGCATTGTTTTGCAGGTAAAGTAGGACAATTCTGAGCAACAAAGGAGCAATCCAAATAAGATCCTACATCTGGAATATGTACATGTAGATAGGTGAAAGAGTGTCTGTGTGTGTGTGTGTGTGTGTGTGTGGTGTGTGTGTGGTGTGTGTGTGTGTGTGTGTGTGTGTGTGTGTGTGTGTGTGTGTGTGTGTGTGTGTGTGTGTGTGTGTGTGTGTGTGTGTGTGTGTGTGTGTGTGTGTGTGTGTGTGTGTGTGTGTGTGTGTGTGTAACTATACTTGTGGGGACCATAAGTGCCCACAAGAATAGTAAACCAAGAAAAATTGACCAACTGGGGACATTTTGTTGGTACCCACAAGGTCAAATGCTATTTCTAGGGGGTTTAGGGTTTAGGTTAGAATTCGTGTTAGGGTTAAAATTAGGTTTAGGGTTAGGGTTAGGGTTAAGGTTAGGTTTTTGGGTTAAGGTTAGAGTTAGGGTAAAGGTTAGGGTTAGGGTAAGGGTACGAGTTAGGGTTAAGTTTGGGGTTAGGGAAAATAAGATTTTGAATGGGACTGAATTGTATGTCCCTACAAGATTGTCTGCGCAAGACTGTGTGTGTGTGTGTGTGTGTGTGTGTGTGTGTGTGTGTGTGTGTGTGTTGAAGTGTCAGTGTAGTATGTGTGAGTGTGTGGGTAGAGTCCTGTGAGCGTGCATAGAGCCGGTGTAAAAAAGGGGTCAATGAAAATAGTCTGGGTAGCCATTTGATTAACTGTTCAGCAGTCTTATTGCTTAGGGGTAGAAGCTGTTCAGGAGCCTTCTGGTCCCAGACTTGGCTCTCCGTTACTGCTTGCCGTGCGGTAGCAGAGAGAACAGTCTTTCACAATTTTTAGGGCCTTCTTCTGACAACACCTGGTATAGAGGTCCTGGATGGCAAGGAGTTCGGCCCCAGTGATGTACTGGGCCATACGCACTACCCTCTGTAGCGCCGTACGGTCGGATGCCGAGCAGTTGCCATACCAAGCGGTGATGCAGCAAGTCAAGATGCTGTCAATGGTGCAGCTGTAGAACTTTTTGAGGATCTAAGGGCCCATGCCAAATCTTTTCAGCCTCTTGCGGTGGAACAGGTGTTGTCGTGTCCTCTTCATGACTGTGTTGGTGTGTTTGGACCATGATAGGTCCTTAGTGATGTGGACACCGAGGAACTTGAAGCTCTCGACCCGCTCCACTACAGTCCCGTTGATGTGAATGTGGGCGTGCTCAGCCCTCTGTTTCCTGTAGTCCACGATCAGCTCCTTTGTCTTGCTGACGTTGAGGGAGAGGTTGTTGTCCTGGCACCACACTGCCAGGTCTCTGACCTCCTCCCTAGAGGCTGTCTCATCGTCGTCAGTGATCAGGCCTACCACCAGTGTTGTCGGCAAATGTAATGATGGTGTTGGAGTCGTGTGAGGCCACGCAGTTGTGGGTGAACAGTGAGTACAGGAGGGGACAAAGCACTCACCCCTGAGGGGCCCCCGTGTTGAGAGTCAGCGTGGTGGATGTGTTGTTGCCTATCCTCACCACCTGGGGGGCGTCCGTCAGGAAGTCCAGGATCCAGTTTCAGAGGGAGGTGTTCAGTCCCAGGGTCCTTAGCTTAGTGATGAGCTTGGAGGGCACTATGGTGTTGAATGCTGAGCTGTAGTCAATTAACAGCATTCTCACGTAGGTGTTCCTTTTGTCCAGGTGGGAAAGGGCAGTGTGGAGTGCAATAGAGATTGCGTCACCTGTGGATCTGTTGGGGCGGTATGCAAATTGGAGTGGGTCCAGGGTGTCTGGGATGATGGTGTTGATGTGAGTCATGATCAGCCTTTCAAAGCATTTCATGGTTATAGATGTGAGTGCTACGGGGTGATAGTCATTTAGACAGGTTACCTTGGCGTTCTTGGGCACAGGGACTATGGTGGTCTGCTTGAAACATGTAGGTATTACAGACTGGGTCAGGGATAGGTTGAAAATGTCAGTGAAGACACTTGCCAGCTGGTCAGACCATACTCTGAGTATGCGTCCTGTATCCTGTATCAAATTGTACTGCAAAGTAGGTGAAATGTGAAATGTGCAGTATAAAAGATGCATGTATGGAAAGTTATGGAGATATGTTTTCAGCCTCAATCATTTCTGAGGAGATACTGTATAAAGTACATAGCGTGGACGGAAAACTAAATTAAATGTTATCATAAGAGCATGACACAATTTATCAAGTGATGTAACTTGTTGTAATATAGCTAATATTCTTGTTTATTGCCAGATAGGCCTGTAACCATTTACTATCTGCCCTCATAACTAAATGCAAGGTAGGTAAATAAATCAATACAAGAAGCACTTGACAGAAGAGCACACTGTTGCCTGGTAACCTAATGGCATATTGAGGATTCATCTTGATAGTAAATGTAACAACAACCACAGCCTACAAGCCTCGGTTTATCCCCTATTCCCATATAACAACAATGTACTACAATATACAGTGTAATGTACACACATATAGCCTCCCTACTGTCTGAGGTATAGTAACTGTCTGAGGAATAGCAACTGTATGATGTATAGTAACTGTATGATGTATAGTAACTGTCTGAGGAATAGCAACTGTCTGAGGTATAGTAACTGTATGATGTATAGTAACTGTACTGTATGAGGTATAGTAACTGTATGATGTATAGTAACTGTCTGAGGAATAGCAACTGTCTGAGGTATAGTAACTGTCTGAGGTATAGTAACTGTCTGAGGTATAGTAACTGTCTGAGGAATAGCAACTGTATGATGTATAGTAACTGTATGATGTATAGTAACTGTCTGAGGAATAGCAACTGTCTGAGGTATAGTAACTGTATGATGTATAGTAACTGTACTGTATGAGGTATAGTAACTGTATGATGTATAGTAACTGTCTGAGGTATAGTAACTGTATGATGTATAGTAACTGTATGATGTATAGTAACTGTCTGAGGTATAGTAACTGTATGATGTATAGTAACTGTCTGAGGTATAGTAACTGTATTGTGTATAGTAACTGTCTGAGGTATAGTAACTGTATGATGTATAGTAACTGTCTGAGGTATAGTAACTGTATTGTGTATAGTAACTGTATGATGTATAGTAACTGTCTGAGGTATAGTAACTGTATTGTGTATAGTAACTGTCTGAGGTATAGTAACTGTATGATGTATAGTAACTGTATGAGATATAGTAACTGTATGATGTATAGTAACTGTATGCGTCCTGTATCCTGTATCAAATTGTACTGCAAAGTAGGTGAAATGTGAAATGTGCAGTATAAAAGATGCATGTATGGAAAGTTATGGAGATATGTTTTCAGCCTCATTGATGTAACTGTCTGAGGAATAGCAACTGTCTGAGGTATAGTAACTGTCTGAGGTATAGTAACTGTCTGAGGTATAGTAACTGTCTGAGGAATAGCAACTGTATGATGTATAGTAACTGTATGATGTATAGTAACTGTCTGAGGTATAGTAACTGTATGATGTATAGTAACTGTATGAGGTATAGTAACTGTATGATGTATAGTAACTGTATGATGTATAGTAACTGTACTGTCTGAGGTATAGTAACTGTATGATGTATAGTAACTGTATGATGTATAGTAACTGTATGATGTATAGTAACTGTATGATGTATAGTAACTGTATGATGTATAGTAACTGTATGAGGTATAGTAACTGTATGAGGTATAGTAACTGTATGATGTATAGTAACTGTATGATGTATAGTAACTGTCTGAGGTATAGTAACTGTATGATGTATAGTAACTGTATGATGTATAGTAACTGTATGATGTATAGTAACTGTCTGAGGTATAGTAACTGTCTGAGGTATAGTAACTGTATGATGTATAGTAACTGTATGATGTATAGTAACTGTATGATGTATAGTAACTGTCTGAGGTATAGTAACTGTATGATGTATAGTAACTGTATGATGTATAGTAACTGTCTGAGGTATAGTAACTGTATGATGTATAGTAACTGTATGATGTATAGTAACTGTCTGAGGTATAGTAACTGTATGATGTATAGTAACTGTCTGAGGTATAGTAACTGTATTGTGTATAGTAACTGTCTGAGGTATAGTAACTGTATGATGTATAGTAACTGTCTGAGGTATAGTAACTGTATTGTGTATAGTAACTGTATGATGTATAGTAACTGTCTGAGGTATAGTAACTGTATTGTGTATAGTAACTGTCTGAGGTATAGTAACTGTATGATGTATAGTAACTGTATGAGATATAGTAACTGTATGATGTATAGTAACTGTATGATGTATAGTAACTGTATGATGTATAGTAACTGTATGATGTATAGTAACTGTACTGTATGATGTATAGTAACTGTATGATGTATAGTAACTGTCTGAGGTATAGTAACTCTATGATGTATAGTAACTGTCTGAGGTATAGTAACTGTCTGATGTATAGTAACTGTATGATGTATAGTAACTGTATGATGTATAGTAACTGTACTGTATGATGTATAGTAATTGTGTGAGGTATAGTAACTGTATGATGTATAGTAACTGTCTGAGGTATAGTAACTGTATTGTGTATAGTAACTGTATGATGTATAGTAACTGTCTGAGGTATAGTAACTGTATTGTGTATAGTAACTGTCTGAGGTATAGTAACTGTATGATGTATAGTAACTGTATGAGATATAGTAACTGTATGATGTATAGTAACTGTATGATGTATAGTAACTGTATGATGTATAGTAACTGTATGATGTATAGTAACTGTACTGTATGATGTATAGTAACTGTATGATGTATAGTAACTGTCTGAGGTATAGTAACTGTATGATGTATAGTAACTGTCTGAGGTATAGTAAATGTCTGATGTATAGTAACTGTATGATGTATAGTAACTGTATGATGTATAGTAACTGTACTGTATGATGTATAGTAACTGTCTGAGGTATAGTAACTGTATGATGTATAGTAACTGTATGATGTATAGTAACTGTATGATGTATAGTAACTGTACTGTATGATGTATAGTAACTGTATGATGTATAGTAACTGTATGATGTATAGTAACTGTCTGAGGTATAGTAACTGTCTGATGTATAGTAACTGTATGATGTATAGTAACTGTACTGTATGATGTATAGTAACTGTATGATGTATAGTAACTGTATGATGTATAGTAACTGTATGATGTATAGTAACTGTATGATGTATAGTAACTGTATGATGTATAGTAACTGTCTGATGTATAGTAACTGTATGATGTATAGTAACTGTATGATGTATAGTAACTGTATGATGTATAGTAACTGTACTGTATGATGTATAGTAACTGTCTGAGGTATAGTAACTGTATGATGTATAGTAACTGTATGATGTATGATGTATAGTAACTGTATGATGTATAGTAACTGTATGATGTATTGTGGGATATTGATTGACCATAAACACATACTATTAGTCAATAATTGCCTTATTTTGATATTGTTACAGCCTATATATCTACTGTACTTATGAAACTTACAGTAATAAGGTTAACTGCTTTATGTTGTTGCAACTGGTGCTAAAATGCATTCATATTAGTCAAGTGTAAACTGATTAATGCTGGCTAAAATGCTGGTTAAATTGACAGAACACATTTTCAGTGTGTGAAGAATGACTAACGTCAGAGATTCTTATTTCGGTTCACATATGGGCAATAATTACATAGCAAAATATGATGTGTTTTTTTCCCCAAATGTTCACATTTTACCATTAGTAATGTAATTTTTTTACACAGTCATGTTATGCACATGACTGTTGGCTACTGTGCTGTATATCCTTCCTCTGACCAGTGTCCTCACACCTACTTCCTCTTCTTCCATCAAACTGGGCTATGTCACAAATGGCACCCTATTCCCTATATAGTGCACTACATTTAACCAGGGCCCTATAGGGAATAGGGTGCTATTTGGGACGCATCACTGGTGTGAAACTTAGTACTCCCAAACCCTCCACTCTCACATCACTTCAACTGTCGTTAATCTGGTGAAAAGGCAAATGGGGAGGCTCCCAAAGCCATTTCATATCAATAGGATTTCTGGGGAGAATAATACAATTAACAACATTTTCAGCATTTCCTCTTTCAGTTCCATTACATTTCCCTCTCTACATTACAGAAAAACATAGCCAGACATACTGTATAACAAGGCATCAAATCAATTCTGCTATGGAGACATCGACTATATCAAAGGAGTGTTTTTGGAACAGAAACCACGATGACCAAGTCATTCAACAACGGGCCTTTAGTTTCAATTCCCTCTAAATTACAAGGCAATGCACACTTCTATTTACAGTAATAAGTCCCATTTTAAATAATATCTATGTCCCAAATGGCACCCTATTCACTAGATAGTGCACTACTTTTGACCAGTGCCCATGCTCAACAAGTGCTGTTCTAACTGGTTGAATGAACACATTCAAAGGCATTATTCTTCTTAACAATATGTCAAAACAGTAAACAATTAACATCAAACTCAGTAAACACATTACATTCACTTTGCATTCATAGTGTTATCACAGAATTGGACCAACAAGTAAAATATCCAACTAGACATGAATGTCTTGTTAGTGTGTGTTGACTAGCAGCTGCTGCTGTGCCTCGTTGGATATGACTTGCTAATATGCTCAGTAATATAGTCACACCTCTACAGATCAACATTACCATAATCTAGAAGTGACTAACAATACCTGTCAAATCAATCTGTTTCTTCCCTCTGTATTTAATCAAATGTATTTTTTAAATCTAATTAACATTTTGTTACCATGAAACTGAGGCTGTATCCCAAATAGCAACCTATTCCTTATATAGTGACCAACTCTGTCAAATGCAGTGCACTATATAGGGAAAAGGGTGCCATTTAGGATGCACTGTGTCAAACCAACTGTGAGTACATGGAGCTGTTAAAATGACTCGGCCACTCCATGACACTGCTCAGATGGTACCTGCCCCCTCAAGCCATCTGAATAGCACAGAGTGGACATCTGTGAGCCCTCACACTGCCAAGAACAAGTCTGATGTAAAAATATAATCAGTATCCTGAGGTGGGGAAAAGACTGAAGGGTCATTTGCACGTGGTCTGAGAAGGGCTTTCATGTCAAAACACATGAGCATTTTTTCTTGTCACAGTTGAAATACTGGCAACCCCCCGCTTCCTGTGTTTTCTCATTACCATGCCGAAATAAGAGTTGGATTTTGTCAACATCTGACACCTCGAGACAGAACATTGGCAGAGACAAAAGCTTCATAAAACCTGAAATTTCCTCAAAAATCTAATAAAAGCAATCAAGCAGCATGTCTGTAATAGATTACCATAGAAAACAAGGCAACTCAAACACTGGGGTCAACAAGACAGTCAAATATGCCCTTTCACCAACATCACCACCATCTCAACACCCCTACGGCCAATGCTGATTGATCATTGATTGAGCTGGCCACTCTTGGATTTAGAGTGTAACCTGAAAAATTATATTAAAATGGCAAGGAATCAATGTTGACAACCTGTTTTTGTATCTTAAGATACCTTTTATTGTGTAGGGGGAATGGGGGGATATCACTTACCACGAGCTGGATCTGTTGGTCGTACCGTTGTCTGTGAGACGTAACGCTCGTAGACGATGAGCCAGGATGAGTGTTTTGGGTTTATAACTGTGATGTTTGTTTTTTCTGTGCTGTTGTCCTCTCTTTTCTCTTTGGCTGTTTGACTGGAGAAGCTGACTGTGGAACAAGAGATACACATATATTATGATGCTGATGAGAATGGATCATCCCTGTAAACAACAGGTGAAAAATCTAGATAAGGGTTAATACAGATATACTGATAGTGTGTATTGTAAAACCACATACACACATACACACACACACACACACACACACACACACACACACACACACACACACACACACACACATACACACACATACACACACACACACACACACATACATACACCACAGGAGGTGGGTGGCACCTTCATTGGGGAGAACGGGCTTGTGGTAATGACTGGAGCAGAATCAGTGGAATGGTATCAAATACATCAAACACATGGTTTCCAGGTGTTTAATGCCATTCCATTCGGTCTGTTCCAGCATGAAAATGCATTTAAACACTCACTTTTTAAGTCAGCTGCTTAACACCATGTCTATCTATCTGTGGAGATAATAGCAGAGATGATACTCTAGCAGGCAGCTTACTCATTGTTACTTCAGTCACGTCTGGTGGTGAGATCATACATGTGGGCATTGGTCTATTTATAGCCTGGCTGTGGTACTGCTTGGAGACAGAATCAATGCGCATGGCATTTTATCTGTCTACCAGCGTAAAGCAATAAGGAGGACAATATCGGGTTGTTTATGGCCATGCAGATCCATGTGACGTATGTGCAATATGAATACAGTTCTGTTATTATGAAGTACATTTTTTGTTGTTGTAATAAACAGCCTCTTACATAAAAAGGCAAGTGGCAGGATACAGGTGGGCTATGAATGAAAACATGGAATTCACTTTTGTGATAAAATACAATTAAGTTCAGACCAAGCTAGAGTTGACAGTAATAGGCTAAATAACAGTAATACATTCCGATTCAAATTAGTAAATTCACTACTAAAAACATGATAATGTTTGCTACTGTACCAACCTGATGCACTATTGTATCTCATTGCAAAGATTTGACACTATCTATCTTACCTTCTGTACAACAAAACCACGTTGAGTTGAGAAGAAACTCGGATCAATTTGGCAACGGTAAAGTGAATTTGGTACCCTGCTCGAAGGCAGATAGAGGGCTTCGGGTCAGGCGAGCGCTGTTTTAACGTTGAAGCGAATAGGAATGCTCAGTGTCTAAAAGCGGTATGACGAATGGGCTAAACATAGCTACGATGAAAGAGCAGGAGCAGTACAATCAAAATTGTAGCCTATGCGGTATAGAGGGATGGTAGACATAGCAACAGTGTTTATAAATATGTGTGGATATATGGTGATGTTCTATTTCAATCTCTACATGATTGCACTTGATAAAGAAGAACAAGTCTTAAAAATCATGCAGTGTTGCTGGTGCCGGTAAATAAGCCTCCTTGATATAACAGATGAGCCTACATACATCTAAATAGTACTAGACTACCTTATCATTGTGTTTTTACTTTGTCCCGCTCTTACTATAGATTGCATATCACAAAGGAATGTTATTAACGAGTGATAGGGTTTATATTGAAAAGTCATGTTTGTCTTTGTGAGAAAGTGCAGTGAGTTAGCTGCAGGTGAGCAGGCTGACTGCAGTAGGTCTACAGCCAGGCAGCAGCTATGCTCTGTTGGTTTGGGCTGTCTGAGGTGTCTGGGGTCCACTGTGGTGGGCGGGAATCTGTGGTCTCTCTCTCTCTCACTCTGTGTGTGTGTTTGTGTGTGTGTGTGTGTGTGTGTCCTCAGGGCCACTGAAAAAAACTTTCTCGGCATGGTGTCTTGTGGCAACCTGGTCTCAGAGCATTTCGTATTATTCTGTACGTAAATCAGGGACACCCATTTAGTATGATATGTTACGTTTCGTATGGTATGAATTAATTTGTGGATGTCAATCACCCATTTCGTATGATATGTTACAAATTACAATTAGTATTATATGTAACAAATTTGCAAAACGTACATGTTACGGATTTCTAAATGTATGATATGTTACGAATTCTAGCTAGGTGGCTAGGTGGCTAACGTTAGCTAGCTAGCGGTTGGGGTTATTGATTAGGGTTAAGGTTAGGGTTAAGTTTAGGAGTTAGGTTAAAGGGTTAATGTTAGGGTTAGGGGAACGGTTAGCTAAAAGGTTTAAGGTTAGGGTTAGGGTTAGGGTTAGGGGAAGGGTTAGCTAACGTGCTCCACAAGCACTTCGTATTATTCTGTAAGTAAATCGGAGACACTCCATTTAGTATGATATGTTACGTTTGGTATGGTTACATAAGACAGATGGCTACATAACACACGAAATGGGGTGTCTCGAATTTACATAAAGAATAATACGAAGTGCTCTGAGACCAGGTTTCTTGTGGAGGGTTTACTGCTGTGTTCCCCCTGTTAGAGGAGGGGAGCCACAATGAGGGATGAACTCTGATTTACTGAGGGATTTCAATGATTTATGGCTGGAGTGTATTTGTCAGAATCAATCGTCGTGGGAGTGTCATGACAAAAACTTACCTGAGGAGTTCAGTAATACTGCCTGTCTCCTAAATGGCACCCTATAGAGCTCTTGTCAAAAGTAGTGCACTATGTAGGGAATGGGGTGTCATTTGGGACACACCCAATGTGTTGAGGTATTTGTCAGAATCGTCATGGGAGTGTAATGTCAAAAGTGGATTTCAGTAATACTCTGTTTGCCTAATTTTGACCATAAAAATATACAACCTATATATTTTATACATGCCTATAAAATAAAGAAAATGATTTATCCACATGACCTAGAGGACATAGGCCCTATATCTAGGTAAAGTATGTCATCCAACACAAACATTCAGAATACACCTCAGAGAGTTGTGGGAGGAAGGAAGGGTTATACAGAGAAGCACTTGGACAAATAAACACTGTTGTTGTCCAGCAGCTGGGTGCAGCAGGAAGGAACAGATAAAACACTGGCGTTCACTCTTCATCTTCTAGGAAACAGCTTCCCCTGCTGCCTACATCTGAAGTTGCATGGAGGTCATACAACTGTCTTACAACAAGTCTGTACCACTTCCAACAGATGTTGCTATCTACCAACCAGGAATCTATCACCACCACTTAAGCCTATGCTGTAGCCCATTCTGCACTAGGGATACCCCTACCTATTTATGAGTCTGTGCTGTAGCCCATTCTGCACTAGGGATACCCCTACATATTTATGAGTGTGCTGTAGCCCATTCTGCACTAGGGATACCCCTACATATTTATGTGTCTGTGCTGTTTCCCATTCTGCACTAGGGATACCCCTACGTATTTATGAGTGTGCTGTAGCCCATTCTGCACTAGGGATACCCCTACATATTTATGATTCTGTGCTGTTTCCCATTCTGCACTAGGGATACCCCTACATATTTATGAGTCTGTGCTGTAGCCCATTCTGCACTAGGGATACCCCTACATATTTATATAGTCCAGTAAACATCATGAAGTCATGCAATAGCATATGTGGATGTGTTTTCCCTTCCCTAGTGTGTTTAGCGCCAGGTATCAGTGGTGAGGGGCTGAATCCCAAATGGCACCCTATTCCCTATGTAGTCCACTACTTTTGACCAGAGCCCTATTGGGGTGAAATTTGTGTATGTGGGCCCTGGTCAAAAGTAGTGCCCTATATAGGGAATAGGGTGTCATTTGGTACACAACCAGTGTCTTCTCTTGTTCCCCATGGGGGTATGGGGTAGGGTGGGTTGGGGTGGGGTGTGTCACGGTGTGTCATGGCAGCCGGTAGCACACTTCAAAGCCAGTCAGGGGAACCAGAAGCTGTGGGCCCTCGGACCCGACACTTTCCCACTCCTCTGGGTGACATCACCAGTCATCGCTGGGAATGTAGTGAGAAGAGAGATGCTTTTATCTTAACCAGGAGCAAAGGCATGCACGATTAGGGCAGATTATATGCAGATTTGTCATCGTCATAAATCCACAGCTGTCCAGGGCCTCACATGTTTATTTGTCACTTCAAAGGCATTCTTCATTGTCTCTCTTTGGTTTATTGTTTTGGGCACGGACCGCCAGTGGACAAAAGCATTTTCAGTCAGTCATTGTGAAAGTTGTTTTTCAACAATGTATATTGAAACAATGTTGTTGTGACATAAAAGTGGTGTTCTGGCCAATGATTCGGATGTCCAGGGTGGGTGGTGACTACAGAGCTGTCCATTAAATTCCCTCTGCTGAGTGACTGGCTGATGACCTGAAACTAAAGAGGAGAATGTAAGACGTTTCAAGACCACACTAACATGTCTCCAGAGACAACCTGAAACACCAGTGGCAGCCATGGCAAGACATTATCAGTCTTGATCATGCAGAAAGGTCTTGTGGCACATAACCATTAGACACCTGCAGCGATGGGAAAGGACTGGTGAGCTGATGCAACTCCTGTTCTTCTTCTTCCTCCTCATCCTCCTAATCTTCCTCCTGCTCCTCTGTCTCTCCTCCTCCTCCTCACCATGCAGCAGCAGCAGTAACAGCTGAATGACCTGGTGGGTGACACCTCTTTCATCCGAGGTTCTCCTCTCTCCACTGGCCAGCTGTTTGCTATTCCTCATTCTGACGGCCTGAGAGACAGAGGACCAATGCTTCCATGCAGAATCTCTCTCACACTCACAGTCACACTCACACACACACACACACACACACACACAAATAGCGCTGCGCGGGTCAGCAGTTTTTTCACCTGCAACCGCCTGCAATTGCTAATAACTATTAGCAACCTCCCGACTATAATGTGATAAAGTGAAAATCTGAGGCCAGCACCCGACCTATCCCGCTAATAAAGAAAATGCGCTGTAGGCTACAGTCAGAGACGGCAGAACTGTTTTTTGACAGGAGGTGCAGGATTTTTTTTTGGCCTGATCTACTTATCATTTTCGACATTTTGGTAGGCTATTTGTTAGTCAACTTGTCTATAATTAGATACATGCAGCTTCTCTTCTGTCATTATATGTTGCCCTAGAAGACTAATCTTGCTCACCAGAACAATGACATTCATCGATAGAATGAATGCTTCAATCTAGTTGACATTGGTAAAGTTTTCTCTGTGATCTCTGCTTCTTTCATGTAGAAAATATGTTTAGGGACCGGGGAGAAAGTCCAATAACAAACATTTCTGGCCAAAATGTCCAAATGAAATCAGTTTGACCGGTTGTAAAGAAATATAAAGCTGTGAAAGTGACCCAACATGTTTCTGATAAGATTTCAGTTCGGCTTGGATGCATATTTTATGTGGTTGAAATACTATCAGCTTTTATGATGCTGATAAAGATAGATACTGTTTGTAGAGGCGCCCGCTGCACATTCACATTCGCTCAAGATCAACATTTCTCTACTCCTGTTCCCGAGTAGAAATGTAGCCTATATTTGGTGTAGGCCTATCATTTTACTGCAAGAAATGCTTAATTGTGCAGGAGTTAATATTAAGGCTATGTGAGAGGTTATAGACCTACAGTGTCACGCTCTGGTTCCGGGACTTGGTATTTTAGCCAGAGTGTGTTAAGTATTGTTGTGTTTGGGTTGGTTGGGTGGTTATTGGTTGTTTCTGTGTTTGGTTGAGTGACTCCCAATCAGTGGTAACGAGTGTCAGCTGTCGGCTCGTTATCTCTGATTGGGAGCCATATTTAAACTGTCATTGTTCACCTTGGGGTGCGATGTTTCTATGTTCTATGTTCAGTCGGTGTACTGAGGACGTTACGGATCGTGTTTTGTTTTGTTGTGTTTCAACATTAAAATTCATCATGTTCACTCCCAACGCTGCGCTTTGGTCGTATTTCATTGGCGCCCTTGACAGAAAAACCCACCACAACGAGACCAAGCAGCGTTTCCAGGAGTTGGATGACGAGTGGTGGAGACAGAAGAGCGAAGGTTGGGAGAGGACTATAGGGGCCTGGTCCACCGAGAGGAGAGACCCCCAGAAAATTTTTAGGGGGGGGCTCACGACGTCGGGGCAGAAGGTGTACGGCCCGGAGGAGTGCAAGAGGTTGGCAGATATGGCCGCCAGTTTAAGGGGGCCACTGGTTACGAAGGGGATGGAAAGTGTGGAGGCACGGCGAGAGGTACTGGGGGGTGTTTCCAGTCCGGTCCGGCCCGTTCCTGATCCCCGTGTAGGGCCAGGGGTGTGTGTCCCCAGTGCGGTTCTGTCTGTTCCTGTTCCTCGCATTGAACCTACGGTGCGCGTCGCCAGCCCGACTCGGCCCGTTCCTGCTCCCCGCACCAAGTCTGTGGTGCGTTTCGCCAGCCCAGCCCGGCCTGTCCCTGCTCAACGCACCAAGCCAACGGGGTGCGTCGCCAGCCCAGCTCGGCCTGTTCCTGCGCCCCGCACCAAGCCTACGGGGTGCGTCGCCAGCCCAGCCCGGCCTGTCTCTGCTCTACGCACCAAGACTACGGTGTGCGTCGTCGGCCCAACTCGGACTGTTCCTGCCACTCGCACCAGGCTAAGGGGGCGAGTCGTCAACCTGGTTCAGCCTATTCCTGCTACTCGCACCAAGCCAGGGAGGCGAGTCGTCAACCTGAGGAGGTCCGTTCCGGCTCCACGTACCAAGCCGAGGGTGCGTATCGTCGGCCAGGTCCGGTCTATCCCTGTCTCACGCGCCAAGCTAGGGGTGCGCGTCATCAGTTTGGATCCAGCCAGCTGGGTTGGATTGGACCGGGGCCATTACGGGGGGAGTTATGTAGGGTGGTGGTCAAGCCCGGAGCCGGAGCCGCCTCCGAGGAGCAACACCCACCCAGCCCTCCCCTATTTGGGGTTTTGAGGCGCGGTCGCAGTCCGCGCCTTTAGGGGGGGGTACTGTCACGCTCTGGTTCCGGGACTTGGTATTTTAGCCAGAGTGTGTTAAGTATTGTTGTGTTTGGGTTGGTTGGGTGGTTATTGGTTGTTTCTGTGTTTGGTTGAGTGACTCCCAATCAGTGGTAACGAGTGTCAGCTGTCGGCTCGTTATCTCTGATTGGGAGCCATATTTAAACTGTCATTGTTCACCTTGGGGTGCGATGTTTCTATGTTCTATGTTCAGTCGGTGTACTGAGGACGTTACGGATCGTGTTTTGTTTTGTTGTGTTTCAACATTAAAATTCATCATGTTCACTCCCAACGCTGCGCTTTGGTCGTATTTCATTGGCGCCCTTGACATACAGTCAGTGTCGAGATTTCAGTTTCTATTGAACCCATCTGAACAGTAGGATACAGTTCCCTTGACGTGCCATAGGCCTGCCTATTTAAGTCACTGTCTTGTGACTGTGGAATTTGTATAGCACCTCACAATCATCACACATAACATAGTCGGCACTGCGATCATCCTCTTTTACCACTTCACCAAATCTTTCCTAAACGTTACTTTTCTGACCATCCCTTCTCTTTATTTTCAACTCTCCATTTCGCAGATTTTCTCTTATTGAATAAAAAACCGACACTGTCCTTTTTGCCTCCGTGGATCGACCCCTTTCCCAAAAAGGGCCACGGAGATTAGGTTTATGCACTAATACCCCTGATAAAATAATTAAAGAAAAACCTAAATGTAGCCTATAGATATAAATTGCATTTACAGGTATTGTTTTCTCTTTATTCAACCCGCCCGCCACCTAGCCGCCTTTCATCCACACAATATTTTATGATGACCCTAAACCCGCCGCCCTGCGAATATATCCACGGGAACTGCAGGTTATTAGTCAACCCGCGCATCACTAACACACCCAAACACACACAGACACACACAAGTCACTGTGGCCCACTGCAAAACAGGATACAACCACACCTGGACTGAATAGATCAGCCATCAGTTCAACGGCAATAATAAAAGCTGACGTATCAGATCCTAGTGCCACAGATCCCTGCATTAGCAGAATAAACAAGCCAGCCCGGGCTTCCTCAGTAGTCAGGGGATAGAGGGTAGAGCACAGGTGCTACAGGTCAGTGTACACACATTACAGAGTCCAGGGATGGGGGTGGAAGGGGATTAGGCTGCTGTTCAGGAGTAAGGAGGTGGGGCGGGGTGAGGGTAAGATCAGGGTGAGGCATGTGAGAGCCAAGGGCATCTGTTTTCTCCATCTCCCTGTGTGTGTTTACACCCCTTCTCCCTCTCACCCTCCTTTCTGCTCCTCTCTTAATTCAATTTGTGGGAACCCCCATCCCTTCGCTCTCCCCTCCTTCCCATCCAGCTGTCCCCAGTGAGAGTGCATTCCAGCTGGGGTTACTGGGGCCTTAGGGGGGCTTAGGGACAGATCCTGGAAGATTACCTCTGGCTAAAAGGGACCAACCCACCCAAAACCATCAGCACAGTGGTGAACTGCACACCATGGCTGCCATACACACCACCTTTCCTCGCTCTCATTTTCTTGAAATGTGAGACCGCCAGGCAAAGCTGGTGAGCATAACCCACATTCTTTCACAGGAGGGAGGCAGAGTAGTGGACTACAACACTACACCCTCCTTCCCTCCCTCCACCACTACCACTACCACTACCATCACCACCACCACCACCACTACCACTACCACTACCACTACCACTACCACCACCACCACCACTACCACCACTACCACCACCACCACTACTACCACCACCACCACCACCACCACTACCACTACTACTACTACTAGAACAGTAGGACATTCACCAGAGAGTGATAATGACTGTGTTCATTCTTCAGTCTTCCCAGACAGATGAGGGTTGACACCACATCCTGACCTGGCTGCTCATAGCTCAACTGTTAGTGGAAGGAAGAGGCTAGACTTGATCTGTAATGTAATGACCACCCAGTGGGACAACTATCTGTCTAAGGTAAGTTGACTGAGAACACATTCTCATTTACAGCAATGACCTGGGGAATAGTTACATGTGAGAGGGAGGGGGGATGAATGAGCTAATTGGAAGCTGGAGATTAGGTGGCCATGATGGTATGAGGGCCAGATTGGGAATTTAGCCAGGACACCGGGGTTAACACCCTTACTTTTACTATAAGTGCCATTGGATCTTTAGTGACGACAGAGTCAGGACACCCTTTTAATGTCCCATCAAAAAGATGACACTCTACACAGGGCAATGTCCCCAATCACTGCCTCTGTAGCTCAGCTGGTAGAGCACGGCGCTTGTAATGCCAAGGTAGTGGGTTCGATCCCCGGGACCACCCATACACAAAAATGTATGCACGCACGACTGTAAGTCGCTTTGGATATAAGCGTCTGCTAAATGGCATATTATTTTATTATTACTGCCCTGGGGCATTGGGATATTTTTTATGACCAGAGGAAAGAGTGCCTCCTACTGGCCCTCCAATACCACTTTTTTGTTAGGGCTGGTTTATACTTTGTGAATTAAAGTTGAGTGTGGTAGGTGAATTATAATACCATTAGTTATTTCAACTATTCTAATATTGCTTTTCAATGTCAAGGAATATGGGACATTTTTGTATCAAGCGATTTTTCATTCAAGGATTCATTACCACTCTTGAGAAAGCGAAAACGTGATATTTAAGTCAACAACATATCATCATGAGCACAGAGGAGTGTGAAACTCTCCTAACCTGGAATGTTAGCCACAGCAGCTGATGATGCAGGACAATAATCTCCTCTGGATGGACAGTGGAAATACCTCAGACAGGACTGGAGGGGAATGGAATGGAATGCCAGCGTGGCTTAGAGACAGACAGGACTGGCGGGGCATTGGCGGGGCATCAGCGTGGCACAGCGCCAGAGGTTTGGACACAAGACTGGCAGTGTGTGGAGTACAATAGACCAGTTCCCACAAACCAAATACATCCAGATTCCAATGGTTCCAATGGTCATGGCACATTCCTTGCATGGCCAAAATCCCTGTCATTGATAGCTTGGCATATTTGAATTTTGGGGGGAAAGAAATCTGCAGTTGTTCCCCTGTCTGGAAGGAGCTGCCTCCCTCTGTCAACCTGTTGTGTAATTTAGACCGATATATCACACATTCTCTCATGGCTCTGCTGCTGTAGCAGTCTTGGAGAGAGAAGACAGCAGGGGGCAGTGTTATACCACAGTTCAGAGAGATCAGCCCAAGAAATTACAAAACAATACTAAAACTTATTAAATCTGTCTAAAATGAGGCTGCTCTAAAATAACAAAAAATATATACAATATTGTTTATTGTCTACAAAAACAAATACTTTTCTATATCTTCAGATTTTCACAGAAAAACCTGTGAGAACAGAATGCCACCAAACTAGACTATTCACATTCCTCAATGATCAACCGAATTAGACATATCAGTTTAGCCACAAATAAAATACGTCACATTTTAATCTCCCATAAACAACAGGCCTCAGGGTATGTGTGTTTCAACATGACATAACACATAACCAATGGGATTAACAGGTTGTTATTACCCGGCAATAGAAACGTCTGGAACGGCTATCCTTTCTGTCTACCTACTTCACATATCGTGTTAGTGTAAAAACGCCCTCAGAACTGGGACATCTCTGGTCGACGTATTTTAAGTATCAACAAGAGATTCCAGGAGCCAAGTTGTAAACATTCCGTGAGGAATCATATTGGTGAGCTATATAGGTTAGTTACCATCATAGTGGTGAGCTATATAGGTTAGTTACCATCATAGTGGTGATCTATGTAGGTTAGTTACCATCATAGTGGTGATCTATGTAGGTTAGTTACCATCATAGTGGTGATCTATGTAGGTTAGTTACCATCATAGTGGTGATCTATGTAGGTTAGTTACCATCATAGTGGTGATCTATATAGGTTAGTTACCATCATAGTGGTGATCTATATAGGTTAGTTACCATCATAGTGGTGATCTATATAGGTTAGTTACCATCATAGTGGTGATCTATGTAGGTTAGTTACCATCATAGTGGTGATCTATATAGGTTAGTTACCATCATAGTGGTGATCTATATAGGTTAGTTACCATCATAGTGGTGATCTATGTAGGTTAGTTACCATCATAGTGGTGATCTATATAGGTTAGTTACCATCATAGTGGTGATCTATATAGGTTAGTTACCATCATAGTGGTGATCTATATAGGTTAGTTACCATCATAGTGGTGATCTATATAGGTTAGTTACCATCATAGTGGTGATCTATGTAGGTTAGTTACCATCATAGTGGTGATCTATGTAGGTTAGTTACCATCATAGTGGTGATCTATGTAGGTTAGTTACCATCATAGTGGTGATCTATATAGGTTAGTTACCATCATAGTGGTGATCTATATAGGTTAGTTACCATCATAGTGGTGATCTATATAGGTTAGTTACCATCATAGTGGTGATCTATATAGGTTAGTTACCATCAGTCTAATACTGACTATTTATTTTTATTTAACCTTTATTTAAGTCAGTTAAGAACAAATTCTTATTTACAATGAGGTCTACCCCGGCCAAACCCAGACAACACTGGGCCAATTGTGCACCGCCCTATGGAACTCCCAATCACGGCCGGTTGTGAGACAGCCTGGAATCAAACCAGGGTCTGTAGTGACGCCTCTAGCACTGAGATGCAGTGCCTTAGACCGCTGCGCCACTCTGGAGCCCAAACACCACATGCCATGTTGCTGGCCTCATCGCTCAGTCTAATACTGACTACATGTCATGTTGCTGGCCTCATCCCTCAGTCTAATACTGACTACATGCCATGTCGCTGGCCTCATCCATCAGTCTAATACTGACTACATGTCATGTTGCTGGCCTCATCCCACAGTCTAATACTGACTACATGCCATGTTGCTGACCTCATCCCTCAGTCTAATACTGACTACATGTCATGTTGCTGGCCTCATCCCTCAGTCTAATACTGACAACATGCCATGTTGCTGGCCTCATCGCTCAGTCTAATACTGACCACATGCCATGTTGCTGGCCTCATCCATCAGTCTAATACTGACTACATGTCATGTTGCTGGCCTCATCCCACAGTCTAATACTGACTACATGCCATGTTGCTGACCTCATCCCTCAGTCTAATACTGTCTACATGCCATGTTGCTGGCCTCATCCCTCACAGTCTAATACTGACTACATGCCATGTTGCTGACCTCATCCCTCAGTCTAATACTGACTACATGCCATGTTGCTGGCCTCATCCCTCACAGTCTAATACTGACTACATGCCATGTTGCTGACCTCATCCCTCAGTCTAATACTGACTACATGTCATGTTGCTGACCTCATCCCTCAGTTTAATACTGACTACATGCCATGTTGCTGGCCTCATCGCTCAGTCTAATACTGACTACATGACATGTTGCTGGCCTCATCCATCAGTCTAATACTGACTACATGACATGTTGCTGGCCTCATCCATCAGTCTAATACTGACTACATGCCATGTTGCTGACCTCATCCCTCAGTCTAATACTGACTACATGTCATGTTGCTGGCCTCATCGCTCAGTCTAATACTGACTACATGTCATGTTGCTGGCCTCATCGCTCAGTCTAATACTGACCACATGCCATGTTGCTGGCCTCATCCCTCAGTCTAATACTGACAACATGCCATGATGCTGGCCTCATCGCTCAGTCTAATACTGACCACATGCCATGTTGCTGGCCTCATCCCTCAGTCTAATACTGACTACATGTCATGTTGCTGGCCTCATCCCACAGTCTAATACTGACTACATGCCATGTTGCTGACCTCATCCCTCAGTCTAATACTGACTACATGTCGCTCAGTCTAATACTGACTACATGTCATGTTGCTGGCCTCATCCCTCAGTCTAATACTGACTACATGCCATGTTGCTGGCCTCATCCCACAGTCTAATACTGACTACATGCCATGTTGCTGACCTCATCCCTCAGTCTAATACTGACTACATGTCATGTTGCTGGCCTCATCCCTCAGTCTAATACTGACAACATGCCATGTTGCTGGCCTCATCGCTCAGTCTAATACTGACCACATGCCATGTTGCTGGCCTCATCCATCAGTCTAATACTGACTACATGTCATGTTGCTGGCCTCATCCCACAGTCTAATACTGACTACATGCCATGTTGCTGACCTCATCCCTCAGTCTAATACTGTCTACATGCCATGTTGCTGGCCTCATCCCTCACAGTCTAATACTGACTACATGCCATGTTGCTGACCTCATCCCACAGTCGAATACTGACTACATGCCATGTTGCTGACCTCATCCCTCAGTCTAATACTGTCTACATGCCATGTTGCTGGCCTCATCCCTCACAGTCTAATACTGACTACATGCCATGTTGCTGACCTCATCCCTCAGTCTAATACTGACTACATGTCATGTTGCTGGCCTCATCCCTCAGTCTAATACTGACTACATGCCATGTCGCTGGCCTCATCCATCAGTCTAATACTGACTACATGTCATGTTGCTGGCCTCATCCCACAGTCTAATACTGACTACATGCCATGTTGCTGACCTCATCCCTCAGTCTAATACTGACTACATGTCATGTTGCTGGCCTCATCCCTCAGTCTAATACTGACAACATGCCATGTTGCTGGCCTCATCGCTCGGTCTAATACTGACCACATGCCATGTTGCTGGCCTCATCCATCAGTCTAATACTGACTACATGTCATGTTGCTGGCCTCATCCCACAGTCTAATACTGACTACATGCCATGTTGCTGACCTCATCCCTCAGTCTAATACTGTCTACATGCCATGTTGCTGGCCTCATCCCTCACAGTCTAATACTGACTACATGCCATGTTGCTGACCTCATCCCTCAGTCTAATACTGACTACATGCCATGTTGCTGGCCTCATCCCTCACAGTCTAATACTGATTACATGCCATGTTGCTGACCTCATCCGTCAGTCTAATACTGACTACATGTCATGTTGCTGACCTCATCCCTCAGTCTAATACTGACTACATGCCATGTTGCTGGCCTCATCGCTCAGTCTAATACTGACTACATGACATGTTGCTGGCCTCATCCATCAGTCTAATACTGACTACATGACATGTTGCTGGCCTCATCCATCAGTCTAATACTGACTACATGCCATGTTGCTGACCTCATCCCTCAGTCTAATACTGACTACATGTCATGTTGCTGGCCTCATCGCTCAGTCTAATACTGACTACATGTCATGTTGCTGGCCTCATCGCTCAGTCTAATACTGACCACATGCCATGTTGCTGGCCTCATCCCTCAGTCTAATACTGACAACATGCCATGATGCTGGCCTCATCGCTCAGTCTAATACTGACCACATGCCATGTTGCTGGCCTCATCCATCAGTCTAATACTGACTACATGACATGTTGCTGGCCTCATCCATCAGTCTAATACTGACTACATGACATGTTGCTGGCCTCATCCATCAGTCTAATACTGACTACATGCCATGTTGCTGACCTCATCCCTCAGTCTAATACTGACTACATGTCATGTTGCTGGCCTCATCGCTCAGTCTAATACTGACTACATGTCATGTTGCTGGCCTCATCGCTCAGTCTAATACTGACCACATGCCATGTTGCTGGCCTCATCCCTCAGTCTAATACTGACAACATGCCATGATGCTGGCCTCATCGCTCAGTCTAATACTGACCACATGCCATGTTGCTGGCCTCATCCCTCAGTCTAATACTGACTACATGTCATGTTGCTGGCCTCATCCCACAGTCTAATACTGACTACATGCCATGTTGCTGACCTCATCCCTCAGTCGAATACTGACTACATGTCGCTCAGTCTAATACTGACTACATGTCATGTTGCTGGCCTCATCCCTCAGTCTAATACTGACTACATGCCATGTTGCTGGCCTCATCCCACAGTCTAATACTGACTACATGCCATGTTGCTGACCTCATCCCTCAGTCTAATACTGACTACATGTCATGTTGCTGGCCTCATCCCTCAGTCTAATACTGACAACATGCCATGTTGCTGGCCTCATCGCTCAGTCTAATACTGACCACATGCCATGTTGCTGGCCTCATCCATCAGTCTAATACTGACTACATGTCATGTTGCTGGCCTCATCCCACAGTCTAATACTGACTACATGCCATGTTGCTGACCTCATCCCTCAGTCTAATACTGTCTACATGCCATGTTGCTGGCCTCATCCCTCACAGTCTAATACTGACTACATGCCATGTTGCTGACCTCATCCCACAGTCGAATACTGACTACATGCCATGTTGCTGACCTCATCCCTCAGTCTAATACTGTCTACATGCCATGTTGCTGGCCTCATCCCTCACAGTCTAATACTGACTACATGCCATGTTGCTGACCTCATCCCTCAGTCTAATACTGACTACATGTCATGTTGCTGGCCTCATCCCTCAGTCTAATACTGACTACATGCCATGTCGCTGGCCTCATCCATCAGTCTAATACTGACTACATGTCATGTTGCTGGCCTCATCCCACAGTCTAATACTGACTACATGCCATGTTGCTGACCTCATCCCTCAGTCTAATACTGACTACATGTCATGTTGCTGGCCTCATCCCTCAGTCTAATACTGACAACATGCCATGTTGCTGGCCTCATCGCTCAGTCTAATACTGACCACATGCCATGTTGCTGGCCTCATCCATCAGTCTAATACTGACTACATGTCATGTTGCTGGCCTCATCCCACAGTCTAATACTGACTACATGCCATGTTGCTGACCTCATCCCTCAGTCTAATACTGTCTACATGCCATGTTGCTGGCCTCATCCCTCACAGTCTAATACTGACTACATGCCATGTTGCTGACCTCATCCCTCAGTCTAATACTGACTACATGCCATGTTGCTGGCCTCATCCCTCACAGTCTAATACTGACTACATGCCATGTTGCTGACCTCATCCGTCAGTCTAATACTGACTACATGTCATGTTGCTGACCTCATCCCTCAGTCTAATACTGACTACATGCCATGTTGCTGGCCTCATCGCTCAGTCTAATACTGACTACATGACATGTTGCTGGCCTCATCCATCAGTCTAATACTGACTACATGACATGTTGCTGGCCTCATCCATCAGTCTAATACTGACTACATGCCATGTTGCTGACCTCATCCCTCAGTCTAATACTGACTACATGTCATGTTGCTGGCCTCATCGCTCAGTCTAATACTGACTACATGTCATGTTGCTGGCCTCATCGCTCAGTCTAATACTGACCACATGCCATGTTGCTGGCCTCATCCCTCAGTCTAATACTGACAACATGCCATGATGCTGGCCTCATCGCTCAGTCTAATACTGACCACATGCCATGTTGCTGGCCTCATCCATCAGTCTAATACTGACTACATGTCATGTTGCTGGCCTCATCCCACAGTCTAATACTGACTACATGCCATGTTGCTGACCTCATCCCTCAGTCTAATACTGACTACATGTCGCTCAGTCTAATACTGACTACATGTCATGTTGCTGGCCTCATCCCTCAGTCTAATACTGACTACATGCCATGTTGCTGGCCTCATCCCTCAGTCTAATACTGTCTACATGCCATGTTGCTGGCCTCATCCCTCACAGTCTAATACTGACTACATGCCATGTTGCTGACCTCATCCCTCAGTCTAATACTGACTACATGCCATGTTGCTGGCCTCATCCCTCACAGTCTAATACTGACTACATGCCATGTTGCTGACCTCATCCCTCAGTCTAATACTGACTACATGTCATGTTGCTGACCTCATCCCTCAGTCTAATACTGACTACATGCCATGTTGCTGGCCTCATCGCTCAGTCTAATACTGACTACATGACATGTTGCTGGCCTCATCCATCAGTCTAATACTGACTACATGACATGTTGCTGGCCTCATCCATCAGTCTAATACTGACTACATGCCATGTTGCTGACCTCATCCCTCAGTCTAATACTGACTACATGTCATGTTGCTGGCCTCATCGCTCAGTCTAATACTGACTACATGTCATGTTGCTGGCCTCATCGCTCAGTCTAATACTGACCACATGCCATGTTGCTGGCCTCATCCCTCAGTCTAATACTGACAACATGCCATGATGCTGGCCTCATCGCTCAGTCTAATACTGACCACATGCCATGTTGCTGGCCTCATCCATCAGTCTAATACTGACTACATGTCATGTTGCTGGCCTCATCCCACAGTCTAATACTGACTACATGCCATGTTGCTGACCTCATCCCTCAGTCTAATACTGACTACATGTCGCTCAGTCTAATACTGACTACATGTCATGTTGCTGGCCTCATCCCTCAGTCTAATACTGACTACATGCCATGTTGCTGGCCTCATCCCTCACAGTCTAATACTGACTACATGCCATGTTGCTGACCTCATCCCTCAGTCTAATACTGACTACATGTCATGTTGCTGGCCTCATCCCTCAGTCTAATACTGACAACATGCCATGTTGCTGGCCTCATCGCTCAGTCTAATACTGACCACATGCCATGTTGCTGGCCTCATCCATCAGTCTAATACTGACTACATGTCATGTTGCTGGCCTCATCCCACAGTCTAATACTGACTACATGCCATGTTGCTGACCTCATCCCTCAGTCTAATACTGTCTACATGCCATGTTGCTGGTCTCATCCCTCACAGTCTAATACTGACTACATGCCATGTTGCTGACCTCATCCCTCAGTCTAATACTGACTACATGTCATGTTGCTGGCCTCATCCCTCAGTCTAATACTGACTACATGCCATGTCGCTGGCCTCATCCATCAGTCTAATACTGACTACATGTCATGTTGCTGGCCTCATCCCACAGTCTAATACTGACTACATGCCATGTTGCTGACCTCATCCCTCAGTCTAATACTGACTACATGTCATGTTGCTGGCCTCATCCCTCAGTCTAATACTGACAACATGCCATGTTGCTGGCCTCATCGCTCAGTCTAATACTGACCACATGCCATGTTGCTGGCCTCATCCATCAGTCTAATACTGACTACATGTCATGTTGCTGGCCTCATCCCACAGTCTAATACTGACTACATGCCATGTTGCTGACCTCATCCCTCAGTCTAATACTGTCTACATGCCATGTTGCTGGCCTCATCCCTCACAGTCTAATACTGACTACATGCCATGTTGCTGACCTCATCCCTCAGTCTAATACTGACTACATGCCATGTTGCTGGCCTCATCCCTCACAGTCTAATACTGACTACATGCCATGTTGCTGACCTCATCCGTCAGTCTAATACTGACTACATGTCATGTTGCTGACCTCATCCCTCAGTCTAATACTGACTACATGCCATGTTGCTGGCCTCATCGCTCAGTCTAATACTGACTACATGACATGTTGCTGGCCTCATCCATCAGTCTAATACTGACTACATGACATGTTGCTGGCCTCATCCATCAGTCTAATACTGACTACATGCCATGTTGCTGACCTCATCCCTCAGTCTAATACTGACTACATGTCATGTTGCTGGCCTCATCGCTCAGTCTAATACTGACTACATGTCATGTTGCTGGCCTCATCGCTCAGTCTAATACTGACCACATGCCATGTTGCTGGCCTCATCCCTCAGTCTAATACTGACAACATGCCATGATGCTGGCCTCATCGCTCAGTCTAATACTGACCACATGCCATGTTGCTGGCCTCATCCATCAGTCTAATACTGACTACATGACATGTTGCTGGCCTCATCCATCAGTCTAATACTGACTACATGACATGTTGCTGGCCTCATCCATCAGTCTAATACTGACTACATGCCATGTTGCTGACCTCATCCCTCAGTCTAATACTGACTACATGTCATGTTGCTGGCCTCATCGCTCAGTCTAATACTGACTACATGTCATGTTGCTGGCCTCATCGCTCAGTCTAATACTGACCACATGCCATGTTGCTGGCCTCATCCCTCAGTCTAATACTGACAACATGCCATGATGCTGGCCTCATCGCTCAGTCTAATACTGACCACATGCCATGTTGCTGGCCTCATCCCTCAGTCTAATACTGACTACATGTCATGTTGCTGGCCTCATCCCACAGTCTAATACTGACTACATGCCATGTTGCTGACCTCATCCCTCAGTCTAATACTGACTACATGTCGCTCAGTCTAATACTGACTACATGCCATGTTGCTGGCCTCATCCCTCAGTCTAATACTGACTACATGCCATGTTGCTGGCCTCATCCCACAGTCTAATACTGACTACATGCCATGTTGCTGACCTCATCCCTCAGTCTAATACTGACTACATGTCATGTTGCTGGCCTCATCCCTCAGTCTAATACTGACAACATGCCATGTTGCTGGCCTCATCGCTCAGTCTAATACTGACCACATGCCATGTTGCTGGCCTCATCCATCAGTCTAATACTGACTACATGTCATGTTGCTGGCCTCATCCCACAGTCTAATACTGACTACATGCCATGTTGCTGACCTCATCCCTCAGTCTAATACTGTCTACATGCCATGTTGCTGGCCTCATCCCTCACAGTCTAATACTGACTACATGCCATGTTGCTGACCTCATCCCACAGTCGAATACTGACTACATGCCATGTTGCTGACCTCATCCCTCAGTCTAATACTGTCTACAAGCCATGTTGCTGGCCTCATCCCTCACAGTCTAATACTGACTACATGCCATGTTGCTGACCTCATCCCTCAGTCTAATACTGACTACATGTCATGTTGCTGGCCTCATCCCTCAGTCTAATACTGACTACATGCCATGTCGCTGGCCTCATCCATCAGTCTAATACTGACTACATGTCATGTTGCTGGCCTCATCCCACAGTCTAATACTGACTACATGCCATGTTGCTGACCTCATCCCTCAGTCTAATACTGACTACATGTCATGTTGCTGGCCTCATCCCTCAGTCTAATACTGACAACATGCCATGTTGCTGGCCTCATCGCTCAGTCTAATACTGACCACATGCCATGTTGCTGGCCTCATCCATCAGTCTAATACTGACTACATGTCATGTTGCTGGCCTCATCCCACAGTCTAATACTGACTACATGCCATGTTGCTGACCTCATCCCTCAGTCTAATACTGTCTACATGCCATGTTGCTGGCCTCATCCCTCACAGTCTAATACTGACTACATGCCATGTTGCTGACCTCATCCCTCAGTCTAATACTGACTACATGCCATGTTGCTGGCCTCATCCCTCACAGTCTAATACTGACTACATGCCATGTTGCTGACCTCATCCGTCAGTCTAATACTGACTACATGTCATGTTGCTGACCTCATCCCTCAGTCTAATACTGACTACATGCCATGTTGCTGGCCTCATCGCTCAGTCTAATACTGACTACATGACATGTTGCTGGCCTCATCCATCAGTCTAATACTGACTACATGACATGTTGCTGGCCTCATCCATCAGTCTAATACTGACTACATGCCATGTTGCTGACCTCATCCCTCAGTCTAATACTGACTACATGTCATGTTGCTGGCCTCATCGCTCAGTCTAATACTGACTACATGTCATGTTGCTGGCCTCATCGCTCAGTCTAATACTGACCACATGCCATGTTGCTGGCCTCATCCCTCAGTCTAATACTGACAACATGCCATGATGCTGGCCTCATCCATCAGTCTAATACTGACTACATGTCATGTTGCTGGCCTCATCCATCAGTCTAATACTGACCACATGCCATGTTGCTGGCCTCATCCATCAGTCTAATACTGACTACATGTCATGTTGCTGGCCTCATCCCACAGTCTAATACTGACTACATGCCATGTTGCTGACCTCATCCCTCAGTCTAATACTGACTACATGTCGCTCAGTCTAATACTGACTACATGTCATGTTGCTGGCCTCATCCCTCAGTCTAATACTGACTACATGCCATGTTGCTGGCCTCATCCCTCAGTCTAATACTGTCTACATGCCATGTTGCTGGCCTCATCCCTCACAGTCTAATACTGACTACATGCCATGTTGCTGACCTCATCCCTCAGTCTAATACTGACTACATGCCATGTTGCTGGCCTCATCCCTCACAGTCTAATACTGACTACATGCCATGTTGCTGACCTCATCCCTCAGTCTAATACTGACTACATGTCATGTTGCTGACCTCATCCCTCAGTCTAATACTGACTACATGCCATGTTGCTGGCCTCATCGCTCAGTCTAATACTGACTACATGACATGTTGCTGGCCTCATCCATCAGTCTAATACTGACTACATGACATGTTGCTGGCCTCATCCATCAGTCTAATACTGACTACATGCCATGTTGCTGACCTCATCCCTCAGTCTAATACTGACTACATGTCATGTTGCTGGCCTCATCGCTCAGTCTAATACTGACTACATGTCATGTTGCTGGCCTCATCGCTCAGTCTAATACTGACCACATGCCATGTTGCTGGCCTCATCCCTCAGTCTAATACTGACAACATGCCATGATGCTGGCCTCATCGCTCAGTCTAATACTGACCACATGCCATGTTGCTGGCCTCATCCATCAGTCTAATACTGACTACATGCCATGTTGCTGGCCTCATCCCTCAGTCTAATACTGACTACATGTCGCTCAGTCTAATACTGACTACATGTCATGTTGCTGGCCTCATCCCTCAGTCTAATACTGACTACATGCCATGTTGCTGGCCTCATCCCTCACAGTCTAATACTGACTACATGTCATGTTGCTGACCTCATCCCTCAGTCTAATACTGACCACATGCCATGTTGCTGGCCTCATCCCTCAGTCTAATACTGACAACATGCCATGTTGCTGGCCTCATCCATCAGTCTAATACTGACTACATGTCATGTTGCTGGCCTCATCCCACAGTATAATACTGACTACATGCCATGTTGTTGACCTCATCCCTCAGTCTAATACTGACTACATGTCATGTTGCTGGCCTCATCCCTCAGTCTAATACTGACTACATGCCATGTTGCTGGCCTCATCCCTCACAGTCTAATACTGACTACATGTCATGTTGCTGACCTCATCCCTCAGTCTAATACTGACCACATGCCATGTTGCTGGCCTCATCCCTCAGTCTAAACTGACAACATGCCATGTTGCTGGCCTCATCGCTCAGTCTAATACTGACCACATGCCATGTTGCTGGCCTCATCCCTCACAGTCTAATACTGACTACATGCCATGTTGCTGGCCTCATCCCTCAGTCTAATACTGACTACATGTCATGTTGCTGGCCTCATCCCTCACAGTCTAATATTGACTACATGTCATGTTGCTGACCTCATCCCTCAGTCTAATACTGACTACATGTCATGTTGCTGGCCTCATCCCTCAGTCTAATACAGACTACATGCCATGTTGCTGGCCTCATCGCTCAGTCTAATACTGACCACATGCCATGTTGCTGGCCTCATCCATCAGTCTAATACTGACTACATGTCATGTTGCTGGCCTCATCCCACAGTCTAATACTGACTACAAGCCATGTTGCTGACCTCATCCCTCAGTCTAATACTGACTACATGTCGCTCAGTCTAATACTGACTACATGTCATGTTGCTGGCCTCATCCCTCAGTCTAATACTGACTACATGCCATGTTGCTGGCCTCATCCCTCACAGTCTAATACTGACTACATGTCATGTTGCTGACCTCATCCCTCAGTCTAATACTGACCACATGCCATGTTGCTGGCCTCATCCCTCAGTCTAATACTGACAACATGCCATGTTGCTGGCCTCATCCATCAGTCTAATACTGACTACATGTCATGTTGCTGGCCTCATCCCACAGTATAATACTGACTACATGCCATGTTGTTGACCTCATCCCTCAGTCTAATACTGACTACATGTCATGTTGCTGGCCTCATCCCTCAGTCTAATACTGACTACATGCCATGTTGCTGGCCTCATCCCTCACAGTCTAATACTGACTACATGTCATGTTGCTGACCTCATCCCTCAGTCTAATACTGACCACATGCCATGTTGCTGGCCTCATCCCTCAGTCTAAACTGACAACATGCCATGTTGCTGGCCTCATCCCTCACAGTCTAATATTGACTACATGTCATGTTGCTGACCTCATCCCTCAGTCTAATACTGACTACATGTCATGTTGCTGGCCTCATCCCTCAGTCTAATACTGACTACATGCCATGTTGCTGGCCTCATCCCTCAGTCTAATACTGACCACATGCCATGTTGCTGGCCTCATCCCTCACAGTCTAATACTGACTACATGCCATGTTGCTGGCCTCATCCCTCAGTCTAATACTGACTACATGTCATGTTGCTGGCCTCATCCCTCACAGTCTAATATTGACTACATGTCATGTTGCTGACCTCATCCCTCAGTCTAATACTGACTACATGTCATGTTGCTGGCCTCATCCCTCAGTCTAATACAGACTACATGCCATGTTGCTGGCCTCATCCCTCAGTCTAATACTGACTACATGCCATGTTGCTGGCCTCATCCCTCAGTCTAATACTGACTACATGTCATGTTGCTGGCCTCATCCCTCACAGTCTAATACTGACTACATGCCATGTTGCTGGCCTCATCCCTCAGTCTAATACTGACTACATGTCATGTTGCTGGCCTCATCCCTCACAGTCTAATACTGACTACATGTCATGTTGCTGACCTCATCCCTCACAGTCTAATATTGACTACATGTCATGTTGCTGACCTCATCCCTCACAGTCTAATACTGACTACATGTCATGTTACTGACCTCATCCCTCACAGTCTAATACCGAATGGCACCCAATTCCCTTCATTGTGCACTACCTTTGACCAGAGCCATAGGCACTATAAAGGAAATTGGGTGCCATTTAAGACACACAGCCAGAGACAGCAGTAAGGAGGAAATGGAGACCTGACAGGGCCAATGAAGAGAAGAGCCCTGGAGAATACATGTATAAAGCTGAGGATGAGTGGGCTTGAAGGAGGTTGCCTGCGAGGAGAGGACTCAACATGCTCTGCAGTGCAGTCTATGGGTACTGCTCTGACTGTCAAAGATACAGTACAAAGGAAGAAATGCCTTGGCTTGCAGTCCAATCAAGGTTCATTCATTGAGGATTTGGAGCAAGCTGGATGTGTGAGATAGTCACTCTAGGACAGTGGAAGTTGAATCAAAAATGTTTATTTCTTATTGAATTCTGCATTTCATCCTTCTTCAGGGTGTTATAAAGCTGCATCAACTCTACTGTGTATCTGTCTATCCAGAGTGTTGGGGTTTTAGGGGTACTCTAAAATGTTTTTTTAAATGTAATTTAAAAAAAGAACTCTTAACAATACCTGAGAGAGGTTAATTAAGAGAGTCACAACACCTGACCAACCAGCACCTGTTGGTCTACAGGGCTCTGCCCAGGATCAGTGAAAATCAAGGCCTGGAGGTTGTGATTTACTGGTCATTGATTCAGGCATCTCTAGCTGGCTGCCAGCAGTCTCATATGGTGGCTACCCTCTCATGGGCAAAGACCACCTGAAACCTGCGTGGACAACATCTGCCGAGACACTGGTCTCAGAACAGAGGACCTACCAGCTATCATGAACAACAGAGAGTCATTTACATTTTAGTCATTTAGCAGACGCTCTTATCCAGAGCGACTTACATGAGCAATTAGGGTTAAGTGCCTTGCTCAAGGGCACAGACAGATTTTTCACCTAGTCGGCTCGGGGATTAGAACCAGCGACCTTTCGGTTACTGGCACAACGGCCATCGTCCGGCACATTGCGCCACCATAAGCAAGTAACGATAAGCAACAATACCTGTCACTAGGGTTGCAAAGGAAGGGTATATTACTGGAAACTTTCAACGTTTACCAGTAAACTACCAGAATTGTTTTAACTTTTAAGAATTGTATGTAATTTATCACAAGACATCTAGTGGTATTTTGGGTACTTCAGATTATTACAGGTGTCTAATCATCTCTGGCCCACTGTGTGGCCTCATCACATGTAAAATATATGAAATAATTAAATAAGGTGACAAAGCTGTAAAACATTATCTTAAATATCAACCATAAAACATAGTAAATACCATTGGTGTTTAATTTGAGGGTTTCAGCTTAAAATATCCTTTATATATATTTTGCTACTATGTCAATATGTATTTGTTATCAATGTTTTGGAGTCAAACTGGTGGCAGTTGTGAAAAAAGTCAATAGTTGAAAGTGTTGCAGAGTTCATTGAAAATAATGTCATTGTTGATTAGATTATGTTTTCATTAGTTAGGCTATTTTCTCTTGAACCATATGGTCTATTCACTAGAAACTCATGGACAATACAGACACAGATTTTAAAATATATATATATATACTATATGAATACATTTTTTAAAAAGTATTCAAGTATAAATGACAAAAGTTAGCATAGATTGCCATAAATTCTGTTAATTACCAAAATTACAGAAGATTCCAGTAACTTTGGTAAATTACTGGTAGCTTTACAAGCCTACCTGTGACATCTTCTAACCAAGTAACTTTTTTATGAGACTGATACATACTTTAAATTGTGCAACAGAAAACCTACCCTGTACAGCAGTGTAAATAAAACCCTTCAACTGTATTTGCTCAAGCACTAGGTGTAAATAAAACTCTTCAACTGTTCTTGCTCAAGAGCTGTAACATTTATCAGCGTATGAAAGAACAGAATAACAGTAAACTTCCTCTTCCTGCAGTGTCATGATTTTTTATTATTTCATGTTAACTAAAACTTCTCATTACATAAATTGTACACAATTCATAAACAAATGCTAAACTGAACATTTTCAACAATTGAATTTGAACATATTCAAAAGTTTGATTTGTCTTTTGACAAAATAAATTAAATAAACCCTTACTTTCACTGGATTATTTTACATTTACATTTTAGTCATTTAGCAGACGCTCTTATCCAGAGCGACTTACAGTTAGTGAGTACATACATAATTTTTTTTATACTGGCCCCCCATGGGAATCGAACCCTGGCATTGCAAACGCCATGCTCTACCAATTGAGCTACATCCCTGCCGGTCATTCCCTCCCCTACCCTGGACGACGCTGAGCCAATTGTGCGCCGCCCCATGGGTCTCCCGGTCGCGGCCGGCTACGACAGAGCCTGGATTCGAACCAGGATCTCTAGTGGCACAGCTAGCACTGCGATGCAGTGCCTTAGACCACTGCGCCACTCGGGAGACACAATGATTATGTCAATGAAGTGAGAGATCTCCAAACAACAAGGGGTCTAACAGTCCACTGCACAATTCTGCATAGCAACATGAACATGATTGGCTCAGTTAAACAAGGTGCATTTAAAAAAAAGTGATATACAACAGATTGTCTTCTAATTTCACTAAGAGTGCAAAAGGTTATTTTGCCATAAATAAGTGCATACATTTTCTTCAAGTTCGATATGTAGATCAAACACAGTGATCTGCCACTTGAACTCAATGGTTATGACCCAGATGGCAGCCTATTCCCTATAGACTGCACCCTATTCCCTATAGACTGCACCCTATTCCCTATATAGTTCACTACTTTTGACAAGAGCCCTATGGGTCCTGGTCAAAAGCAGTGCACTACATAGGGCATAGAGTGCTATTTGAGACGCAAAATATGTCCATTGGTTCTTGGAGTACTAAGTAATCTATAAATGATGATTATTTTCCTGTCTTGCAATGCAAGCGAGTGGGCTGAAGAAAAGCTAGCCAGGATCCATAAAGCTGGTTGAAGTCCACTAAAGTGATCAATCGAATCGCTCATAAAATTACTAAATGATTTAGTAGGATTGTCAATGCATTTTGTACAAAAATATCAAGCACAGTGAAGACAGATACTCCATCTCATCTATCAAATAGGCTTATGGTTTGTTTCATTCAACTGCACCTTTAAATGCAAGTGATGAACAAGTGATTATTTATAAGCAAATAATAAATGCTGTCACAGTAAATGCTACAGTATGGGGACTTTAAAAGCCAGAATGCTACAGTATGGGGAATAAAAAGCCAGAATGCTACAGTATGGGGAATAAAAAGCCAGAATGCTACAGTATGGGGAATAAAAAGCCAGAATGCTACAGTATGGGGAATAAAAAGCCAGAATTCTACAGTATGGGGAATAAAAAGCCAGAATGCTACAGTATGGGGAATAAAAAGCCAGAATGCTACAGTATGGGGAATAAAAAGCCAGAATGCCACAGTATGGGGAATAAAAAGCCAGAATGCCACAGTATGGGGACTTTAAAAGCTAGAATGCTACAGTATGGGGACTTTAAAAGCTAGAATGCCACAGTATGGGGACTTTAAAAGCTAGAATGCTACAGTATGGGGACTTTAAAAGCTAGAATGCCACAGTATGGGGACTTTAAAAGCTAGAATGCTACAGTATGGGGACTTTAAAAGCTAGAATGCTACAGTATGGGGACTTTAAAAGCTAGAATGCTACAGTATGGGGACTTTAAAAGCAAGGGCCCGTATTCATAAAGTGTCTCAGAGTAGGAGTGCTGATCTAGGATCAGGTCCACCCCCCCCCACTCTCCATATAATCATATTCATTATGATCTGAAAGGAAACACTGATCCTATATCAGCACTCCCACTCAGAGATACTTTATGAATACGGCCCAGAGGTTTGGTAACATTTGACTGCATCATCTCATCTTACTTATTGACCAATGGAAGAACTGGTCGTTCAGTATTACATCAGGTTCATGACAGTGCATGCTGACACACTGACCAGTAAACCACGACTGCACCAATGGGTTGTTTTTCTGGACAAACAAAATGGCTGACAATAGTTTTCTTTTTTAAGCAAACCAAAATTCTAAAAAGGTCGTTAGTCCATTACATTTCTATGCATATCATACACTTCCTCTGGTCTTCCTCCGTCTGCCTGTCTGTCTCTCACTGTCCCACTGCCTGCTGTCTGACATTCAGACAGTCTCTCTGGATGTTACTCTTATTTTTACATTTACATTTTAGCCATTTAGCAGACGCTCTTATCCAGAGCGACTTACAGCAGTACATTTTCATACTGGTCCCCCGTGTGAATCGAACCCACAACCCTGGCGTTGCAAGTGTCATGCTCTACGAAGTGAGGCACACCTCTCCAGTCCAAGTCCTCCATACTCCCAGACATTCCCTGGCTCCTGTTTAAGATTGAATCCCAAATTGTACCCTATCCTCTATATAGTGCACTAGTAGGGAGGAGGGCCTTCAGTCTCACATGAATCCCCTCAGAGGGAGGTCAGGGTAGGGCCTGCTCTCAGCGGAGGGAGGGGGAGGCTGGTGCGTTGTCTGCCCCGCTGCTGCTGAATGTCCACGGTCTGCCCCCCTAGAGGACCCAGGGTTGGGTACAGGGCCAGGGTCTGCCCCCCTAGAGGACCCAGGGTTGGGTACAGGGCCAGGGTCTGCCCCCCTAGAGGACCCAGGGTTGGGTACAGGGCCAGGGTCTGCCCCCCTAGAGGACCCAGGGTTGGGTACAGGGCCAGGGTCTGGGCCAGCCTCCTTCAGGCTCCCGTTCTGGAACTGGAACAGAGGAAATGTCCGACTTAGCTAAGCCTCCTTTTTCTGGTCTAAACTGCCCTGATGTGTAAATACCCACTAGCTTTCAACGGTCAAATGATAATGACCTTCTGTTTCTAAAGTATCATTCTTGGTAAATCTGATGCGCGAGTATGTATGTGCTGTTGGTATTCAACGATCATATGATGAGCCTATAGCTAGAGGAAGTAAAGCATATAGGCCTAACATTTTACATAATTAGTTCAGGGGCCTGTTCAGTGGGGCACAATGTAGCCAATTATAATTGTTTATTATTAGCATTCTTACTAGACAAGTTCAGGTAGGACCCGCTTTATGTTTCACAACATTTTACCTGTTTGCTGCCTAATGAACACTACCCAGGTTAGTGTCACCTTTCTTACCTGTGCGGTGAATGGCCGCTCTGCTCTGTTGACCCGGCTGAACCCCACAGCCAGGGGATAGGCGTGCTGAGCCCAGTCCGTGCTGGTGGCCTGAGACTGGGCTTGGCCGTCAGGGAGGTGCCCCTGCTGCTGAAACACACCCAGGGCCTCCACCACACTCCACTGGTGCGCTCCCCTACCATCTTCTATCCCCCGGGGACCAGTGGACTCCAGGCTGCCCAGCAACTCCTCCAAATCCTGGGGCGGGAGCTCTCCGTCCACCCTCTGGCTCTGGAGGCCCATGGTGGGTACATAGGAGGAGAGCTCCAGGGAGCGGCTAACAGACACAATGTTCAGCTGGTTCCTGTAGGGGAGGCCCAGGGAAGCTTCCCCCAGGCAGAGGTGCCCATGTTGGGGGTGGCTGCGGTGAGTCTGGAGCCCCCCTGGCTGCTCCATGTTGAACAACGGAGGAATCTTCTGCTGCTGCTTGGTGATGTCTTTTTGTCTTTCTGTCATTGAACCCGTCCCAGTCCCATCCACCTGCATGTGCTCCAGTCTGTTACACAGCTGTTGCTGTCGCTGCTGTGGATGGAAGGGCTGTGACTGTGAATATAGCTGGTTGTTTTGCCGCTGTTGCTTTGGCAATACCTGTCCATTTAGATGGTTCTGTTGCTGCCGCTGTGGACGTTGGGACAGCCGGTGCTGCTGCTGTGTTGCCTGCAATGCTTCCTGTGGGCGGGGCTGTGTGTGTAAACACTGCTGTGGTATTGGCTGTTGTGGGTAGTGGGGTGGAGGCTGATAGTGGTGAACTGATAGAGGATGGACTACAGGCAGCTGGGGTGGCCACTGAGGAACTGTAGTAGAATGTGGAGTCAGTGGCTGTTCCATAGATGGTTGGTGTAACAGAACTGTAGTAGAATGTGGATGTGGGGTCAGTGGTTGTTCCACAGATGGTTGGTGTAACAGAACTGTAGTAGAATGTGGATGTGGGGTCAGTGGTTGTTCCACAGATGGTTGGTGTAACATAACTGTAGTAGAATGTGGATGTGGGGTCAGTGGTTGTTCCACAGATGGTTGGTGTAACATAACTGTAGTAGAATGTGGATGTGGGGTCAGTGGCTGTTCCATAGATGGTTGGTGTAACAGAACTGTAGTAGAATGTGGATGTGGGGTCAGTGGTTGTTCCACAGATGGTTGGTGTAACAGAACTGTAGTAGAATGTGGATGTGGGGTCAGTGGCTGTTCCATAGATGGTTGATGTAACAGAACTGTAGTAGAATGTGGATGTGGGGTCAGTGGTTGTTCCACAGATGGTTGGTGTAACAGAACTGTAGTAGAATGTGGATGTGGGGTCAGTGGCTGTTCCATAGATGGTTGGTGTAACAGAACTGTAGTAGAATGTGGATGTGGGGTCAGTGGTTGTTCCACAGATGGTTGGTGTAACAGAACTGTAGTAGAATGTGGATGCGTGGCTAGTGGTTGTTCCATAGATGGTTGATGTAACAGCGTGGTAGGGCAGCTATAGTCCTGATCCCCTAACTTAGCCCCCCTGCAGGAGAATACAGTCTGATCCCAGTCTGACCTCTTCCTCAGAGACTCCTGTACGTAGGAGAGAATCTCGTCTGTCAGGTCAGGGAGGAGGCCGTCTCGGCCAGCGTCCAGATCCACATCGAGGAACAACTCATCCTGCTGGAACAGCTCCAGGTCCTCCCTACTGTTGCCCAGGTTCCTCATGAAGCTCCACAAATCCCTGTCTCTGTCAATCAATAAAATCAATACCTTTATAGTCACAATTGGGAAATGTGTAGTGCAGTCATGGTTACATTATTAAAAACAACCACACACATACACCTAAGGTAAATAGTAAGACATCAGTTACCTGTCCTCTGATGAGAAGCCATCGATCCCCCCGCCACCCCCCACCCCCAAGGGCTCCTGCTTGAAGAGGACAGTCTCCGACAGAGAGAGGATGCTGCCCTCCTGCCCGCTGCTGGAGAAGATGCCCCCACACTCCCCCTGTGGAAGCCCTGCCACCTCCTCCTGGAGTTGGTGCTGGTTCCGAGTCTGAGGGGAGCAGTAGTAGATGGACTTCTCCTGTTTCAGCAGAGAGCCCAGCAGTGAGTCAGGGTCCAGGGTTCCGTCCTGGTTGTTGTTGGTGGTATTTTCTGTAGGGCAGGTGGTGTCGCCTGCTAAGGAGTCCCCTGTTACCAGGGTCTTGGGGAAGCTGGTGTCGTAGAGAAGGGCCTCCCCAGTGGTGTAACTGAAAGGCAACTGGAGGCTCCGCTTCCTTAGGGTGTCCTCTCCCTCTTCATCCCTAAAAACAATTACATTTTAGTCATTTAGCAGACGCTCTTATCCAGAGTGACTTACAGGAGCAATTAGGGTTTAGTGCCTTGCTCAAGGGCACGTCTACAGATTTTTCACCTAGTCGGCTCGGGATTCGAACCAGTGACTTTCGGTTACTGGCCCAACGCTCTTAAATGTTAGGCTACCTGCCGCCACAATGAGGCCTCATTAAACAATGAGGTAGTGTATGAAAGAGTGTGTGTGTGTGTGTGTGTGTGTGTGTACCGAGACATACGTGAGGACTCTTTGGGATGCGATGATACACTCAGGCCGTCCGTTCTTGTAGACCAGTCTGGCATTAGCCTGCACCCACACCCAGCCTGTCAGCTTGGTCAGCAGCCTGAACACTGTCATCCCACTCTCTCCGGTCTTTATCACTGGCCAGGGAAACACACAGACACACACATTAACGACGTTAGACATCATAAATGTGTATAGGACACATTGATGCAGTTTCTAATAAACTAAAAACATCACCAAAAGTTACGAGGGATGTGGCATATGGTTAATAAAACAACAACATTTAAACAAGTTCTTTGCGGTTTCTGTAAAAATATAAGAAAAATTCATAACGTTTCACGTGAATTCACAATGCAGCTGCGCTGCTGCCAGCTACGGTTTGGGTCTCACGGTGCGTCCTTTTAAGAGGGTTAAGCGTACTACCATTACTGTACCTTAATTTCACCTCGCAAAGTTTGCATTTCCTTCTCATTTAACGAGACTTCGCTGCTGTCCCTTGCCTTTATCTGCCATTTTTCCAAAGTTAACGACAATGACGTAGTGGTGGAGAGTCGACTCCAAAATAATTGATTCCTAGACTCCTTGCATGTCGACTCCTGTTTCTGAGTGTTAAGAATCGACCCCTAAGATTCAGTATTTTTGGAACGGAAGAGAATTATTAGTTGCCATACTTCCGAGAACAAACACTCGCATTTTTAATAGAGAGCTAGCGAGGGCCTGAGAGAACAAACACTCGCATCTTTAATAAAGAGCTAGCGAGGGCCGGAGAGAGAGGAGGGTCACAGTATAGACAGATCGGCAACCAGGCAGACAGAGTCAGAACCGTGCACTAGGCAATCAAAAGCTGTATCTCGCAATGGAATACTGTATCTTGCAATTTCTTGGCTTGCAATGTTTCGTAATCATCAATGAATAGGCTAGGATATTCTACACGCAACAGACCGAAGACTGAACACACACTCGCATCATTAGCAACGAGAAAGAGCATGCGAGCCAGCGCGAGGGGGAGAGGGGCAGGCAGAAAGAAAGTATTGCCTCGTCTTGCATGCCTCGCAAATTAAGTAAAGTAAAGTTATTTAAATTACACAACTTTCCCCAGGCCTTTATAGCCTACCGCCTAGTTAATCTATAACACGAAAAATAATGTTTTAACTGCACTGTGAATTTAGCAAAAAAAAACATTGTTTTTCGGTTAGTGAGCCCAACTTTGTATAAAAGTTATGTTTAAACGTTCACACCTCTGCTTGTCACTTAAAGTCACTAATTCAAATTTCAATCAAAATTGCCTTTAGGGATTAATAAAGTACTATCTTATTTTATCATCTTATCTTAAAACACCATTCATTTTTTAGAACTTGTAGGAATGAATCTGTTCAGACAGTCCCCTCAGGACACTGGCTGTAGAATGAACCACTATGTGCAACTCGAAATACAGTACAGTATGCGTTTGCAATGTGACACTCACATTTTTGATCCCATCTGTCAGTCACTATGGACAACACTACATGATAGGACTGTGTGCAACAGGAGATCAGTCTTACTCCTACATGATAGGACTGTGTGCAACAGGAGATCAGTCTTACTCCTCATGTGGTTCTCAGCGCAGTGCAGCATGTCAGCAGCATGGATGAACTGGTATCCTGAGCCACGGTTGCAGAGCTCAGCCTCAGTGTAGCCCAGCACCATCTTCCCTCTGTATGGGAGGACAGGACAAAAACAGGAAGCACAATGAAAACCTGATCAAAACATGTCTCTTCCCTACTTCTGAATAGATCACACTTGTGATCTAACCGCATAATCTCAAATCTATCACTGGCGCTGATAGTTCCTCAATGTATAAATTATTTGATTTATTAGGTTTATTTGACAGGGACCACGTACAATTAAAACATACATCTCACAAGAAATGTGATGCATTGTACTAGATTTAGCTAAATAGCTCGTTCACAACTCCAGTCCCCGGGCAGGTGAACAATACAATTATTCATCATTCAGACAGCAAGCTTTGAATTCAATGTAAAATATTGTAGTGAAGTGGTTATGTTCCCTATGTATTGAAGGGGCTTAGTAGCAGTAAGGCCCACTGGACAGTGTTAGTGTTATTGTCACCCACTTGGCATCGCAGGCAGTGGGGGTGAAATCCAGCTTGTGCTTGGTCTTGAAGATGAAGTTCTTGGTGCGGATCTCCAGGATGGTGGGGGTCTGTAGGGGCGAGGCCAGAGCGAACAGGGCCAGCTGAGGGGGGATGGCCTTGCCCTCCTTGGTTCTCTCGCTCTGGCCATGGAGGAACTTTAGACGCCCCTGGATGTTCAGGGACTGGAGAACGCAGAAAAGCCCTTAAACATAGTCAGGACTGCATCCCAAATGGCACCCTATTCCACCGTGATGCCGGTAGATTAAGACCGAAACATTAGTTAAATAAGATCCCAATAAATTGTTGGAAGAAGCATCAAGATTATCAATGAGCTGGAGTTCTTTTTATTGAGTAAACTTTTTTTCTCCATGCACCTGAGAGCACCTTAGAAAGGGAAATATCACAAGTGTTCAACTTCATATTCATCATCTCCAGCACCACCCCAAAATCAACATGTGAAAATTACGCGTTTCTATGTTTTGTAGTGAAAAAGATTGAGGGAGATAAGTGTTTCCAATGACATCGGTGTGTATTGTGTGATTTTAACCAATGGTAAGGAGGCATTACCTACTAATTGCCTCCAAATTGGTTGATGAGGTCATTGGAAACACATCTTCCACAATCTTTTTTACTACAGAACATAGAAATTTGCCATTTTCACATATGTTGATGTTGGGGTGGTGCTGGAGATGATAAATATGATGTAGAATATATTTTTTAACGTTCCTTTAAAAAAGGTATGTATGTGCAAGTTTACTTTCTAAAATTTACATTGACATTTTAGTCATTTAGCAGACGCTCTTATCCAGAGCGACTTACAGTTAGTGAGTGCATACATTTTCATACTGGTCCCCCGTGGGAATCGAACCCACAACCCTGGCGTTGCAAGCACCATTCTCTACCAACTGAGCTACACGGGACTTTGTAAATCAAAGTAACACATTACCAATGAAACGCTCCATGATAAGACTGAAATAAGAACTCAGTGGGTCATTCTGATTAGGCCCCATAAAAATAAATACTAAAAACTCAGTTTCCCTGCCTGAACGGAATTTGACACTGATTTGATTTGTCCTCAGGTCATCCAACACGGGTGTTGAAGAGTTCAGGGGGAGAATGAAGGCTAGCCAGAGGACCAAGGCAGAGTTCTCCACTTCATTTCCCATATTAGATTTGAGAAATCAGTCAGCATGACTTGTAACAGAGGAATTATTCAGCTCCATAACAATCAGCCCACTCAGAAAAACTTAAACACTATCTATATTCTAAGAAAATCTAGAAAATGTCCATGAAATCGAACTAGATTTTCAAATAGATTTCTAGGAAAATGTCCATAAAATGTAGTACATTTTTTAAAATCTAGCCTAGTTAAAAACGCCAAATGGTCATTGGTCAAATGGGCAAAGACAATTTAATTTTAACTACAATATTGAGTATTCATGTAATAAGAAAACACCATTTCCAATTCCAGCTAAATCTAATCATTCAGTGATTATAACTTGACATTCACAAAACTAGAGAAAAGCAAAAACATTACAAAAAGTAGACAATATTTTTGTGTTCTCAAAGTTTGACTGCAAACGCTATCTGTAGGATAATTTCCTAGTCTGGATAAGTAGTCTGTGGCCCTGCCCTTCCCTGAACTCAAAAGGGAAGTAGAGAAGCTTACACTGATTCCCCTACTTGAGACCAACACATATTTAACCCCTTCTTGACACTCCACTCATCCCCAAAGAAAGTGGCTTCAGTGGCTGTCATAATACAATTACAATCTCAAGAGTATCAGCGGGAGTTGAGAGTCGATTTCCATTGCACTCTAGTACAATGTTTACAAGGATTCTTCGAAAATAATTATTTTGATATAATTAGGGTTGAAAAAATTGTGACTTTCCCCAATTAAAATTACCAGATTTTCCAAAAATCCCGGTGGGATGTTTCTAGGAATCGGAGGGGAATAAGCAGAAAATCTGTGAATTATTCAACCGAGATTTCTAGAAAACCTGGGAATTTTGGGAAAGTTACAAGAATTTTACAATCCTAAATATGAACTTTGTGTCCTCCATGAACTTACTAGGAAGCCAGTGGAGTTATCCAGGAGACATCTTAACCTGCAGACAAAGTTGCGTTCCAGGAAGGTGGAATTCTCTGGTGGGAGTGCCTCTGGGTTGTAGACTGTGACAGTCTGTGGCGAGGCTGAATCTTCAAAGGCCAGAGAGGTGGGGGGGGGGGTCATAAAATTACACATACAGCACACTATAGCTATAATAGTGAATTTCAGGATGTCTAGAGAAAATAGTATCTTTGGTCAGTGTCTCTTCATATAGTAGGCTAACTCTTAACTGCAAACCTCACCCCTAACTGCAAACCTCAGCTGCAGCCCTCACCCCTAGCTACAAACCTTATGTTAACAGTCTAGTCTGCACACATTACAAACCAGAATGTTATGCCACACGTCATTAGCCATTTTCAACTGAGGAAGGCCAAAATGCTAGGTAATACTCCCAAACGTAGCGTTTATCTTATCAGGGGCCTAGACCAGGCTCACCACAGCCAGGTGCCACTTCTGGCCCAAGGTGCTAAAACGCCCCCTGCTCACAGGGTACGCTGTCTCGCAGGATGCGAGGTGAAACACTGCTCCACACCCAGATATGGAGAGTGAATACAGTGACTGTCTGGATAATATTGAAGGTAGAGGACTGGTAGAGAGCTGGCGGTTTACTATGATCGGTGTAACAGAGTTACTGTTACACGAGTAGGGCAAAGGACCCGTCCAAAAAAGATGGTTCTACCCATGGAAACAACAAGCCTATAGGATGCTTATAGGCAGCATATCTTGGTGCAACAGCCAAGATCACTTTCTGAGTGAAAACTCATGCCGAGATCTACCGCTCAGATTGCTTTTTAAACATGACTTAAAAAACGTAAGCCTATGCAACATTAACCTATTAAAAACAGTTATGTAGCTATGAGCATTGTGCAGTAGGCTATAGGCTCAATACATTTTCACTGCATATTGGCTATTCTTGAAGTCGAACTTCATTATATTCTGACACATGCATCAATTCATGTCGTTACTCATATGACCAGAGAACGTGAAATACTCCTCGATATTAGAAAGACACAAGCCGAGTGGATAGGGAGAGGGCGTTTTATGGCTTATAAAAGTGTTGGGGAAAAAGTGTTGACAGTGCTGAATAAAATCTTAAACATGAACTCATTCATAAAAACAGCAGCTCTTTGCTGTATTCTTTGACAGTCTCTCGCTGGTTATGGTTTTGAAAGTTTTGAAATCTCACACAGTAGTCGACTATCAACTTCGCTGTGGGCTCGTAGAAGCTGCAGACACAGTGATCTGATTGGCCAGCGGTAGGCCTATAGGTGCACTTGATTTGCTCTCCGGACCTGCCAGGTAGGCGGAGTTTGTACCTTCAGACACATGAAATGGTTAAAAATGGGAACACTTCAACTACCCGGTGCGCAGGACAGCTGAATCAAGTGCACCTACCGCAAACAGCGCAAAAGTTATACATAAATAAGAACGCAAGGTTTTTTACAGAAATGTTTGTCGATCTACTAGGAAAGCCTTGGAGATGGACCGGTTGGTGACCACTGGACTAGAACATCTAGGCCTACATTCCTGGCTGACGCAGCCAAGATACATGTACATTCAAGGAGCTTTACTTTTCACAAGTTTGTTATTTCCTTCTGTGGCTCTCTTCATTTCCTAGTGCGTACCATATTTCCCTGTTAATTATTTATGCATAGTCACTTTAACTCTACCCACATGTACATATTACCTCAACTAGCCGGTGCCCCCGCACATTGACTCTGCACCGGTACCCCCCTGTATATAGCCTCCCTACTGTTATTTTATTTTACTTCTGCTCTTTTTTTTCTCAACACTTTTTTTGTTGTTGTTTTATTTTTACTTTTGTGTTAAAAATAAATGCACTGTTGGTTAAGGGCTGTAAGTAAGCATTTCACTGTAATGTCTGCACCTGTTGTATTTCGGCGCATGTGGCCAATCAAAATTGATTTGATTTGATTTGATTCGGCAGCGTACATGGAGCTGCTGGGCTTAATGTTCCTCCTAGTACATTATGTAGCAGACACCCTGACCTGTTGTCTCCTTGTCATTATGTGGAACCTGCCAAAGCAGGGGGAGCTCAATTAATATGAGATAATAAGATCTGGGGCAATCACTGAATTATTGGAGAAGTCCATGAGCTCATTTTAACCCAATGTCTATTAATATTAAGAGATAGGTTAGATAGACCGTCACTCTCCACTCCACTATAAGAAATAGCCGTGCTGGTACAAATTGCGTGTCGGCTGTCTGTGTGGTGAAAAACTGAGGTACCGTCCTGTTCCAGCGCAGGTGAAAAATTCAGCTTTACCTGAGACCAGCTGTCCAGTACAAGGGGTGAAAGTGGGGTTGGAGGTTACCTGAGACCAGCTGTCCAGTGTCAGGGGTAAGGTTGGAGTTTACCTGAGACCAGCTGTCCAGTTCCAGTGTAGGGATGAGGGTGGGGTTGGAGTTTACCTGAGACCAGCTGTCCAGTGTCAGGGCTGAGGGTGAGGTTGGAGGTTACCTGAGACCAGCTGTCCAGTGTGAGGGGTGGGGTTGGAGGTTACCTGAGACCAGCTGTCCAGTGTCAGGGCTGAGGGTGAGGTTGGAGGTTACCTGAGACCAGCTGTCCAGTGTCAGGGGTGAGGGTGGGGTTGGAGGTTACCTGAGACCAGCTGTCCAGTGTCAGGGCTGAGGGTGGGGTTGGAGGTTACCTGAGACCAGCTGTCCAGTGTCAGGGCTGAGGGTGAGGTTGGAGGTTACCTGAGACCAGCTGTCCAGTTCCAGTGTAGGGATGAGGGTGGGGTTGGAGTTTACCTGAGACCAGCTGTCCAGTGTCAGGGCTGAGGGTGGGGTTGGAGGTTACCTGAGACCAGCTGTCCAGTGTCAGGGCTGAGGGTGGGGTTGGAGGTTACCTGAGACCAGCTGTCCAGTGTCAGGGCTGAGGGTGGGGTTGGAGGTTACCTGAGACCAGCTGTCCAGTGTCAGGGCTGAGGGTGGGGTTGGAGGTTACCTGAGACCAGCTGTCCAGTGTCAGGGCTGAGGGTGGGGTTGGAGGTTACCTGAGACCAGCTGTCCAGTGTCAGGGCTGAGGGTGGGGTTGGAGGTTGCCTGAGACCAGCTGTCCAGTGTGAGGGGTGAGGGTGGGGTTGGACATTGCCTGAGACCAGCTGTCCAGTGTCAGGGGTGAGGTTGGAGGTTGCCTGAGACCAGCTGTCCAGTGTGAGGGGTGAGGTTGGAGGTTGCCTGAGACCAGCTGTCCAGTGTGAGGGGTGAGGTTGGAGGGTACCTGAAACCAGCTGTCCAGTGGCAGGGGTGAGGGTGGGGTTAGAGGTTGCCTGAGACCAGCTGTCCAGTGTGAGGGGTGAGGGTGGGGTTGGACATTGCCTGAGACCAGCTGTCCAGTGTGAGGTTGGAGGTTGCCTGAGCCCAGCTGTCCAGTGTGAGGATGGGGTTGGAGGTTGCCTGAGACCAGCTGTCCAGTGTGAGGGGTGAGGTTGGAGGGCACCTGAAACCAGCTGTCCAGTGGCAGGGCTGAGGGTGGGGTTGGAGGTTACCTAAGACCAGCTGTCCAATGTGAGGGGTGGGGTTGGAGGTTAACTGAGACCAGCTGTCCAGTGTGAGGGGGTGAGGGTGGGGTTAGAGGTTACCTGAGACCAGCTGTCCAGTGTCAGGGGTGAAGGTGAGGTTGGAGGTTACCTGTAACCAGCTGTCCAGTTCCAGTGTCGGGGTGAGGGTGGGGTTGGAGGTTACCTGAGACCAGCTGTCCAGTGTGAGGGGTGAGGTTGGAGGTTGCCTGAGACCAGCTGTCCAGTGTGAGGGGTGAGGGTGGGGTTGGAGGTTGCCTGAGACCAGCTGTCCAGTGTGAGGGGTGAGGGTGGGGTTGGACATTGCCTGAGACCAGCTGTCCAGTGTGAGGGGTGAGGTTGGAGGTTGCCTGAGACCAGCTGTCCAGTGTGAGGGGTGAGGTTGGAGGTTGCCTGAGACCAGCTGTCCAGTGTCAGGGCTGAGGGTGGGGTTGGAGGTTACCTGAGACCAGCTGTCCAGTGTCAGGGCTGAGGGTGGGGTTGGAGGTTACCTGAGACCAGCTGTCCAGTGTCAGGGGTGAGGGTGGGGTTGAGGGCCCAGTGGAGCTGTCTCTGTAACTCTGCTCGGTCCTCCGTATGGATGACGTCATAAACACTCTGATGGACGACATCCGACTGAGGAGCAAACACATCCACCATCATCAAAATAGAAGTCTAGTAAACTACAAGAAAACAATGCAAACATGGACACTACTGTTGCTAGACAACATATCCTTCCTCTTCCCATCACTTATCTCATGCATCCAAGTCCTGACATGGACTCTGCAAACATGCTCTGTACTGGGCCTTAGGTTCAACCTGTGTTAAGTTCCAATACCCAAACAGACTTATTAGACTTGGCATCTGTTTAGGGCCTGGTTTCTGTTCATGTTGAGGAAATACCAGCACAATCAACTTATTAACTTCACATGCAAACCGTTAGGTAACAGAAATAATGATATGGACACTAGTAAATAAGCATTGCTTACGCAATATTTAAATTATATTTCACTCAGAAATAAAGCAATATTTAAAAAATCTGACATTTAACTCATAAATCAACATTAGTCAGATGTTTTAACCCAAAATCCATTGACTAATGCTTCAAGTTTTAATGTCACATGCAAAGTACAACAAACACCAACAATGCAGTAATCAATACCAATGTAATACTAAAAATAACAAGGTTGAACAAAGACACACGAGATATAATGAGAATAAGAAATAAGAAGAAGACGATAAAGTAAGTAAGCATACTACATACAGGGTCAGTTCCAGGACCATATTTACAATGTGCAGGGATAATGTCAAGATGAAGCCACTTCCCATGTCATCAGTTGTGTAGATCCAGTTTTATGCCATTGACTCAATCCCAACTGAATGGAAAAGATGAGCACCACCTAGCCTAATTTCCTGGTTTTATTCAGTGCTCATCTTTCCCATTAATTTGGGGTAGCTTTAAACTCAAGGTGCGTTTATAGTAGCCTGGCTGATGCGGGACCCACGTGACTACGCAGCGAGCTGTGACCATAGATATAGAGGCTCTTTCTACCTCTATAACTGGGCTTTCACCAGGTAAAGGCTCTTATATCCGTTTCATAAAGTGACTGACTACTTTAAAATGGCGGAAGCATGGTGGAAATGGGGGCATAGTGTTTCTTCAAAGTGAAACACTACATAAAGCAAAAAGTTATAGGTCTTTTAATGAGGTGTTCATGACAATGTCCATGCCAAAATGTTATATCCACGACGAGTCTCTCTCTCTCTATGGCTGTGACTCACTGGTCTGGTAACTCGGGCTTGTAAAAGGGGAGGTTAGCTGAAATTAACCTATCAACATAGTGATGACATATACTGTGTTAATAACGTTTTAATTACAGGTGTATACTAGACGACGCACCCTGCATAAAGCAAGCTCAGCCCTATTTGATCTATTGTCCAATTGCAGTTGGCCTCTGTGTAGGTTGACTTGATGAAAGATGATTCATTTATCTCTTTTGGTTTGTTGGTCATACTGGCTGTAGTCTGATCTTGTTTTTGTAGTCTATTAATGTTTAGGGTAGTTAATGTTCATGCAAAATTAGGGGGCAGGGAGGAAACTTGCCAGAAGTGAACATGGGTAGCTAGCTAGCTAGCTAGAATGCATGAGTGATTAACGTCATTGCCCTACTATTTTAACCGAGGACATCCAAATTAATAACTTTAGTGGGGTAAGGAAATGTTCAGCCTATAATTAGCAAACTAGTTAATTTATAACTAAAACATACATTTGATTAGCTAGCCGATTTCGAGTTGATAGCAAGCTAAAGTTATTAGCCGTCTGGCTTTCTATTGGCTGAACAATGCTAGCTAACATTAGCTTTGCTAGCTAATGTTAGTTGCTGCTTGCTAGCCACAAGATCGTAACGCTTAACAGGTTGCAGTCCTCCAATATGTCACTAGTATTAGTGTAGAAGGGTTTTTATAACGTTTTGAAAATGTGTGTGATGATCTATGCGCCCTATTCATCCTCTGCAGCTCAATTGGTAGAGCATGGCGCTTGTAACGCCAGGGTAGTGGGTTCGATCCCCGGGACCACCCATACGTAAAAATGTATGCGCACATGACTGTAAGTCGCTTTGGATAAAAGTGTCTGCTAAATGGCATATTATTATTATTATTATTATTATTATTATTATTATTATTATTATTATTATTATTATACAATGTCCGAACTCCGAAGGTTTGTGCTAGCTAGCTAGAGCGTGTGTTTGCTTATCCCGGAAGGGCTGGCTGGAAGCGGAAGGGTGGTCCTATGTAAAACAATAGTGGTCCTATGTAAAACATGATTAGTTGAATTCTAAACGGGGATATCCAACCAGCGTACGCTGCCACCTTGAAGTCTGAGGGCAGAGCCCCTTCATTATTGATGCTTCGTGCCGACACATCAAAGCAGACGTTCCAGACTCTCAAGTCAGGAAGACTTTGAGAGCTGGTGTCAGCCAGACTACGTTTATAGAGGTAAAAGGAGACACTTTACCTGGTGAAAGACCAGTTATAGAGGTAGAAAGAGCCTTTACCTGGTGAAAGACCAGTTATAGAGGTAGAAAGAGCCTTTACCTGGTGAAAGACCAGTTATAGAGCTAGAAAGAGCCTTTACCTGGTGAAAGACCAGTTATAGAGGTAGAAAGAGCCTTTACCTGGTGAAAGCCCAGGTAGTCCTGGATGGTGGAGGATGCATAGAAGATTGTGCCACCAGCCGTGACGACCAGAGCAAAGCCATTCAACACCTGAGAGTAGAGTGGAATAGAACTGATTAGTATATCTTTATACACTGAACAAAAATATAAACGCAACATGTTTCAAAAACTCATTCTGATTAGCTGAGCCTGGCTCCCCAGTGGGTGGGCCTGGCTCCCAAGTGAGTGGGCCTATGCCCTCCCAGGCCCACCCATGGCTGCACCCCTGCCCAGTCATGTGAAATCCATAGATTAGGGCCTATTGAATTTATTTCAATTGACAGATTTCCTTATATGAACTGTAACTCAGTAAAACCTTTGAAATTGTTGCGTTTATATTTTTGTTCAGTGTTCACACACACATCTAGACTACATGTGAACCGTCATATGAAGTAGGCCTACAGCTGTAAAGAGCAAAGAGCAAAATGTCAAAGGAACTGAAAGGCCTATAGAGTTTTATCTGTGTCCCAAACGTCACTCTATTCCCTTTGTAGTGCAATACTATTGGTCAAAAAGTATGACTCAATAATCCATGCTTTCTGGGAATTTTCTAAAGTCCAAAAGGTATGAGCGGAGTTAGAATGTTGGCTGTCAGAAGAATTACAATGTAAATGTACTTTTAATCTGTCTGTCTGCATATTTCAAGACATGGCATATGAGGGTGCAGTGAGATAACCGATGGGTTGGACGATACTTTTCTCGTCAATCATCTTGGGGAAAAAAACATACTTAAAAGCTGGAAATCAACCAGTCCTCGGTCGTTAACACAATGGAAAGGTCAAATGCTTTATTCTCTAAATGTTGAAGGTGTGTGGACGACAGAGAGAAACAAAATGGTGCCGTTTGAGGCCATGTGGCAGAGAGTGATGCGGGCGCTGGAGATGGGGGTGAGAGCAGGTGGGTCTGGGCAGTGGTGATGTTGTCATTTGTATGTTTTGTATTGTAAAATAATACATAAATAAATATTACAAACAAAACACAGGAATAGGGTGATTCTGGTCAAAAGTAGTGCACTATACAGGGAATAGGGTGATTCTGGTCAAAAGTCGTGCACTATACAGGGAATAGGGTGATTCTGGTCAAAAGTAGTGCACTATACAGGGAATAGGGTGCCATTTGGGAAGCATGCATTGAGTTTGTACCCTATTCCATGTAGAGTCAGTTCAAGGTCAGACACTTCTGTCTCACGCAAAAGTATATGATTAACTCTGTGATTATTTGGACACGAAAAGCTAACATGCCACATAACCCTGCATGGTGTGGTTCAACTGCAGTTAATCTCAACTTAAACCAAGAACTTTCCAATGTAAAAGAAAGGGGGCTAGTTAATGGCCCGTATTCACAAAGCGTCTCAGAGTGCTGATCTAGGATCAGGTCCGCCCTGTTCATGTTATCTTATTCATTAAGATCTAAAAAGGTCAAACTGATCCTACTCTGAGACGCTAACAATATGTGCTGCTTTTAATATCTGTTTGTCCTTTGTTGTGTTTTATAGGGTTTTATTGTTGTATGTATTGGCTGGTGCAATCACATGTGTACCCTTTGTGGGATTAATGAAGTACTTATTTTATCATGAATACAGGCCCTAGTGCTATGGTGAACAACCTTATTGAAATGGGAAAACTATAGTAGAACAAAGCATTTCATACAGATCTTCTTTAAAAAACGACAGCCATGATGGTTGCAGACAGGGTGGTTACTGAATAGACCCCACTAACCTGTAGTAACAGACAGGGTGGTTACTGAATAGACCCCACTAACCTGTAGTAACAGACAGGGTGGTTACTGAATAGACCCCACTAACCTGTAGTAACAGACAGGGTGGTTACTGAATAGACCCCACTAACCTGTAGTAACAGACAGGGTGGTTACTGAATAGACCCCACTAACCTGTAGTAACAGACAGGGTGGTTACTGAATAGACCCCACTAACCTGTAGTAACAGACAGGGTGGTTACTGAATAGACCCCACTAACCTGTAGTAACAGACAGGGTGGTTACTGAATAGACCCCACTAACCTGTAGTAACAGACAGGGTGGTTACTGAATAGACCCCACTAACCTGTAGTAACAGACAGGGTGGTTACTGAATAGACCCCACTAACCTGTAGTAACAGACAGGGTGGTTACTGAATAGACCCCACTAACCTGTAGTAACAGACAGGGTGGCTACTGAATAGACCCCACTAACCTGTAGTAACAGACAGGGTGGTTACTGAATAGACCCCACTAACCTGTAGTAACAGACAGGGTGGTTACTGAATAGACCCCACTAACCTGTAGTAACAGACAGGGTGGTTACTGAATAGACCCCACTAACCTGTAGTAACAGACAGGGTGGTTACTGAATAGACCCCACTAACCTGTAGTAACAGACAGGGTGGTTACTGAATAGACCCCACTAACCTGTAGTAACAGACAGGGTGGTTACTGAATAGACCCCACTAACCTGTAGTAACAGACAGGGTGGTTACTGAATAGACCCCACTAACCTGTAGTAACAGACAGGGTGGTTACTGAATAGACCCCACTAACCTGTAGTAACAGACAGGGTGGTTACTGAATAGACCCCACTAACCTGTAGTAACAGACAGGGTGGTTACTGAATAGACCCCACTAACCTGTAGTAACAGACAGGGTGGTTACTGAATAGACCCCACTAACCTGTAGTAACAGACAGGGTGGTTACTGAATAGACCCCACTAACCTGTAGTAACAGACAGGGTGGTTACTGAATAGACCCCACTAACCTGTAGTAACAGACAGGGTGGCTACTGAATAGACCCCACTAACCTGTAGTAACAGACAGGGTGGTTACTGAATAGACCCCACTAACCTGTAGTAACAGACAGGGTGGCTACTGAATAGACCCCACTAACCTGTAGTAACAGACAGGGTGGTTACTGAATAGACCCCACTAACCTGTAGTAACAGACAGGGTGGTTACTGAATAGACCCCACTAACCTGTAGTAACAGCTCTCCCTCTGGAACTTGAAGTTCAGAGCCTTGCTTCTTCAGAACATTACTCTCTGGGCGCTGGGAGGCTGTGGATTTTAGGGTCACTGCAACACAATACAAAACAATCTAGATCAAGGTTACTGTACCATAGAGGATTTCCACCACACAGTGAAGGAATGCAGAGGAACCAGTTACAGTGCATCACTACAGACAGAGACACATTCACAATAATGTGAGATAGGCCTAATGAGTACACCGCAAATGTACTATTATTTCCTGTGGAAGAGAATTTGATGGGCATTTTGATCAACCAAAAATGATGTTATTCTATTTGTGTTTACTGTGGTAGCCATATAGTCTAGGCAATGGCAAATCATCTTCAGATAGATTGTTTAGTGTGATGCCTTATGATTCAGTGTGATTAAGAGAACAGACCCTAACAGTGCTGGTCGGGCCCTATAGCCTAGTTACAGTAGGAGATTTGTGCCAGTACAGACCCTAACAGTGCTAGTGGTCCCATCCCTGCAGTATAATAAGATCATATATAAGGCAGTCCCATCCCTACAGTATAGATCGTATCTCAGACAGTCCCATCCCTGCAGTATAGATCGTATCTCAGACAGTCCCATCCCAGGAGTATAGATCGTATCTCAGACAGTCCCATCCCAGGAGTATAGATCGTATCTCAGACAGTCCCATCCCAGGAGTATAGATCGTATCTCAGACAGTCCCATCCCTACAGTATAGATCGTATCTCAGACAGTCCCATCCCTGCAGTATAGATCGTATCTCAGACAGTCCCATCCCAGGAGTATAGATCGTATCTCAGACAGTCCCATCCCTACAGTATAGATCGTATCTCAGACAGTCCCATTCCTACAGTATAGATCGTATCTCAGACAGTCCCATCCCTGCAGTATAGATCGTATCTCAGACAGTCCCATCCCAGGAGTATAGATCGTATCTCAGACAGTCCCATCCCTACAGTATAGATCGTATCTCAGACAGTCCCATCCCTACAGTATAGATCGTATCTCAGACAGTCCCATCCCTGCAGTATAGATCGTATCTCAGACAGTCCCATCCCTGCAGTATAGATCGTATCTCAGACAGTCCCATCCCTACAGTATAGATCGTATCTCAGACAGTCCCATCCCTGCAGTATAGATCGTATCTCAGACAGTCCCATCCCTACAGTATAGATCGTATCTCAGACAGTCCCATCCCTACAGTATAGATCATATCTCAGACAGTCCCATCCCTACAGTATAGATCGTATCTCAGACAGTCCCATCCCTACAGTATAGATCGTATCTCAGACAGTCCCATCCCTACAGTATAGATCGTATCTCAGACAGTCCCATCCCTGCAGTATAGATCGTATCTCAGACAGTCCCATCCCAGGAGTATAGATCGTATCTCAGACAGTCCCATCCCTACAGTATAGATCGTATCTCAGACAGTCCCATCCCTACAGTATAGATCGTATCTCAGACAGTCCCATCCCTACAGTATAGATCGTATCTCAGACAGTCCCATCCCTACAGTATAGATCGTATCTCAGACAGTCCCATCCCTGCAGTATAGATCGTATCTCAGACAGTCCCATCCCTACAGTATAGATCATATCTCAGACAGTCCCATCCCTACAGTATAGATCATATCTCAGACAGTCCCATCCCTACAGTATAGATCGTATCTCAGACAGTCCCATCCCTACAGTATAGATCATATCTCAGACAGTCCCATCCCTACAGTATAGATCGTATCTCAGACAGTCCCATGCCTACAGTATAGATCGTATCTCAGACAGTCCCATCCCAGGAGTATAGATCGTATCTCAGACAGTCCCATCCCAGGAGTATAGATCGTATCTCAGACAGTCCCATCCCTACAGTATAGATCATATCTCAGACAGTCCCATCCCTACAGTATAGATCATATCTCAGACAGTCCCATCCCTGCAGTATAGATCGTATCTCAGACAGTCCCATCCCTGCAGTATAGATCGTATCTCAGACAGTCCCATCCCTACAGTATAGATCGTATCTCAGACAGTCCCATCCCTACAGTATAGATCATATCTCAGACAGTCTGCAGCCGCACTTCTTATTTTCACCTTTGTTTATACAGGTAAGTCAATTAAGCACTAATTCTTATTTACAATGATGACCTGTCCACAATCTTGATTGTATTCTCATGTGATGGCCAAGATAATCCCCCCTCCACCTCTGGTTCACATCAACCTACCCCATACACTTGACAGAGCCGAGTCTAAACTAGACTATCAAACTCTATGCATCCCAAATGGAATCCTATTCCCTATATAGTGCACTATTTTTGACCAGAGCCCATGCCCTTGGCAAACGTAGTGCACTAAACAGGGAATAGGGTGCCATTTGGGACGCAGGACACCACTGTTTTATAACCCTCCTCAGGAGTCTGTGGAGTCAAGAGTTCAACAAGTCTGTTCTAATCTAGATTACTCAAGCAAACACCCCCCCCCCCCCTCCCCTTGGGAGTCTAGGAACTCTGCCGATTACACAAAGCACCACAGCAGCAACAAGCAGCAACACTCAACACAACAAAGGCCTGGAATCCTGGCTGCTAGCAGGTCTCTGAGGAAACTATAAAACGAGTAGAACATTTTATTCTGTTGGCTTTTTCCTCATGCAAGTCGATTTAATTGTTGAGTCACTCAAAATATAAAGGGCTCCCCAAGGGAAGATCTTGCAAAAAATTAAGGCTAAATGTTTACGTCTCAGACTGCTAGCCTACAAAATCAGTCGACATTTTTCAGCTTCCTTGCTTAATTTTGTGGTTCTGCAAATGTTTGATTGAATGCACAATTTAAAACACTTGCCCCACAATCCCCCCCTTCCCTGATACATGTCTAAATATTGGACTATAAACTGTGCCTTCTTGTATTATACTTATACTCAAAACTGTATTGTATTCTACTGAGCCATTTACTTTATGTTCGTTTTCTTACCCTTTATTATTTATTCTTGTTGTTGCATTGTCGAGAAGAAACCTGCAAGTAAGCATTTTAGGGTTGGGCAGTATCCAGAGTGTCATATCGTCATACAGTCCTTCTCGCATATCGGGATCTATGGTATTACAGGCTTAGTACACAAGGTGGCGGCAAAAATATATATATACAAAAAACTGCCCATTTGGCATCCATTACCAGAACGCTAACAAAATTAGCAAAATAATTTCAATGGAGACTGCTAGCTAAATATGCTAACGAGCGCAAACGAAAATAAACAAATTGCAAAGACAGGCAATCCAGCTCATAAAGTTATACATATATTTACATTTACATTTTAGTCATTTAGCAGACGCTCTTATCCAGAGCGACTTACAGAAGCAATTAGGGTTAAGTGCCTTGCTCAAGGGCACATCGACAGATTTTTCACCTAGTCGGCTCGGGGATTAGAACCAGCGACCTTTCGGTTACTGGCACAACGTATATAGGATGGAGCTACCGAATGTCATTTTTGGTGAGTTTGGACATTTACAAGAGAATGTGAACGAGAAACATTGTGCAAATGAACACAGTTTTGACGCATGCTTGTCTGTAGGAAGAACAGTACTGGCTCTGGAGCAGCATGTGTAGGCTAGGTCTGTGTGGAGTCTGGAGTCACTAGGGCAACGGGCCTGCCTGCTCTGCTCAGAGAAGAGGGGAGAGGGGCTGAGAACAGGCCTGCCTGCTCTGCTCAGAGAAGAGGGGAGAGGGGCTGAGAACGGGCCTGCCTGCTCTGCTCAGAGAAGAGGGGAGACGGGCTGAGAACGGAGAGGAGAAAAATGCAAGGAAATCAAGATAGTCATAGATGTATAAATCACTTATCCAAAGGGCTTTGACTTCTCAAACACGGCAGAAAGCTAACACAATATGATGCCCCGTCACCTTATTAATTCAGCCACTTAGTTAAGTAGCAAGTTAAACTCAGGGGTTGCGTTTATGCAGAATTCTGAGTTATTCAAGCAGGAAAAAATTTAATTCATAAGAAATATCTTGCTGCATCTTGTAAACGCAGATTAAAAATGCTTCTAATTGTAATTTCTGCTCAGCATCAAACTAATATCGTGCTTCAGTTGCACTTCTCCACTGGGATGAGAATTCACCAACGGGCATTCTATAAGCAGACAGCGCTCTGACTGATGTCTAGCTACGTTTCTCAGGTACTTTTCTTAGTGTAGCCAGACCACATTTCTCCAGTAAAATGCAAGATTAACTTTAAGCAAAACATTAGGACATTTATCTGGCTCCATTCTTTCTATGATAAAGATTAGAAATATGATGGCCATGCATCATTTTTGTAAAAACAACGTGCTTTTTCATTGTAAGCTCATTTACTTGTGTGGCTGCCAGCCAAATAGCATTGCACTTCTGTTGTCATCTGATGAGAATGAAGCTATTTTCTGCCGAATGTGTTGCACTAATGTATTTTCTGTGAAGGGAAACTATAGTTGCACGTCCCTGATCACTCTAGTGAAGCAAAATAACACTGTTGACTTCCAATATAAAACACGACCCCTGTCAATACACAGCTGGACTCACCTGCTCCCGCTTTCCCCCATTGTACTATTTACAAACAAACACGTGACTGGCTCAACTGTTCTGGGGAACTACGCTAAGCTTCATAATGTAAAATAATGTGACAGGTGAAATGAAGAAAGTGATCTGCTTCCTCTCCTAAGGTATTGCACAAGTTGACTACAGGTATTTAATTAAAAAGTAGCTACAAATATTAAAATGTATTGAAACACTTCAAATAAATAGTTAACAGTATTGAAAAACCATCCCGTGGCTATTTCCAAATACCCCGGAATACGGTATATACCGTATACCGCCCAAGCCTAAAGCATTTTGTTGGACGTGTATCCCATGTGTATCCTGTACATTCGATTAATAAAACGTGAAACTTGTAATGGGTCTGACACAGTAAGGACACTTCCATTACATAGACAACAGGAACAGAACCAGACCACAGTCTACTCTACTAAGGCTCTTCTGATGATTAAAATCTGCAAACTGCAACATTTTCAAAAAGAAAGTTTCAGCAAGCAGCCGCCTTGGGATAGCAGTATTGAATTCAGGGATGCATCTTAGTAAACTCGGGCAGCAGTCAGTCAGTCTGCATCTGCAGTCTGCATGCCATTGTAAGTGAATTAACGGGTAGCCTAATCTGTGGTTGATCTAATGCAATTTCAAGCATATATCCTCTTGGTGAATTTAGAGTAGCCTGTTAAAGTAATGAACGGTAGTTTGTGAATCATCTTCAAGTGAATTAAGAATAGCCCAAGGCCTGTCATTTTAGGGGGTCTGCCGACTCTGGCTCTTTCACCAGTTCCAAATGACAGCTGTAGGCCTAATTGAGACAGTTTAGTCAGGCCTGTGAAAGCATTATGAATCGAATCCACTTCTCTGCAACACCTTCCAGCCTGCCTCTCACAATACCAGAGACTAGAACACACAACATATCAACAGAACATTTCTTTGGGACATGAGATGAGCAAACATGAACAGCGTTGTTCTCCCTCCGGGTGCTGGAGCCACAGAGTCCTATACAGAAGTATTGTTATAACACAGTTGCAGAACTGCAATTCTGATCCTTTGCAAATTCTGTCGTCTCGAGACAACCATCTAGGCAAAGATAGACGCCATTTTCAGGGAGCTTGTTATAGCAATGCATTTTACATTTCTGTTATTTAAGTGGGTTAATTTTAAGTTGTTCAAGGAGGACCCACGCAGTCCCAAAATGTGAGAATGCATGCTAGTAGTAGTGCCCCTTGTTAAACTGATGGGAGATTAGGAGCAAAAGGAATTTGGACTTCAGGCTGTTTTCTGCAAGTCACTCAATGCAGATATTAAGAGAAAGCAGCATGTCATTTTCAGTCTTTTTTGGAGTTCAAAAAGCCTAGTCTGGGTCCAAAAAGCCTAGTCTGGGTCCCGAGGATAGATACTAGGACCGGGACGATACCAGTATCACAATCCTCGTTAGTATCATGGCAAGGAAACAAAACACGAAGCGGATTTAACTTCTTTAGGAAAACAGCCCTAATGTTGGAAATAAACATCATTATGTTGTCATCCAGAGTCACATTTATGTATTTTCCAAGCTATAGCACACAATATTTGACATACAGCAGGTTTTTAAAGGACCAAAGAGTAACGTCTGCTTCCTGTTTTCATTTTTGCCATGGAACAAATATTGCGATACTGGTATCGTCACAGCCCTACTTTTTTGGAGTCCAAACACCCTAGTCTGCATCTCAAACAGCACCCTTTACCCTATATAGTTCACTACTTTTGACCAGAATAGGGTGCCATTTGAGATGCAAATATAATGTCTTGCAAGGGGGAGGATGTTGTCACGGGTTTCCCTTGGTCAGATCCCTCAGAACGTATGTGGTTAATGCTAGAAAACGATCTATTGTTGCGGCACTGCTAAGGCTTCCGCTAAGACAGATCACAAGATTACACATTCATATTTTACTTTGCACAGGATTTCACACACCCTGATGGCATCCTGTTATTTCAGAGAGCCCTCCACTTCTTGCTACACAGAGCGAGAGAGAGAGAGAGAATTGTCTAGCCACTGCCTTCCAGACACCTCAGTAGTTGGTAGTCTAGCCACTGCCTTCCAGACACCTCAGTAGTTGGTAGTCTAGCCACTGCCTTCCAGACACCTCAGTAGTTGGTAGTGACAGATATAGTTGATTATAATGTCAGACTGTAGTCAGATCCATAGTGATAATATCTTAACTTAACCCAACCCTAAACATGGACAATAGAGTAGTCTAATAGAGTGGAGTAGGCATGTGTCTATAGGGCGTGTTATGATCATGCCTTACCATTGAAAAAGCTCTTGGCACGCAGGTAGCTGACACAAAGCCTTAGGATGGTCAGTTTGTCCAGCTTGGAGATGACATCCTGGGGGTAAGGAAGCAGACTGGCCAGCCTGTCCAACTCCCCATTCAGGCGTTCCCGGTGCCTCTTGGAAGGGTTTGATTTGGCTCCTTCTGGAGGTGGCTTCACACTACAAGGAGGAGGAGGAGAATGTCTGCCATGAATGTCTCACATGATGATACTCTTCTGTCTTGTTATGTAGTCTACATGGTAGATACTGTATGTTTACAAAAGTGTGAATGAATGCAACTTATTGAGTCCACAGACAGAGGAACCATACAGGTCAAGCAAGATGCCTGAACTAAAATACACATGCATTGACATGCCTAGATAGTGGATAAAGAAGTGTCATTGTCCAAGGTTGAAACATGCTTCTTTCTGTACCTCATTCAGCCCTCATACAAATCAGATTAGGGAGTCTGTCAGCCAACCCCATTCCAATCATCGAATAACAGTACTACAATTTAACTGTCACTCGTTTCACTCACAACTCATCCTAATTCTGTACAGTGATGTAGCATACTAAACATGCACTAAACTAGTAGTGACATAGGTAGTAGTAGAGCTAGTGACATAACTTTGTCTATAACCCCTAACTAGCTGGCTATGCTGTTGTAGCGGCGAGCAGTTATCTAACGTTACTGTACCTTCTCTGGGGCTTTTTCCTCTTGCGACTTGCATACATGTTGGTGCTCATTATTCCCAATGTGTTCTATGGAACGCCAAGCGCACTAGAAAGACAGCTAGCAAGCTGACGGGACAGGGTAAGCAGTCAAATCCCTGCTTCTGCTAGGCTAGCTCGATAAATAACACGTATCATGTTAGCTAGCTAACAATCAAACCAAAACATGGTGGATTACTCAGCAAGATGCATTTTCAAGCATGCTACAAAACGATCTAGCTACTTAAATGCATACCTGCATTATTACGCGAAAAGCTAGAAATGTTTGCTACATAGATTAACAACCTAGCTAGAGAAAGTGGAAAAGTTCGAAGGAGAGGCAGGTGATTGATTGCCAACACCGAGCCGTCACTGAATCGTGCCGTTCGAGCTTCCTTGACAAATGCGGATGGACCATAAATCCAATCGGAATATATCCACCGAACATTAGCCACGCGCGCATTTCATTGCTACAACAAACGTCTGGCAACCTGCAGAAATGTGATATCTGTGGTCATTTCTTCCTCACTCCCCTCAGCTCCGCCCCCTGGGGACGCACACGCTTATCCCAGCCAATCGCAAAGCGACTCCCATTGCGTTGTTTACACCCTTCAAAGGTCTGGGTCTAGACGAGATCGATGGGACGTCTTAAAAACCCTTTGAAAAAATAAACGTTTCTACTTCTGTAGTTCATTACCGTAGCTACTGCAATTGTAGAACACATGAGAGAGGCAGGGTTAAATAATTCAAGCAGGTTTTATATAAGTAGCCCACTAGGCCCTAATCATGTATAAGGTACCTTGTGGATCAGTTGGTAGAGCGTAGCGTTTGCAACGCCAGTGTTGTGGGTTCGATTCCCACTGGGGACTAGTACGAAATGTATGCACTCACTGCTGTAACTCGCTTTGGATAGGAGCGTCTGCTAAATTACGTAAATGTATTTAGCCTTATATAAACTCATGGATTTTCAAAACAGCCTTCTGTATTTTTTGGTCAGCAAAGCAAAATAGGTCATAGTTTGTGAATGTACTGCAGACTGACACCTCACCAGTTAAATGAAGAGAGCTATTAGGAAGAAGTGTGTGGTGTGTGTATACAGAAGCAGTCTTGATGGAAGGTGGTGATCTCTAATTCAGGGTAAATCACTTGGGAATTACTGTATTCAAGTTACTTGTTATTTCAGGCTCTGATAGCAAAGCTCTTTATCTCCTAATCTGCCACATAACTTGGAAGCCGTTTTACATTTTCCATTTGCTTTGAATAAAAGGGATTAGGGATTTTTCCATCTCAGATTCAGCAAAAAGGGATGTTTGCCTCCCAAAATGTCAACATTTGGAATGATCTACGCCTGACAGAACGGACAGCCATGAACACTTTTTCTGACATGGAGAAATCTATGTTGGACTCCACAAAGTGCTTAAATGTCATATTTGACAGGATTAGATCAGACAACAGATTTGAGAATCAACAGAATATTGTATGTGTGCACCAAAATCCCATGACTTTGACCCAACTACATTATATCTTTACCCAACTACCTAACACAATTGTGAAGTCATTTTTTTAGGAATTGACCTAACCCCCAAGTCAATTTGTATTCAGTATTCCACGTCAATGTACAGTATGTGGAAAATCCATTAGATATTGGGAAAGCATGGTAAAGACAGTACACCACATTTAGATCCAAGGTATATCCCAGTCAAAGCTTGGGAGGATAATCCGTAAAACACTGCTTATTTCAGGCTTTTAGGCTGCTTTGGGGGAATTTCATAATCTGACAGTTGACATACTGAATGTGTTTGTCAGAGCGAATAAACATCAAAACATTTAGATATGTAATAGGTTTATTACCAAGCAAATCTCCATTTGTTTGAAAACATAGGGTTTTATTGTGTCAGCAATGCATTCATTATATTATCTACTCATATGGCAATGATACTGTACTGTACCCATCCTTGGCTTGTCTGTCCCTATAGTAATGTTTTTTGAATAGGCTATTCTTTCAGCATTTGAAAATAACTACTTATGGTGAACTAATGTTTTTGAATGAATACATTTATAACCAAAAAATATTATGTTTGTGTATTACATTGATCAACATGCAAAAAATCTTTCATCAAGTGACATTCATTTCAAGTGGAGAAATTAAATTAATCAAGACTATACAGCAGATCATTCAGTGAATATATTGTATTCATTGAGTGAGAGGGTTTCATGGGGATTTTGAGGGGATTTTAGGGGGCTACACTCACTACCGCTAAAACCTAAATCCCCTTGTGTTTACAATAGGATTTGGAAAGCTAAAAGCAAGTGGGTCAAGCCACATTAAAAAGAAACACATGGGGCAATATCTTTGACTATACGAATAGGTGTGGACATGCTTTAAATTGACTTTGACATCACTTTTGATGTCATGACCTGTCTCTGAAGTAAGTCAACTTCCTTCTTGACCCCAAGCTAAGCATTACAGTACTACTATATGTTTACGGTTGTGTATGTAGGACCGTTGTTGGGTATGGCACTTACATACAAAACGATATTGTCTTGGATATTCCATCTACAACAGAGCTTATTATGTTAGATGGTAGACAGACCCTCTGGTTATTTATTTTAAAGTACTGTAGGTCTACACTTGCTCTGTTACTCAGTGAGGAGGGAACTTCTCTATAAGCTTGTTATGCTGCCCTGCTGTGCAGCATGTTTTTTACCCTGGGATCAGGGCAGGGTTGGAGCAGACAGCCAATTGTTCACTTAGATGTGACAGTGAGCGAGCGGTTGTATTACTGAAGGGTGATGGGGCGTGTTTAAACAGATCTAATGTTCCCCCCTGAGTCTAGTGTGGGACATGAACAAGAAATTACAGAAAATGTACTATTGATCAAAACAAGGAAATATAGCATAATGTATGAGAGAAAGCTCTCTCTCTCTCGCTCTCTCTCTCTCTGTCTCTGTCTCTCTCTGTCTCTCTCTCTCTCTCTCTCTCTCTCTCTCTCTCTCTCTCTCTCTCTCTCTCTCTCTCTCTCTCTCTCTCTCTCTCTCTCTCTCTCTCTCTCTCTCTCTCTCTCTCTCTCTCTCTCTCTCTCTCTCTCTCTCTCTCTCTCTCTCTCTCTCTCTCTCTCTCTCTCTCTCTCTCTCTCTCTCTCTCTCTCTCTCTCTCTCTCTCTCTCTCTCTCTCTCTCTCTCTCTCTCTCTCTCTCTCTCTCTCTCTCTCTCTCTCTCTCTCTCTCTCTCTCTCTCTCTCTCTCTCTCTCTCTCTCTCTCTCTCTCTCTCTCTCTCTCTCTCTCTCTCTCTCTCTCTCTCTCTCTCTCTCTCTCTCTCTCTCTCTCTCTCTCTCTCTCTCTCTCTCCTCTCTCCCTCTCTTTCTCTGAATGAACGTGCCATTCAATGTCTTGAAGCCAGAGGTGCATGATGACTGATAGGATGTGTGCTCTCAGAGCAAACATTATCAAACACCATCACTGAGGACACTCTCATAGCAAACATTATCAAACATCATCACTGAGGACACTCTCAGAGCAAACATTATCAAACACCATCACTGAGGACACTCTCATAGCAAACATTATCAAACACCATCACTGAGGACACTCTCATAGCAAACATTATCAAACATCATCACTGAGGACACTCTCAGAGCAAACATTATCAAACATCATCACTGAGGACACTCTCAGAGCAAACATTATCAAACACCATCACTGAAGACACTCTCAGAGCAAACATTATCAAACACCATCACTGAGGACACTCTCAGAGCAAACATTATCAAACACCATCACTGAAGACACTCTCAGAGCAAACATTATCAAATACCATCACTGAGGACACTCTCAGAGCAAACATTATCAAACACCATCACTGAGGACACTCTCAGAGCCAACATTATCAAACACCATCACTGAAGACACTCTCAGAGCAAACATTATCAAACACCATCACTGAGGACACTCTCAGAGCAAACATTATCAAACACCATCACTGAGGACACTCTCAGAGCAAACATTATCAAACACCATCACTGAGGACACTCTCATAGCAAACATTAACAAACAACATCACAGAGGACACTCTCAGAGCAAACATTTTTAAACAACATCACTGAAGACACTTTCAGAGCAAACATGAACAAACACCATCACTGAAGACACTTTCAGAGCAAACATTATCAAACACCATCACTGAAGACACTCTCAGAGCAAACATTATCAAACACCATCACTGAGGACACTCTCAGAGCAAACATTATCAAACACCATCACTGAGGACACTCTCAGAGCAAACATTATCAAACACCATCACTGAGGACACTCTCATAGCAAACATTAACAAACAACATCACAGAGGACACTCTCAGAGCAAACATTTTTAAACAACATCACTGAAGACACTTTCAGAGCAAACATGAACAAACACCATCACTGAAGACACTTTCAGAGCCAACATTATCAAACACCATCACTGAGGACACTCTCAGAGCAAACATTATCAAACAACATCACTGAGAACACTCTCAGACATTGTCAAGGCCCTTTATCTACTTCCCCAGAATCAGATGAACTCGTGGATACCATTTTTTTTGTATCTGCATCCAGTATTAAGGAAGTTAGAGGTAGTTTTGCGAGCCAATGCTAACTAGCGCTAGTTAGCAACTTCCTTCAAACTGCACACAGAGGGATAAAAATGGTATCCACAAGTTCATCTGATTCTGGGGAAGTAAAGGGCCTCATTGCCAAAATCTTGAAATATCCCTTTAACATGATTTAACACCATCATTGAGGACACTTTCAGTGCAAACATTATCAAACACGACCACTGAGGACACGCTCAGAGCAAACATTATCACTGAGGACACTAAGAAATGTTGTCTCAAACATTATCAAACAACATTTCAGTGGCGTTTCTCTGCATCGCCTTAGTGGTTCTTACATAAAAATAGAATCAATGGATTCAATAGAATCAATGGATTCTAGTTCTATGCGGTCGTACTTTTAGACACATCCCTCTTACAGTCATTGACATTTTCAATATGCAAAAGGCAGAGAAAGTATACTGAACAAAAATATAAACGCAACATGCAAAGTGTTGGTCCCATGTTTCATGAGCTGAAGTAAAAGATCCCAGAAATGTTCCACACGCACAAAAAGCTTATATCTCTCAGATTCCGTGCCCAAATTTATTTTCATTGCTGTTAGTGAGCATTTCTCTTTTGCCAAGATAATCCATCCACTTGACAAATGTGGCATATCAAGAAGCTGATTAAAAAGCGTGATCATTGCACAGGTGCACCTTGTGGGCTGGGGACAATAAAAGGCCATTCTAAAACGTGTCTTTTTTTCGCACAACACAATGCCTGTCTCTAGTTTTGAGGAGGGGTGTAATTGGCATGCTGACTGCATGAATGTCCACCAAAGCTGTTGCCATAAAATTGAATGTTCATTTCTCTACCATAAGCTGCCTCCAACGTCGTTTTAGAGAATTTGGCAGTAAGACCAGCCAGCCTCACAACCGCAGACCACGTGTAACCACGCCAGACCAGGACCTCCACATCCGGCTTCTTGTCAGAAACCGTCTCAGGGAAGCCTATCTGCGTGCCCGTCATCCTCACCAGGGTCTTGACCTGACTGCAGTTCGGCGTCGTAACTGACTTCAGTGAGCAAATGCTCACCTTCGATGGCCACTGGCACGCTGGAGAAGTGTGCTCTTCACGGATGAATTCCGGTTTCAACTGTACCGGGCAGATGGCAGATAGCGTGTATGGCGTCGTGTGGGGTTTGCTGATGTCAACAATGTGAACAGAGTGCCCCATGGTGGCGGTGGGGTTATGGTATGGGCAGGCATAAGCTACGGACAACAAACACAATTGTATTTTATCGATGGCAATTTGAATGCAGAGATATACCGTGACAAGATCCTGAGGCCCATTGTCGTGCCATTCATCCGCCGCCATCACCTCATGTTTCAGCATGATAATGCATGGCCCCATGTCGCAAGGATCTGTAGACAAATCCTGAAAGCTGAAAATGTCCCAGTTCTTCCATGACCTGCATACTCACCAGACATTTCACCCATTGACCATGTTTGGGATGCTTTGATTGACATGTACGACAGCGTGTTCCAGTTCCCGCCAATATCCAGCAACTTCGCACAGCCATTGAAGAGGAGAGGGACAACATTCCACAGGCCACAATCAACAGCCTGATCAACTCTATGCGAAGGAGATGTGTCACGCTGCATGAGGTCAATGGTGGTCGCACCAGATACTGACTGGTTTTCTGATACATGCCCCTACTTTTTTTTTAAGGTATCTGTGACCAACAGATGCATACCTGTATTTCCAGTCAATTTATTTCAATTGACAGACTTCCTTATATGAACTGTAATTTCTACATGTATATCATTAAACACTGGATATGACACACTCACTGTTTATTACTTCTGCCTTTCAAAACAGTGACAACATGTCTTTCAGCTGATTAAAAAGCTACATTCAGGTGAAAGAAAGTTCTTACATATTCACTATGGCTTTCACCGACCTACTGTACCTTGCACTTTCAAACAAGTGGAGATGAATGGGAGGGGAGAAGGGGGAACCACTTTACAGTACTTTACACCAGGGGTTCTCAAACTTTTGGTGGCAGGGGACCCCTTTTGTGATAGCAAATTCATCAGGGACCCCCTCATAACTCGAGTGAGATGCACTGCTGTTTATTGTCTATCCTGTTGCCAAGTCACTTTATCCCTACCTATATGTACACATTTACCTAACCTTGTACCCCTGCACATGGACTCGGTACTGGTACCCCGTGCATATAGCCAAGTTATTGTTACTCATTGGGTATTTATTCCTTGTGTTATAATTTTCCTATTTGTAAATGTTTAATCTAATAAGTCTTTAATCTATTGTTGCTAGCAATATTCATTTTTTTAAAAGCTTATTCTATGGATCTCTTGTCCTAAATTCGTTTAATCTGTTGTTAGAAATATTCATAAAAAAATTACATGTAAAAAAATATACTTGCTTTACTTGGGGGCATACCAAATGTAAATGTAAATGCATACCTGACCTGCAGTACCTACGCAGACACCCACTTTGAGAACCCCTGCTTTACACTAATTACTGTTAGCGCCGAGGAGTAAGTCTTGATCCTTTAACTTTACCGCCATCTAGTGGCTATATGTCGTTTTGTTTTTCGATGAACGTCCAATTTCATTTCATTTTATTGATCAATTATCATGTCTCAAATGACACTCCAGCTCATGTAGTATACTGCTTTTGAGGTGACTGGTCAAAATAGTGCACAACATGGACGGATGGGATTTCATTTGAAATGTGCAGTACATTAATGAAAATAACACCAAAAGGCTAAAACAAGATTGGTGATAAAATACTGTCTTAATTTAAAACGGTCCTAGAAGCAGTAATAAAATACTGTCTGAATTTAAAACGGTCCTAGAAGCAGTAATAAAATACTGTCTGAATTTAAAACGGTCCTAGAAGCAGTAAGATAAGAGGTAATAGTATAATATTCACGGCTACCAAAAGCCTGCCACTTATACCCTTTAAAAAAAAGATTACAGTATAAGTGCAGTATGCTGCAAATACTGCGTCCAAAATAACACCGTTTTTTTTACTGCAGTAATATAGCAGTGACACTGAAGTTATTCTACAATTACTGCGTCCAACATATCACAGTCAACTGCAGTTACTGCACTTTTACTACTGCAGTTTCACTGCAGTTTCAAAACCGCAATCTTTTTTTGTACCCTCATTTGCTGACATGCCTACGCTAGTTGTCATAGTAACGACGGGTGTGTGTGCAGTGGTGTAGGATGACTGTTGGTGGTGCTTGTGCTCCCTATCACTCAGAAGTTATGTAGCAAGCTAAGGTGAGAACAGTGCCTGCCATGGACGTTTCCCAGTTGCTTTGAATGTTCAAAATCATAGGGTGAGAACACTTAAAGCCTTTCAAAACGAGTCATTTTTGGCTAGCCACAGCAGTCAACTAGCTAGCTGTTTAGCACATTCACTCATTTGTTTGTAAACAATTAACAAGCTAATGTTAGTTAGCTACCGCACATGTTCTTGTCAAACTGTCAACACAGAGTAGCTAGGAAGCAACAAGATATCCCAAATAAGTCTAAAACCACTTGAAGGCAAATATATCAGATTTCACTGTTCAGACACACACGTCACATGGCCAGGAATCAGATGTGTATCTGACTTCAAACCACTTATGAAGGTGGTTTGAAATATCCGATTCCATGTGCTTTTTGGCTGTTCAAACTGCAGGAAAAATAACAGATTCGAATCTGATATGCAAATAAATAGAATTTGAGTCACTTCAAACTGCCAATGTGAACACGGCTTTACTAATCCCTATCCAACTAATTTAATTCCACCTGCCATTTGCCGGTTACAGTTTATTCAAGGACTGGACTGTGCGCTGTATGATTTATCACTGGTCTGGTAGCGTTTAGGGACAACTGAGCATCGTGTGACCAACCACAAACCTTGTTACTCGATTCCAGTCGTTCTTTGGCCAATGAAATTGCTTCTTTTTGGGAGGTCACGCACGGTGGCGGTAACGTTATGGACTTTTTCCCTTCAAGTCTTATCAGGTTTAAAAACATAGGCCTCATAGTAACTGGCAACTAACAAGCTGGAGTGTTGGGCCAAACATTCAGAGAACGACCAACATCATTTTCTAGTTCTGCATGAGAACAAGTAAAACTATAGAAAGATGGTGGTTCTCAAAATCCGAGACCAGGTAAGTGATCCGTCTTGTCAAAACCAAGGTAGCTAACGTTAGCTAGCAAGGTAGTAAAATTGCTAGCTCGTTCTCAACAGCGGAATGTGCAGGCAGGGCCACGCTGATGTAAAGGTGGATAACTAGCTAGCTAAATTATGGGATTTGCGAGATGGAACGTTTAACTAAGGTCAATGTAAGTGCTTACTCAAGGTCATAAGTCTTGGTGTAAATCAGTAAACAAGGTTATCTAACGTTGGCTAACTAGCGTGTTGTTACCCATCTAGCTAGTTTAGCCATATGGTAGCTAGCTAGCTATGCCTATGGTATACGAACTGGAAACGCAATTTACTAGCTAGCTTGCTAAACTGGACCTGCGTGAAGCTAGCCACAATAGTGGGATTTGCTGTTAGCCTTCAAAATATATGTCCCCCATTGAAAGTGATACAAATAGTGGAATAATGCCATATTTGGACTAGATAATACTAAACTAAAAGTTTGGAATGTTATATAAATTCAACAAAAGACAATTAGTGAATTTGATGCAAAATGAAGTTACAATCTGTTGAAATCGCACTGTGGATGTATTAGATATTAATTGCATTTGGGGCGTACTTACTGTATATGCACTGTACAGCCTAACCTATGGATGTTACACCCATGAAATAGGTTATCAGCCTACTCGGTGACACTTCCAGAACACAACTGTGTACAGTTTACACAAGTGTTAGCGTCTTAGCCTGGTTGTTCTTTAAAAGTAATTTCCTCTCAATCTTAAATAGACATGCCCCATTCAAAAAATACAGAACTAAGAACAGATATAGCCCCTGGTTCTCCTCAGACTTGACTGCCCTTGACCAGCACAAAAACATCCTGTGGCGTACTGCATTAGCATCAAATAGCCCCCGCGATATGCAACTTTTCAGGGAAGTTAGGAACCAATATACACAAGCAGTTAGGAAAGCAAAGGCTAACTTTTTCAAACAGAAATTTGCATCCTGTAGCACTAACTCCAAAAAGTTTTGGGACACTGTAAAGTCCATGGAAAATAAGAGCACTTCCTCCCAGCTGCCCACTGCACTGAGGCTAGGAAACACTATCACCACCGATAAATCTACAATAATCGAGAATTTCAACAAGCATTTTGCTACGGCTGGCCATGCTTTCCACCTGGCTACCACTACCCCGGCCACCAGCTCTGCACCCTCCGCTGCAACTTGCCCATGCCCCCACCGCTTCTCCTTCACACAAATCCAGACAGCTGATGTTCTAAAAGAGCTGCAAAATCTGGACCCCTACAAATCATCTGGGCTAGACAATCTGGACCCTTTCTTTCTAAAACTAGCCGCCGAAATTGTCGCAACCCCTATTACTAGCCTGTTCAACCTCTCTTTCGTAACGTCTGAGATCCCCAGAGATTGGAAAGCTGCCGCGGTCATCCCCCTCTTCAAAGGGGGTGACACTCTAGATCCAAACTGTTACAGACCCATATCCATCCTGCCCTGCCTTTCAAAAGTTTTTGAAAGCCAAGTCAACAAACAGATCACCGACCATTTCGAATCCCACCGTACCTTCTCCGCTATGCAATCCGGTTTCCGAGCTGGTCATGGGTGCACTTCAGCCACGCTCAAGGTCCTAAACGATATTATAACCGCGATCGATAATAGACAGTACTGTGCAGCCGTTTTCATTGACCTGGCCAAGGCTTTCGACTCTGTCAACCACCGCATTCTTATTGGCAGACTAAATAGCCTTGGTTTCTCAAATGACTGCCTCGCCTGGTTCACCAACTACTTCTCAGATAGTTCAATGTGTCAAATCGGAGGGCCTGTTGTCTGGACCTATGGCAGTCTCTATGGGGGTGCCACAGGGTTCAATTCTTGGGCCGACTCTTTTCTCTGTGTATATCAATGACGTCGCTCTTGCTGCTGGTGACTCTCAGATCCACCTCTACGCAGACGACACCATTTTGTATACATCTGGCCCTTCATTGGACACTGTGTTAACAAACCTCCAAACGAGCTTCAATTCCATACAACACTCCTTCAGTAGCCTCCAACTGCTCTTAAACACTAGTAAAACTAAATGCATGCTCTTCAACCGAACGCTGCTTGCACCCGCCCACCCGACTAGAATCACTACTCTCGACGGGTCTGACCTAGAGTATGTGGACAACTACAAATACCTAGGTGTCTGGTTAGACTGTAAACTCTCCTTCCAGACTCACATTAAGAATCTCCAATCCAAAGTTAAATCTAGAATCGGTTTCCTATTTCGCAACAAAGCCTCCTTCACTCATGCTGCCAAACATGCCCTCGTAAAACTGACTATCCTACCGATCCTTGACTTCGGCGATGTCATTTACAAAATAGCCTCCAACACTCTACTCAGCAAATTGGATGTAGTCTATCACAGTGCCATCCGTTTTGTCTCCAAAGCCCCATATAATACCCACCACTGTGACCTGTACGCTCTTGTTGGCTGGTCCTCACTACATATTCGTCGCCAAACCCACTGGCTCCAGGCCATCTATAAATCACTGCTAGGCAAATCCCCGCCTTATCTTAGCTCATTGGTCACCATAGCAACACCCACCCGTAGTCTGCGCTCCAGCGGGTATATCTCACTGGTCATCCCCAAAGCCAACACCTCCTTTGGCCGCAATTCCTTCCAGTTCTCTGCTGCCAATGACTGGAACAAATTGCAAAAATCTCTGAAGCTGGAGACACTTATCTCCCTCACTAACTTTAAGCATCAGTTGTCAGAGCACCTTACCGATCACTGCACCTGTACACAGCCCATCTGAAATTAGCCCGCCCAACTACCTCATCCCTATATTGTTATCTATTTTGCTCATTTGTACCCCAGTATCTCTATTTGCACATCATCTCTTGCACATCTATCATTCCAGTGTTAATACTAATTGTAATTATTTTGCACTATAGCCTATTTTATTGCCTTAACTTAACTTGCTAAATTTGCACACTGTATATTATATGTATTTCTGTTGTATTTTTGACTTTGTTTTGTTTTACCCCATATGTAACTCTGTGTTTGTTTTTATCGCACTGCTATGCTTTATCTTGGCCAGGTCGCAGTTGTAAATGAGAACTTGTTCTCAACTGGTTTACCTGGTTAAATAAAGGTGAAATAAATAAATAAAAATTATTGTGAGATTTTAAGAAATGGCAAAATTAGCCACATTAAGCATTCAAGCCTATGTTACGTATTGAACATGCATATTGACTGTACAGCCTAAGCTAGAGATTGTGCTCCCATGAAATGGGGTATCAGCATACTCGGTGACACCCACAGAACACAACTGTGAAGAGTTTTCTAAAAAATTAACATCGTTGCACTTATTGCGGGACTTTAAACCTGGTGTGGAAGGAATCACATTTTAAGTATAATGTGTTAAGTATTCCTGTTTCAGACCAGGCCAGAAGAAGTTATGCAAAATACGGTCATACATCTTGTTGACCCCAAGATGGCCTGCCAAATCAAATCAAATCAAATTTAATTGGCCACATGCACCGAATACAACAGGTGCAGACATTACAGTGAAATGCTTACTTACAGCCCTTAACCAACAGTGCATTTATTTTTAATAAAAAAGTACAATAAAACAACAACAAAAAAGTGTTGAGAAAAAAAGAGCAGAAGTAAAATAAAATAACAGTAGGGAGGCTATATATACAGGGGGTACCGGTGCAGAGTCAATGTGCGGGGGCACCGGCTAGTTGAAGTATACTCAGAAATACTGTACCATACTACTATCGTGAGCCAACCTCAGTATCTCTTGTCGAAGCGTAACTGGAACGACAAATTTGCCCAGAAGTGGCGCAAGAACGCCGTTTCCTCATTAGAACACCATCACTGTCAAAATAACCCACACAAACTTCATCAAACTCCGCCTCTGGACGTATCTCAGCAAAAGAGGGGAGAGGGAAACATCTTTACTCTGTTCTGCAATCAGCTGTTTCCTAGACATCGAAGTGTCAACTGTAGGGACCCTCTCTTTCTTCAGCGGTCCTACAAACTCGCTCACCTTTGGGGTTTTCAAAGGACAATTCAGGAGGTTTACCGAAGTCAGGATCACCCATAAACGTCTTGGGCAGATCGACCATGGTGGGATCGCTGACATCCTCCTCAACACTAGACTTGAACATACAGTACCAGGCAATTTTGGACACACCTACTCATTCAAGGGTTTTTCTTTGTTTTTATTATTTTCTACATGTAGAGTAATAGTGAAGACATCAAAACTATGAAATAACACATGGAATCATGTAGTAACCAAAAAAGTGGTAAACAAATCAAAGTATATTTTATATTTGAGATTCTTCAAATAGCCAACCTTTGCCTTGATGACAGCTTTGTACACTCTTGGCATTCTCTCAACCAGCTTCACCTGGAATGCTTTTCCAACAGTCTTGAAGGACTTCCCACATATGCTGAGCACTTGTTGGCTGCTTTTCCTTTACTCTGCCGTCCGACTCATCCCAAACCATCTCAATTGGGTTGAGGTCGGGGGATTGTGGAGGCCAGGTCATCTGACGCAGTACTCCATCCTTCTCCTTCTTGGTAAAATAGCCCTTACACAGCCTGGAGGTGTGTTGGGTCGTTGTCCTGTTGAAAAACAGATGATAGTCCCACTAAGCCCAAACCAGATGGGATGGCGTATCGCTGCAGAATGCTGTGGTAGCCATGCTGGTTAAGTTTGCCTTGAATTCTAAATAAATCACAGACAGCGTCACCAGCAAGGCACCATAACACCACCACCTCCATGCTTTATGGTGGGAACTACACATGTGGAGATCATTCGTTCACCCACACGGCAGTTGGAACCAAACATCTCCAATTTGGACTCCAGACCAAAGGACAAATTTCCACCGGTCTATTGTCCATTGCTTGTGTTTCTTGTCCCAAACAGGTCTTTTCTTCTTATTGGTGTCCTTTAGTAGTGGTTTCTTTGCGGAAATTCGACCCTGAAGGCCTGATTCACACAGTCCCCTCTGAACAGTTGATGTTGAGATGTGTCTGTGAAGCATTTACTGGTTACTCTAATGAACTTATCCTCTGCAGCAGAGGTAAATCTGGGTCTTCCATTCCTGTGTCGGTCCTCATGAGAGCCCGTTTCATCATAGCGCTTGATGGTTTTTGCGACTGCACTTGAAGAAATGTTCAAAGTTCTTGAAATTTGCCGTATTGACTGACCTTAATGTCTTAAAGTAATGATGGACTGTCGTTTCTCTGCTTATTTGAGCTGTTCTTGCCATAATATGGACTTGGTCTTTTACCAAATGGGGCTATCTTCAGTATACCACCCTACCTTGTCACAACACAACTGATCGGCTCAAACGCATTAAGAAGGAAAGAAATTCCACAAATTAAATTTTAAGAAGGCACACCTGTTAATTGAAATGCATTCCAGGTGACTACCTCAAACCTTGGCCACGCAGTCATGGGTGAACAGGGAGTACAGGAGGGGGCTGAGCACGCACCCTTGTGGGGCCCCAGTGTTGATGATCAGCGAAGTGGAGATGTTGTTTCCTACCTTCACCACCTGGGGGCGGCCCGTCAGGAAGTCCAGGACCCAGTTGCACAGGGCGGGGTTCAGACCCAGGGCCTCGAGCTTAATGATGAGCTTGGAGGGTACTATGATGTTGAATGCTGAGCTATAGTCAATGAACAGCATTCTTACATAGGTATTACTCTTGTCCAGATGGGATAGGGCAGTGTGATGGCGATTGCATCGTCTGTGGATCTATGGGGCGGTAAGCAAATTGAAGTGGGTCTAGGGTGACAGGTAAGGTAGAGGTGATATGATCCTTGACTAGTCTCTCAAAGCACTTCATGATGACAGAGGTGAGTGTTACGGGGCGATAGTCATTTAGTTCAGTTACCTTTGCTTTCTTGGGTACAGGAACAATGGTGGCCATATTGAAGCATGTAGGGACAGCAGACTGGGAAAGGGAGAGATTGAATCTGTCCGTAAACACACCAGCCAGCTGGTCTGCGCATGCTCTGAGGACGCGGCTAGGGATGCCGTCTGGGCCGGCAGCCTTGCGGGGGTTAACATGCTTAAATGTCTTACTCACGACGGCCACGGAGAAGGAGAGGCCACAGTCCTTGGTAGTGGGCCTCGTCGGTGGCACTGTGTTATCCTCAAAGCGGGCAAAGAAGGTGTTTAGCTTGTCTGGAAGCGAGACGTCGGTGTCGGCGACGTGGCTGGTTTTCCTTTTGTAGTCCGTGATTGTCAGTAGACCCTGCCACATACATCTCGTGTCTGAGCCATTGAATTGCGACTCCACTTTGTCTCTCTGCTGATGTTTTGCCAGTTTAATTTCCTTGCAGAGTGAGTAGCTACACTGTTTGTATTCTGCCATATTCCCAGTCACCTTGCCATGGTTAAATGCGGTGGTTCGCGCTTTCAGTTTTGCGCGAATGCTGCCATCTATCCACGGTTTCTGGTTAGGGTAGGTTTTAATAGTCACAGTGGGCACAACATCACCTATACACTTCCTGATAAACTCAGTCACCGTTTCAGTGTATTCGTCTAAATTATTTTCGCAAGCTACCCTGAACCAGTCCGCGTGATCAAAACAATCTTGAAGCGTGGATTCCGATTGGTCAGACCAGCGTTGAATAGTCCTTAGCACGGGTACTTCCTGTTTGAGTTTCTGCCTATAGGAAGGGAGGAGCAATATGGTGTCGTGGTCAGATTTGCCGAAAGGAGGGCGGGGGAGGATCTTATAACCATCCCTGAAGTTTGAATAGCAATGGTCGCCGATTTTACCGCAAAGTTTCCTAAGAGCTAGTCGCGAGGCCGCCATCTTCGTCGGCGCCAGGAGAAATCTGCAGCTACATTTCTAATTGAAAGCTCTTGGAGATAAGGCTGAATGCTTAATGTGGCTCATTTTGTCCCACAATAAGAGCTAAGACGCTAATATTTGTGTAAACTCTACACAGTTGTGTTCTGTCATGGGTGCAACATCCAGAGGTTCGGCTGTACAGTGTGTGTGTGTGTGTGTAAGTAAGTATGCCCCTAATGCAATTCTAAAGTCTAATACATCCAGAGTGCGATTTCAACAGATGTTTTGTTTTTGTGTCAAATTAACAAATTGTCTTTTGTTGAATTTATGTAACAACATTCGGACCTTGTTCAGCATTATCTAGTCCAAATAGTGCATGATTCAACTATTTGTATCTGTTTGAATCACTTTCAATGGGAGACTTTTATTTTGAAGGCAAACTGCAAATTCCACTATTGTGGCTAATCCCTATTGTGGCTAGCTTCACACAGGTCTAAGCTGGTAGGTTAGCTACCTAGCTAAGCCACGAATAATAAAGCGTTACGGGTCATGCCGGAGTTCCAGTTTACTTAGCTAATATTAGCTATCCCAGGCAATGTGTTAGATAGTTATAGCTACCAGCTAACTAATATCTGATTGCCACTATTGTTGAAGGTCCCTCGCTAGCTCTAGCTCTCCCATCTATAAAGAGAGGAAATGGGAAGCTAACTACCTACAGTACTGCTGTGACGCCACACATCACCATCACTTTTCAACAACTATTGAACTAAAGCCAAGGAATGCAAGCATGTTGAGCTGGGTAGTCGAGCTGGTATTCAGTGTCACTGTGTATGGTTTATTGTTTCACCTACCTCAACATCACTACACAAATAGGCCTTTTTGGGACAATGTTTTCCTTACATTGTGTTACTTACTATGGTTCCTTATCAGGTAATGGCTGGCTATAGACCTTAGGGATTCTATAATGCCAGGCCCACTTTGAATTCCCTACTGCGCTTTCTCAGAAATGTGGTATTGTTACACTTACATAGCGCTATTTTGTATCCTGAATTCACAGCAGCATTTTGCCTTATAAATCAGACTGATACCAGCTTTCTGGTATACATTCTGAAATAAAGCACCGCAAAAACTTGGAAAGTTTCCTTACAAGCCAGAATGTTGAATAAAATTACATTTGAACCTACTCTACCTTTGTGGTTGGTCCTGAGACAAAATATCCACAGGAATGTATTATTTACCTGACCTTTTTAGAGCGCCGGTACTGCCATTGAGATTTATATCACCTGGCACATGCGCAAAACCATGTAGACACCTGCCATGTAGACAAATGTATTTTTTTCCATTTATGGGCTATTGAATTATTTATAAAGGGGTAATAGTGGAGGGGTGATCAAAGGGGGATGTTAAAGTGGACACTTATTTTTCTTAAATCTACATTGTTGGTTAAAGGCTTGTAAGTAAGCATTTCACTGTAAGGTCTACACCTGTTGTGTTCGGCGAATGTGACATACAATTTTATTTGATATGATTTATTGGCAGTTGGAGACTGAATAACCAAAGGCTCTACTGTGCCACACTTGTACATCATAGCCTGAATAGCTTGCTCTTATCATTACAGGGCCATATTTATCACACTGGCAGTATATGCTGCATGCATGCTAGTAGCTAGGCTTTGTGTTTGCATGTGGGTCCTGTGTGCTAGTCTTTGTGCTTTCAAGAGTGTGTGAGAGTGTCTGTTTGTCTCAGGTGTGTGCGCGTGCGCTATGCTTGCGACATATGTATGCGCATGTGTCCCTCATTTGTGTTTTGTGCATGAATGATCATGTGCCCAGACTCCAATGAGAGAGGCTCAGGAGTTGCCAAAGAGCTGTCTCCATGGTGATGGTATTAACTAGGCTGGATTGTAGGAGGAGGAGGTGCACTGCATGGTTGTGCTGCTGGAGAGGCTTAGAAAAGCTCTTCCACTGGAGCAGGGTTAGACCCCACATAACAAAATGTAGCTTTGTCCCGTTGCCTTTCTCTGCGAAGGGCGACTGACATCTTTTTAAATGAAACATTCTAGTAGCACAAGTGCTTACTTGTTACACTGTTTGTATCCAGTGGGTCTTCTAACCTCAATTGTAGCCTGCATTTTTAATAGCAGAATGAGAGGGAATGCCTGAAGTGAATTATATTCAACGCTTCTTTTCAATAGACAATAATCAGGAAAGGCCCTGCTATTACAGCCTGCTGTTTAGGGCTCTAAATGACAGTATTTTCTTCTAACTATATTTATCTGTAGCTCTCTAGCATCACGTTTGAAATGGTTGACATTGAATTAGTGTATTGTTTGAGAGGTCTTTACAATTCTCTCTACAGTGATACATTAACATGTTGATAAAGGCCCAAGCTGTAGGGCAACATAATCATGTACCAGAAATAGGACTAGGCTCTGTGATCTTGCTCATTCGGAAGCCTAGAAATTGCATCCCATTTTTTAAAATGATGATGGCTAGTCATATCGAGATTAGGCTGGATCTGCTAACCTGAAGCCTACATCTATCTGCTAAAGGATTGCCATAGGCAAACTAGATGCAACCTTGCTCAACCAGATTAGTGCTGCAGTGTCGTAGTTCATAGTAAACAACATGCATTTGACAACCCTGCCAGGAGTATTATGTCATTAGAAACAAGACTTATCCTATGGCCCAGTTTGTGGGCGTGCATCATCTCAAATTTCATAGAGCTCTAGGAATCGGCATGTGATGTGAAACACTATGTGACTAGTCACAATCCCATGGTTGCTTTGAAGCCGCGAGGCAGTTTTGCATAAGAAACTGAACAAGTTAATTAATAATGATCTAGTCCAGCCTTTCTTAAAGTATGGGACATGTTAATGGTGGGTCGTGAGATGTCAGTGCTATTTTTAAAATATATTTTTGGGGAACTCAGTCGGCGTCTCAACTTACTGTTTAGAGTTTGAGTAGTAGAATACCTAAGGTGCAATTTCCAAATTTGGTTGTGCATCAGCAGTTTTTCTCCAATGTCAGTCACTGACAGTCACTCAATTAGCCGTGTCAATTTTTTTTTAGATTGGTAAGTTAGGCTTGCCAGCAATCTAAACTTGTAGTAATCATGGCCGAATACCGACCGGGCACGCAGGGCACGTGCCCAGGGGCCCTGACCTCCAGTCCATCATAAGGGTGTAGGTATGCCTAGGGTTCCATCCCAAATGGCACCCTATTCCCTATACAGTGAACTACTTTTGACCAGAAGCCTATGGGCCCTGGTCAAAAGTAGTGCACTGAATAGGGTGCCGTTTGGGATGCCGCCTGTCCAGAAGGCTGTGCAGGGTAGAGGGCTGCTGTGCTGATGGAGGAGGAAGTGCATTAGCCAATTAGCTGGGCTTGTGTTGTTCACTGGAACACATCAGATGTCCTGGGGGGTTTACACATCATTTAGGCTCTGTCTCAGTCTCCTCCAATCAGGCTGCAGCCATTACAATGGTGCTTTAACTTTATGGTGTACTAATGAAGGGTACTTTATGGAATGCTAATGAAGGGTACATCAAATCAAATCAAATTGTATTTGCCACATGCGCCGAATACAACAGGTGTAGACATTACCGTGAAATGCTTACTTAAAGCCCTTAACCAACAATGCATTTATTTCTTAATAAAAAAGTTAAATAAAACAACAACAACAAAAAAGTTGAGAAAAAAAGAGCAGAAGTAAAATAAAATAACAGTAGGGAGGCTATATACAGGGGGGTACCGGTGCAGAGTCAATGTGTGGGGGCACCGGCTAGTTGAGGTAATATGTACATGTGAGTAGAGTTAAAGTGACTATGCATAAATAATTAACAAAGTAGCAGCAGCGTAAAAAGATGGGGTGGGGGTGCAAATAGTACGATTCAATCTTAGTCCTGTACTGACATCTCTGCCTGTTTGATGGTTCGTCGGAGGGCATAGCGGGATTTCTTATAAGCGTCCGGGTTAGAGTCCCGCTCCTTGAAAGCGGCAGCTCCACCCTTTAGCTCAGTGCGGATGTTGCCTGTAATCCATGGCTTCTGGTTGGGGTATGTACGTACGGTGACTGTGGGGACGACGTCATCGATGCACTTATGGAATGGTAATGAAGGGTACTTTATGGAATGCTAATGAAGGGTACTTTTATGGAATACTAATGAATAGAGGTAAAGGATGTGGATGTGAGGAATGGACCCCAGGAACAGGAAGTCATGGCTTCAGCTAATTGGGATCCAAATAAAGATGAAAATTGCTGAACGTACACATGCAGGCTGGAGCTGGAGCACAAAGCTAGCTGTCTGTCTACCTACTCAGAATACACTAGAAAATAATGGTGATCCTACTGGTCATATTCTTTCTATTAATAAAGAACAACGATATAATCGGTTACTGTCCAAGCCTTTGTCTTAGCAACCGTCCCCCAGAGAGGTGGGAAGTGCTTGTCAGTGTTATCCAAATGAAACTTAATGGAAAGTTAACAACAGTCTGTGAGTTGGCTAATTTCACCCAGTGACTTTACTTGTTGGCAGCGTGGATTAAGTCATTGAAGAGTTAAAGGGTTTGTGGCAGCCAGGGAATGTTCCATCTGGCTCTCTCATGGGCAATCAGGCCCTCAGAGCCTCCCAAATGGCACAGCTACAATGTAGTGAACTACTTTTGACCATAGCCCTATGCTCCCTGGTCAAAAGTTAGTGCACTTACACTACATAGTTTGGGATGCAGCAGTGGAAGGGCTCCCCTGCCCACAGAGAGCGTGCTCACTATCCTCCAGGCCATTCAGTCAGTACCCCCTCCCTCCAGGTTTACAATGGAAAAAACAAAACAGCCCCAATGATCACCAGCAGACACATGGCTCTCATACCCAGTGTTATGGATCAGAAACACTGTATTGCAGTTTGAGTGGTGCTGCTGCCTTGCATTCCGCCCTGGAGGCTGGAGGTCAGTGGGGTATTATATTATCAGAGGTGTTACCGTAATGGATGAGCTGTACAATATCTGGCTGCATGTTGATGCTTCAATCAATTCCCCCTCAACCTTGGGCCTTTGTGATTTGGAGAGGAGCCCAGACACAGATTTACATATAAAACATGTAGTAGATTTATAGGATTTCTGTGTGCCCAGCAGCATGTACAGTGGGGAGAACAAGTATTTGATACACTGCCGATTTTGCAGGTTTTCCTACTTACAAAGCATGTAGAGGTCTGTAATTTTTATCATAGGTACACTTCAACTGTGAGAGACGGAATCTAAAACAAAAATCCAGAAAATCACATTGTATGATTTTTAAGTAATTAATTTGCATTTTATTGCATGACATAAGTATTTGATACATCAGAAAAGCAGAACTTAATATTTGGTACAGAAACCTTTGTTTGCAATTACAGAGATCATACGTTTCCTGTAGGTCTTGACCAGGTTATACTTTCAGCTCCCTTTCAGCTCCCTCCAAAGATTTTCTATTGGGTTCAGGTCTGGAGACTGGCTAGGCCACTCCAGGACCTTGAAATGCTTCTTACGGAGCCACTCCTTAGTTGCCCTGGCTGTGTGTTTCGGGTCGTTGTCATGCTGGAAGACCCAGCCACGACCCATCTTCAATGCTCTTACTGAGGGAAGGAGGTTGTTGGCCAAAATCTCGCGATACATGGCCCCATCCATCCTGAAATGCTTGATATCAATAGAGAGGTATACTTTCTGGGTGATTTAAATATGGACTGGCTTTCATCAGGCTGCTCACTCAAGAGAGAGCTTCAAACTGTAACTTGTGCCTGCAACCTGGTTCAGGTTATCAATCAACCTACCAGGGTAGTTACAAACAGTACAGGAATGAAATCATCAACATGTATTGGTCATATCTTTATTAATGCTGCAGAAATTTGTTTGAAAGCAGTATCCAAATCCATCGGATGTAGTGATCACAATATAGTAGCCATATCTAGGAAAACCAAAGTTCCAAAGGCTGGACCTAATATTGTGTATGAGGTCATACAAGAAGTTCTGTAGTGATTCCTATGTTGTTGATGTGAATAATATTTGTTGGTCTGTGGTGTGTAATGACGAGCAACCAGACTCTGCACTTTACACATTTTATGAAATTGCTTATCCCAGTTACTAATAAGCATGCACCCATTTAAGAAAATGACTGTAAAAACTGTTAATTCCCCGTGGATTGATGAGGAATTGAAAAATTGTATGGTTGAGAGGGATGAGGCAAAAGAGATGGAAAATAGGTCTGGCTGTACAACCGATTGGCAAACGTACTGCAAATTGAGAAACGTGACTAAACTGAATAAAAAGAAGAAACTACACTATGAAACAAAGATGAATGATAGTAAAAAGCTTTGGACGACCTTAAATGAAATGTTGGGCAACAAGGCAAACTCCTCCATCATTCATTGAATCAGATGGCTCATTCATCACAAAACCCACATTAACTACTTTAATTATTTTTTGGCAAGATTAGCAAATTTACAGTGCCTTGCAAAAGTATTCATCCCACTTGGCGTTTTTCCAATTTTGTTGCATTACAAACTGTAATTGAAATGGATTTTTATTTGGATTTCATGTAACAAAATAGTCCAAATTGGTGAAGTGAAATGAAAAAAATAACTTGTTTAAAAATATAGGAAAAGTGGTTTGTGCGTATGTATTCACCCCCTTTGCTATGAAGCCCCTAAATAAGATCTGGTGCAACCAATTACCTTCAGAAGTCACATAATTAGTTAGATTGCACACAGGTGGACTTTATTTAAGTGTACATGATCTGTCACATGATCTCAGTGTATATATACACCTGTTCTGAAAGGCCCCAGAGTCTGCAACACCACTAAGCAAGGGGCACCACCAAGCAAGCGGTACCATGAAGACCAAGGAGCTCTCCAAACAGGTCAGGGACAAAGTTGTGGAGAAGTACAGATCAGGGTTGGGTTATATAACAAATATAAAAAACTTTGAACATCCCACGGAGCACCATTTTAGATCCATTATTAAAAAATTGAAAGAATATGGCACCACAACAAACCTGCCCAGAGAGGGCCGCCCACCAAAACTCACGGACCAGGCAATGAGGGCATTAATCAGAGAGGCAACAAAGAGACCAAAGATAACCCTGAAGGAGCTGCAAAGCTCCACAGCGTAGATTGGAGTATCTGTCCATAGGACCACTTTAAGCCGTACACTCCACAGAGCTGGGATTTACGGAAGAGTGGCCAGGGAAAAAAATAAGCAAACACGTTTGGTGTTCGCCAAAAGGCATGTGGGAGACTCCCCAAACATATGGAAGAAGGTACTCTGGTCAGATGAGACTAAAATGTAGCTTTTTGGCCATCAAGGAAAACGCTATGTCTGGCGCAAACCCAACACCTCTCATCACCCCGAGAACACCATCCCCACAGTGAAGCATGCTGTGGTGATGTTTTTCATCGGCAGGGACTGGGAAACTGGTCAGAATTGAAGGAATGATGGATGGCGCTAAATACAGGGAAATTCTTGAGGGGAAACCTGTTTCAGTCATCCAGAGATTTGAGACTGGGATGGAGGTTCACCTTCCAGCAGGACAATGACCCTAAGCATACTGTTAAAGCAACACTTGAGTGGTTTAAGGGGAAACATTTAAAATGTTTTGGAATGGCCTAGTCAAAGCCCAGACCTCAATCCAATTGAGAATCTGTGGTATGACTTAAAGATTGCTGTACACCAGCGGAACCCATCCAACTTGAAGGAGCTGGAGCAGTTTTGCCTTGAAGAATGGGCAAAAATCCCAGTGGCTAGATGTGCCAAGCTTATAGAGACTTGCAGCTGTAATTGCTGCAAAAGGTGGCTCTACAAAGTATTGACTTTGGGGGGTTGAATAGTTATGCACGCTCAAGTTCTTTTTTTTATTTTTTATTTCTTGTTTGTATCACAAGAACAAATATTTTGCATCTTCAAAGTGGTAGGCATGGTGTGTAAATCAAATGATACAAACCCCCCAAAAATCAATTTTAATTCCAGGTTGTAAGGCAACAAAATAGGAAAAATGCCAAGGGAGGTGAATACTTTTGCAAGCCACTGTAGGCACGACATGCCAGCAACAAACGCTGACACTACACATCCAAGTATATCTGACCAAATTAGGAAAGACAAGCATAGTAATTTTGAATTCCATAAAGTAAGTGTGGAAGAGGTGAAAAAAGTATTGTTGTCGATCAACAATGACAAGCCACAGGGGTCTGACAACTTGGATGTAAAATTACAGAGGATAATAGCAGACGATATTGCCACTCCTATTTGCCATATCTTCAATTTAAGCCTACTAGAAGGTGTGTGCCCCCAGGTAGTAGAGTAGAGGCCTGAGGGCACACACTTAATATGTTGTGAAATCTGTTATGAATGTATTGTAATGTTTTTAAAATGTATAACTGCCTTAATTTTGCTGGACCCAGGAAGAGTAGCTGCGGGATCCATAATAAATACAAATAGTACTGACTCAATGTCTCACTATAGAGTTGGGATTTTAACCTACTTAGTTTTTATTCTTGGATTGTTCCTTTGTGTTGGTTTTAGCAAAGCTGAGTGAATAGTAACAGGTCTTTGAGAGGCACTGACTGTTCAAATCAATGATTGACTCTCTCTCTCTCTCTCTCTCTCTGTCCCTCTCTCTGTCTCTTTGTCTCTCTGTCCCTCTCTCTGTCTCTCTGTCCCTCTCTCTGTCTCTCTGTCCCTCTCTCTGTCTCTCTCTGTCTCTCTCTCTCTCTCTCTCTCTCTTCCAGCCTGGCCTGCTGAAAGCCATCTTCAATGTGGACCCAGATGAAGTGCGCTCCCTCATATTTCAGAAAGAGGATGTGAATGTTCAGGTTATCATCCCAGCTGTTTCCTACCATTATTCCCACCCTCCTGTCTGTCCTCCGGATAGGAACACACTATTTTTTCACATTTATAACTTAAGTCATTTTGTTGCCAAAATCTAAGGTTGCACAATTCTGGTAACTTAAATGCCTAGATTTTTCAGGAATCCCAATATGAAGATTCCTGAATCAGAAGGGAATAAGCAGGAATTCCAGAATCCTCTGTCTAACCAGGATTTCTGGAACAACCTCTGATTTTGGGGAAAGTTACTGGAATTTTGCAACCCTACCGAAATCACATATTTTAGCCTGATCAGAACAGATGCCTCCTTCCATCAGCCGTATTCACCTTGTTCAGTATCTGTGACCTTACACAAACTATGTCAAGTGGTCCCCCCTGGGTGCAAATGTAGTTTTTTGTTGTAGCACTACACAGCTGATTCAAATAACCTAATCATCAAGCTTTGATTATTTGAATCAGCTGTGTAGTGCTAGGGCAGAAACCAAAACGTGCACCCAGTGGGGGCCCCAGGACCGAGTTTGGTAAACCCTGCGTTAGAGTATGTACTTCGTGCAATAGCATACTTGCTTTCATAAAGCCATACAGTATAGCCTAGTTACAGTATAGCCTAGTTACAGTATAGCCTAGTTAGTGTAAGCTAGTTACAGTATGTAGCCTAGTTGCAGTATGTAGCCTAGTTGCAGTATGTAGCCTAGTTGCAGTATGTAGCCTAGTTACAGTATGTAGCCTAGTTGCAGTATGTAGCCTAGTTGCAGTATGTAGCCTAGTTGCAGTATGTAGCCTAGTTACAGTATGTAGCCTAGTTGCAGTATGTAGCCTAGTTGCAGTATGTAGCCTAGTTACAGTATGTAGCCTAGTTGCAGTATGTAGCCTAGTTACAGTATGTAGCCTAGTTGCAGTATGTAGCCTAGTTGCAGTATGTAGCCTAGTTACAGTATGTAGCCTAGTTGCAGTATGTAGCCTAGTGCAGCCTAGTTGCAGTATGTAGCCTAGTTGCAGTATGTAGCCTAGTTGCAGTATGTAGCCTAGTTACAGTATGTAGCCTAGTTACAGTATGTAGCCTAGTTACAGTATGTAGCCTAGTTGCAGTATGTAGCCTAGTTGCAGTATGTAGCCTAGTTGCAGTATGTAGCCTAGTTGCAGTATGTAGCCTAGTTACAGTATGTAGCCTAGTTACAGTATGTAGCCTAGTTACAGTATGTAGCCTAGTTGCAGTATGTAGCCTAGTTGCAGTATGTAGCCTAGTTGCAGTATGTAGCCTAGTTACAGTATGTAGCCTAGTTGCAGTATGTAGCCTAGTTGCAGTATGTAGCCTAGTTGCAGTATGTAGCCTAGTTGCAGTATGTAGCCTAGTTGCAGGATGTAGCCTAGTTACAGTATGTAGCCTAGTTGCAGTATGTAGCCTAGTTACAGTATGTAGCCTAGTTACAGTATGTAGCCTAGTTACAGTATGTAGCCTAGTTACAGTATGTAGCCTAGTTGCAGTATGTAGCCTAGTTACAGTATGTAGCCTAGTTACAGTATGTAGCCTAGTTGCAGTATGTAGCCTAGTTGCAGTATAGGCTAGTTAGAGCCATAAATATCCAGCTGCCAGCTGAATTATCCAAGCCATAAGAATGTATTGCTAAACTAGTACGATTTAAAATCAAATGTATTCCTGTATCCATACTAGCTGAATATGAAATGGCTATAACACTTCTTTGCTCTTCCCTACAGGACAATGAGAAGCGGACACCGTTGCATGCAGCTGCCTATCTAGGAGATGCAGAAATTCTAGAGCTTCTCATACTATCAGGTAAGGTCATCATTGATGAGATGGATTACGCTACGACTCATGTCCGTCGGACTTTGACTTCTGTTTTGATGCTGGTTGTGTTTGAATGTGAATGTTTCCCTCATACTTATCCCCATTCAGATCTTATGTGCAGCTGATGTGTTTAAGAGGTAATTTTAATGAAGGCCGTTGACAGCTGAAACGTCCCTATTTTAACTTGATAAGTGAAGCATCCAGATTTTAACTGTGAGCGACAGTCAAACCTTTTCCTTCCGAATGCCCTCATGATTTTGTGTTGCACCTCGTCTCACGTTGGCTGGGCTCCTCCTACTCCTCTCCACTCAGTGACATTTTCTTTAGAGTGATGCTGTGTAATGAAAGTCCCCGTCCCGGAATAGCGCTCTACAAGAGGCTTTCTGCGCGTTGCAAATGGCACCCTATTCCCTATATAGTGCACTACTTTTGACCTGGGCCCTGGTCAGAAGTAGTGAGCTATAAAGGTAATAGGGTGTTGTTTTGGACACATCCTTTCTGTGCTCCAGCAATTTAAAGGATGTTGCCTCATCAACCCCAGTGGCCTAACTAACCCTATAGTCTCCGTCCCCTGTCGGTCTGTCCCCTGTCGGTCTGTTTTTCTGTCTGTGTCCCAGGAGCCAGAGTAAATGCCAAAGACAACAAGTGGCTCACTCCTCTGCACCGGGCCGTGGCTTCCTGCAGTGAGGTATGTGTACTGATACTGTCAGCCCTCACACACACTCCTGTGCATATGTGTTTGACTGTTAAGTGTGTTGTGATTTTTAAATGCACTTTAAACAAAGTTGAACATGATTTGAACTGTGTTCCTGTAGGAGGCTGTCCAGGTGTTATTGAAACACTCTGCTGATGTGAACGCCAGGGACAAGAACTGGCAAACGCCGCTCCACATCGCTGCGGCCAATAAGGCAGTCCGCTGTGCCGAGGCCCTGGTCCCTCTCCTCAGCAACGTGAACGTGTCAGACCGGGCCGGGCGCACGGCGCTGCACCATGCAGCCTTCAGTGGACACCAGGAGGTTAGCAATTAGCATGGACATGATTACACACTGTAGTCTACACTTTATACCTGTCCTATCCCCACGTTGAGCTTACTGTGCATCCGATTACTTACAATGGTTGTATATAGGGCTGTGACGGTAATTGGATAACCTTGACATTGACGGTTTTGGATGAAGAACGCCATGAAAATACAATAACCGTCAAAACCAAAAAGAAGTATGATTTTCTCTCCATGAAATGTTTTATCGCCTTTATTTTAATGTAGATATACTTTATCCATAGCGGGAGTGTTAACTATTGATTATATGGTATTGTTTTGCTGACTTAGTTGGAGGAGATATAGACAGTTTAATAGATGGACTATCTTTTGATGCACCGCAATCACCAAATCTGCTCTATGCGCGAATAGGAGAGAATCTTTGAAGGTCAATTCAGGTTAATTGAAGAGGGGGGGGTGAGGTGAAAAGTGGGGACCGGGGGTAACTATAGTACCTCTAGATCTATAGCCTACAGGCTGGGGGTGGGTGGGTAGCCTCTGACCTCTGACCTTCACCTCTGACCTTTTTCATTGTTACAGTAGATCAGAGGAGTGAGGTGAAAAAGATGGCTCTCATTGCAACAAAAAAAAAAACATAACAATCTACAGTGGGGAAAAAAAGTATTTAGTCAGCCACCAATTGTGCAAGTTCTCCCACTTAAAAAGATGAGAGAAGCCTGTAATTTTCATCATAGGTACACGTCAACTATGACAGACAAAATGAGGAAAAAAAATCCAGAAAATCACATTGTAGGATTTTTTATGAATTTATTAGCAAATTATGGTGGAAAATAAGTATTTGGTCAATAACAAAAGTTTCTCAATACTTTGTTATATACCCTTTGTTGGCAATGACACAGGTCAAACGTTTTCTGTAAGTCTTCACAAGGTTTTCACACACTGTTGCTGGTATTTTGGCCCATTCCCCCATGCAGATCTCCTCTAGAGCAGTGATGTTTTGGGGCAGTGATGTTTTGGGGCTGTCGCTGGGCAACACGGACTTTCAACTCCCTCCAAAGATTTTCTATGGGGTTGAGATCTGGAGACTGGCTAGGCCACTCCAGGACCTTGAAATGTTTCTTACGAAGCCACTCCTTCGTTGCCCGGGCGGTGTGTTTGGGATCATTGTCATGCTGAAAGACCAAGCCACGTTTCATGTTCAATGCCCTTGCTGATGGAAGGAGGTTTTCACTCAAAATCTCATGATACATGGCCCCATTCATTCTTTCCTTTACACGGATCAGTCGTCCTGGTCCCTTTGCAGAAAAACAGCCCCAAAGCATGATGTTTCCACCCCCATGCTTCACAGTAGGTATGGTGTTCTTTGGATGCAACTCAGCATTCTTTGTCCTCCAAACACGACGAGTTGAGTTTTTACCAAAAAGTCATATTTTGGTTTTATCTGACCATATGACATTCTCCCAATCCTCTTCTGGATCATCCAAATGCACTCTAGCAAACTTCAGACGGGCCTGGACATGTACTGGCTTAAGCAGGGGGACACGTCTGGCACTGCAGGATTTGAGTCCCTTGCGGCGTAGTGTGTTACTGATGGTAGGCTTTGTTACTTTGGTCCCAGCTCTCTGCAGGTCATTCACTAGGTCCCCCCGTGTGGTTCTGGGATTTTTGCTCACCGTTCTTGTGATCATTTTGACCCCACGGGGTGAGATCTTGCGTGGAGCCCCAGATCGAGGGAGATTATCAGTGGTCTTGTATGTCTTCCATTTCCTAATAATTGCTCCCACAGTTGATTTCTTCAAACCAAGCTGCTTACCTATTGCAGATTCAGTCTTCCCAGCCTGGTGCAGGTCTACAATTTTGTTTCTGGTGTCCTTTGACAGCTCTTTGGTCTTGGCCATAGTGGAGTTTGGAGTGTGACTGTTTGAGGTTGTGGACAGGTGTCTTTTATACTGATAACAAGTTCAAACAGGTGCCATTAATACAGGTAACGAGTGGAGGACAGAGGAGCCTCTTAAAGAAGAAGTTACAGGTCTGTGAGAGCCAGACATCTTGCTTGTTTGTAGGTGACCAAATACTTATTTTCCACCATCATTTGCAAATAAATTCATTACAAATCCTACAATGCGATTTTCTGGATTTTTTTTCTCTCAATTTGTCTGTCATAGTTGACGTGTACCTATGATGAAAATTACAGGCCTCTATCATCTTTTTAAGTGGGAGAACTTGCACAATTGGTTGCTGACTAAATACTTTTTTTCCCCACTGTATTTGGGCACATGTCAGTTTCACACCTAACGACGATGAACCAGATGACTTGGACCAGCCTGTTTGCAGAATATGCGCAAAACCCATAGGCTACCTACTAAGAATTCCAGCACCACAAATGGGACACCGATAAGTGGCGAGCACTGCCAGACACTGGAACTCGTTATTTAGTCATAGGAATGGTGCCTTTACGAACGGTGGAGAAACCCGCCTTCAAATAAATGCTCTGGAAATTTGACAGACTATACGAGTTACCGGGGAGAAAGTATTTGTCTCAAACAGCGGTCCCTACCTTGTTCAACAAGGTGAAGGGGGAGGTTCAGACAGAGCTAAAGGACGTAGATTTGTTTATTTTTGCACTGAATACGGACATGTGGTCAAGTGTAAATATGACTCCTTACATGAACCTAACAGTGCACTATCTGACGAAAGACTGGACACTGAAATCCAACTGTTTGGAAACAACCTACATTCTGGAATACCACACAGCTGACAAACTCTCCGAAGCCCTGCGTTCGGGATTCCTTGACTGGGCCCTTGACGAAAATCTAATGTCCTGTATCGCCACAGACAACGGGGCCAACATTGTGGCTGAAGTGAGGCAACTGAACTGGCCTTGGCTAAATTGCTTTGGCCACAATCTCCATCTCGCTGTCACCATCAATGTGAAGCCAGAGCACAGGCCGTGTTCTAGGCCTATATAGAACTCTGGTGGGCACTTTTTAGCAGAGCTGGCGATTTAAAAGAGGGACCTAGTAAGGCCCAGACCGAGCTGAACCTCCCAATTCACAACCTCATTCTTGTGAGAAATTAAGTTTTAATAACTAAGCTGTAATAACCATTTATAGGCTATTCAATGTTAAAAGAATAAGCTATGCAAAATTATTGTTCATGTATAATTGTTATTCAGATGCCCGAGCAAATAAACAAACAAAATAGGCTAGTTTCCTTGAATCACTTAATGTTGCATTACCATAGGCCCATTGTTTTATTTAGCCAATCATACTCGAATTAAACCACTGATTATAATGAGTTAATAATGAGAATATAGAACATATTCTGGGAATCCTACATGTTACGTGTGTATACCATACCAGAAAGCATGATCATTAGCTTCTTCTGGATTGTTTTAAATCGCGTAGCCTGTCGGAAGGCAGCGGGTGCGGCGAATAGGCTTCCAAATAGATGACTGTTGAGTTGTGAATGTCAGTGAAAGAGAGGCTCAACCAGGCATATCGCAATTTTTCAAAATACAATGGAGGGAAACAGTTTGGAAAGCAATTGGCTTATTGCTTCAAAGAGAAGAAGATGAAAATACTAATGTCTTTTTAATGATCAAAATCCTCAACTTAATTGAGGGAACAGTATCATTGGCATCGGCTATATCCCTGGTGAGTGTGCATATTCACTGTCTTTATCACTGGGTCAGTGCCACTTGAAAGTCGTGTTGAAAAAGATTCTGCTAATCTCTCTAGTCATATAAAGTGTAGTAGAATTGCGTGATTTTAAAATAATAAAAGGCCACATTTTTCCAGTGAAAAGAAACCTACTCCACCACGCGCTGCATTGAACAGCCTTTTTTTGCGAACAGTGATTGAGTTATATTATTAGCCTAAATTATGACTATCCAATTTACTAATCACATTAGGAATAGTCAGCTATTTTACATACGTTTGCAAATGTGATGATGCATGGAATGCTTGATATTTTTTCATGGTGAAAATTAGCTTCCCCAAACTTGAGAGCAAGACTGGTCTAAACGCGAAAAAATGAAGTTACCATTCAAGGGTCAACCAACTCATTTTATTCCTCCTGGGACCCGATGATATCCTATTTTGAACAGCTCCAAACACTTCCTCCAGATTAGTACTCTTGGCCCCACCTTGAGATTACTGCTATATAGGCCTATAAAATCACTTAATCACCTGAAATTGTTAGGCTATTACATTTTTGCTTGAAGTAACGTTGTTGTATACTTCTGTTTTGTTTTCTGACATATAATTCAATTACTTTCCCTTTCTTTTTAAATGTGTTTGGAGGCATTCTGGGGGGAGGGGGAGGTCAAAGGGGGACTAAAAGGGGAGAAATGTACAATGTCTTTACATGTTATCTTTCATTCATTGTGAATACAAAATATATTTTTTAAAGGGGAGGCTTTGAAGCCTGATTTAGCGGATTTTGCTGTTTAGTTTTCCTCAACCTGTGTTTTGTTTCGCTCTCCTCTCCCTGTTAGATGGTGAGGCTGCTTCTCTCCAGAGGAGCCAACATTAATGCCTTTGACAAGAAG